>NC_056729.1:963790494-964165494 GCF_019279795.1 Protopterus annectens
AGACAAAGGGCTATGGTTAATCAAGTTTGCTGATGACTGCAAGCTGGGTACAATTGCCAATTCTCCCCAATGACCATCAGATTCTTTAAGAAAAGCTTGGCCTAACTAATGGCTGATGTAATAATCATGTGTTTACACTAAACACCAAAAAATTCAGCATTGTTAGCTTTAGTGAACACATACCTCCTCCCAACAACATATAAATGTGAACCCTCCAAAACTGTCTCAGTTCTTGAAAACCTGGGTACCTGTGTTGATAATGAACTCTCTTTTGACTACCATTTTTTATTAGTAATTAGGAAATTCTCCTGTCTAGCCCAATGTATTCTTATTTTTTTTCTCTATGTCTAGAAATATGATCATTCCACTTTATTTTTCTCCTATTAAATCCATTATTGAGTTTAACACCCCTTCAGAAGACAACTCATTAAGCATTTAGAGCAATTTAAAGGCATCAGAGGTAGCTACCCCAAAACACCTAGTGGTATAGGTAATCATAGCTTGCTTTAGCCACCAATGAACCCTGTGGTTGCTGGGGGCGCCCTGATCCTGGGGGGCCCCTAACCACAGAAAGTTATCTTATTTTGATATTTTATAATGTATGTCAAACAACAAAAGCTAGTACAGCAATCTTGCAATACTTAATAAACCAGTTGGGTAACAATAACTCTTATTTATATCTCCTTTCAAATTCAAAGATACGTTTTGTCAAGTAATATGCTTCACAATTCTATTAAATATGTTACCACTGACATAGTACCCCTGGATTAGTTAAATCCTGCTGGTGGACATTCTGTCCACTAAAACTAACAACATAGCCAGCTTTAGGTACCTGCAATACTCGTGGCTGTAGCAGAGGTCCCACCTTGATCATCCCTGACTGTGTGGGGTCCCCATAAAAGTTGCTGCAGGTTGTGGAAAAGTGAGGAGAAAATGTGTTAATTTCTGATTATGCTTTTTAACCCGAAATAGCCTATAGTAAGACCTTGTTAGGATAAAGCTGATAATTTACATGAGCTACGTAGGTAAGCACCTGAGATCAGCAGCCCAGATTGACAGATCTCACTGCATACCTTGGATTATAAGAAGAGTAGACGCTTCCAGTCTTCAGGAATGGTTTTCTTTTTCAGGGAGTTTTATAAATGCTGGCAGAACACCAGATAATATAACTCTCAATTTCTTTGCTCAAGAATTCTGGGCAAAGGCAAATAATTATAGCAGAACAAGGGCTCAAACACAGAAACATATTTTAAATATTAATCTAAATCACTTAAAAAGTTAATAGAATAACATATCTTGCATTAACATGCATTCTTGGATAAGTTAATAGAATAACATATCTTGCATTAACATGCATTCTTGGGTAAGTTAATAGAATAAGATATTTTGCATCAACATGCATAACAAGTATGACATTCTGATGCCTGGATTTATTTACCGTCTGTAATCCTGAATGATTTATCAGCAAATCAAATGTTTTACAAGGGGTACAGCAAATTTATGAATAATTATGAAGCAAAATGAGGGACAGTCTGTGAAATCAGGGGCAGTGACAGGAATGCATTACTCCTCAATGAGGTAAATAAAAGTGACTTACCTTTGCTGTTGTTTGCCATTTGCTAAACAACAGTTGCTGATCTGGTGTGGCAGTACCAGTGTTGTACAATGTATTGCTATTCCTGAAATAAGTGCAAAACTGCTATTGCTATAGTGTGTGTGTGTGTGTGTGTGTGTGTGTGTGTGTGTGTGTGTGTGTGTGTGTGTGTGTGTGGGGGGGGGGGTGATCTATTTCAATTTATTGAAGAACCATATTTTCGAAACCCATATGGTTGATAAACTGTATAAAGCCAAACAACACCTGCAAATAGCATAAACTGATGTTTTTCAAGGGGTCAAGCCCCGCCTTGCACCCACACCTCCTGCTAAGTATTTATACTAACTCTGAGATCACACTTCAGTGGGGAAAAGGGCAAATTCGCTGATCCTCACTGTACCGTGATCTCAGAATAGGTTGAGGAACTAAATCGTCGATCCTACATGTTTTAACAATCTGTTTTTTCAATGAAATACAATAGACCCGTGTGTATGTGTGGATGTATGTGTGTGTACATGCCCAATCATGCCAGGGCACATACATTACTCCTATGGGTAGCTGTAAAAATGCTGTTAACAACTAATTATTCCTTAAATGTAAGGTACAAAATACATCACAGAACATTCAGACACTTAGATCTTCTAGGAGTCTGGTGGTCTCCACACCCCAGAATGTATCAATGGACTTTGACCTAGACTTACTGGTGGCCACTGCTTTCAGCCCCATCCATTCTAAAACCAACTCTGCTCAGGTGTGTGTGTGTGTGTGTGTGTTTGTGTGTGTGTGTGTGTGTGTGTGTGTGTGTGTGTGTTGTGTGTGTTTGTAAATGTTGCTGTAGATTATGTGTGGGGCTGGAGATTTTGTGATCATTACTTCTTTACTTTTCATCAGAATCAAACCTTAGAGGTGTGCAAAGGAGATCATTATAGTTTGTGTTTGTGCTAGGGACAGTGTGGTCATTGTTTCTTTCACTTTTCTCACAGACCTCAGAAGTGTACAAAGAAGGTTGCTATAGCTTGTGTAGGAGCAATGCACTGTCTAGGAGCAACAAAGTGGAATACATTACTGTAATCATTATTTTTTTTCACTTTTTTCAAAATCATATATTGGGCATGCATACAGGTGACTGACTTTGGGGGTTAGGGGAAAGGAGTGACAAGGCAATGTATGTATACATATGACAGAAGTTGCTTGAGATACATGACTATGACCATTTGAAGGTCTGCTTCCATCCCAATCTAACACCAGAGGGATGCACAGGTAGCAAATGTCTTTTTTGAGGGGTTAGAGATGCAGGCAGTATTCCTCGATAGGATCTGTATATCATCACAGCAATTGTCTTGTTAGGTTATTATGAGCAACTATTTCATCAGTTTTGAGCATTAAGACTTGGCCACAAATTATGTTTTCTTTGAAAGAAAAAATAAGACTGAAATTCTTTTCTTTTTCATGAGTTTTGTTTAGGCCACCATTGGATTAAAATGTTGTGAAAATGATCTGAAGTGCTTCATAGGTTACAGTTTGGAATTTGTGCTTATATTCTGCTCCTGGTGAGAGAAGGAGCAGAGTGCATTGGTTCCTAACTGTTTCTGATTGGGCAGTGAGTGTCTGTGCTTGACATTCCTGATTGGTCTGGTTACTATTCAAGGCATCTACCAGGAAAATGGCATAACAAGCCTACAGAGCCTTGCGTCACCTGGGACAAGACTGTGGATCACCACACAGACTGTGGCCTGCTTCCCATTTTAGGAATGGTGCTAATGTCTTACATCTAGTGAGAGAAGAAGCAAAGGTGCATTGTATCCCAGCAGAGTGAAGCTGTGGTGAGACCAGCACTAGTAGTAGCCATGCAGTAGCCATTCATGTGACTCCCCTCTTTTCATCATTCTTGACAAGCTAATGCTTTCTTTTCAGTAAGTACTGCTTAATTTGTTTCTAAGTTCAGAATATCTGCCTAAATACTTCATCCTTAAATTATCAAGGGCTACTTATTAGTTTCTCCTCAAGTGTATGGCAGTGCCCTGTATAGACACAGACATCTTGAGTCACATTTTACTTGTAAAAGCACAGTTGAAATTTCATCAATACCTAGTTGCACACAGGCCAGCTATTTTGCAGGGACAAGCACTGCACCCAGAGTTGCAAACTGGATACACCTGACATTACTTTACATTCTCACTCCAACTGTCTAATCAACAAAAAAGGGTCTGTTGCCATAGATATAAACTTTCCCACTATCTCTGTTACCAGCTTGATGGATATGAATATCCTGAAGCAATGTAGAAATTGTCTCATCTTTACTGACAACAAGTTAATTCTCCAACAAACTGATATGGTATGTGAGAGATGTATTTACACAATGTCAATGGAGGCAAAGCTCTCACATAACAGCACTCCTAATGTCAATAAGGTTGTCAGTAGTTCACATGCTGCACCCATCACACACAATTCAGAGCAGACATATAGACCCACATATGCCAAGGCACTTAAATGTAACCTTCCTAAACCCCAAAGACCTCCTAGATGAATTACACATAATAAATACCCTCAGGAGTCCCAAATGCACTCTTTCAAAACAGCACCCTCATCAATGCATACAGCCACATCTCATGGAGCCTCTACTTCTAAGCCCATAAAGCAAGCCACCACACAATCCAATATTCTGGTTATTGGAGACTCCATCATGAAACACACTGATGTCCCTCTCACAAGGCTGAGTAAGCAGAACGTTATGGTCAGTTGCTTATCAGGGGCTAGGATCACCACATTATGCACACACTCAGGTGATTAGACCACAAGTACCAGTATGACTCAACCATAGTCCATGTAGGTGTAAATGACCTGAGACATACCTCAGTAGAATATATGAGGAAAAATATCATGGAGCTCTAGGAATATGTGTCCCAGGCTGGTATGAGCCTAGCATTGAGCAGCATTTTCACTTCTCCAAGAAAGATGCCACAATATGATCAAAAGATGACTGACTTTAATAATTAGCTTAGTTTCTGGTGCCATTCTAAGGGGGGAGCAATATCTGTCAGCATGGAAGGAGATGGTCAACAGATCTTGCTGCTTTGCCAGGCATGGTCTGCACCTCTCCCCTCTAGGCTTTTGAATATTAGCTAAAACATTGTCTTCTCCCATAGTGCCTTTTTTTTAGCCAATGCCAAACTGAAAGTACTTCTGACATAGCAAATCAAAACCATGAAAATCTAAAGGTATTACTTCACAGTGCTAGGAGTCTAAACAAAAAAACTCCACTCCCTAGAAGTTCTCTTCATCCTAGAGAATGCTGACAGCTGTGCGGTCACTGAGACATGGTTTTAAGCAATAGAGAGCACTCCGACAGTGCAAGATTATAATGCCTTCCACACATTTAGACCAACTACTACACAGGCAGGGACTAAAGGAGGAGGTGTCTCGAATGACATCAAAAATGGATATACCTCAAGGCTGGTCAAACAGGACAATGCATTTGAGCTACTCCATGTTCAAATCACCATAGGCAAAATCCAATATCACTTCCTTGCAAGCTATAGGTCCCTCTCTATGACCCAGAAAATCCATACCATGTATTTAAACTATTTGAAAGAATCACCATACAACCAAGTACCATATTCATGGGTGACTTTAATTACTCCACTATTAACTGGGAATCCAATACAACATCAAACTTGCAGACACAGAGATTCCTGGATTTTGTAAACACAAACTCCCTGCACCAAATTTTCAATACACCAACCAGGGGTGCAACCATACTGGATCTGGTCCTCAGTAATATGAGAGACTGCTGCATACACACTAGTGTATTGTCTTCCCTGGTAAGGTCAGACCACAAAATGGTCTTGTTTGAAGTGTAAATAAAACCTGGATGCCCAGCCAACCCTGGAATATTCAGGAACTACTCTAAGGCTAAAGTCCTGCTATTAAGTGATAACCTGGCAAAATTCAAGCCCCCATAAACCCTGAGAACACTGCTGCCTATCCAGAACAGTTCACAGAAAGCCCATACAAGCATGTTAATAGCTGCAGAGAGGCAGCTGTACCCACCAGGAAGAAGTTCAGAACTAACTCAAAAAACAAAGCACCCTGGTGGAATCACAAATCAATAGGCTGTATAACAGAAGGAAGAAAATCATGGCAAAAATTAGGAGGTGCAGTACCCAGCAGGATAAAAGCACTCTCATCAAACTAAACAAACATATCAGAAGACAAAAAGTCTATCAAAGCCAAATTTGAGGTAAGTTTGGCCTCCCAGGCCAAGGACAACCACAAAACATTCTTTAGCTATGTCCGCAACCTCAAAGGTAATGCACAATTGTGTGCAGAGCTCATTGTAAATGTAGCCACCTATACTGAGCTAGAAGATAACTGACCAACAAATTCATCTCCAACTTTACCCCTCTCTCCCCCTCAACCTTTCCTCAGGAAATGTAATCAAATATACCACCCCCTGTTATCAGTAGGGAACAGGTCCTTAATGTTCTCGCTAAGACCGAGAATACTGTATCAATGGGCCCAGACAACACCCCAGGATGCCTTCTAAATAGAATGAAACATAGCCCACCAGGGCCTCTGGAATTGCTATTTAACTGTAGCCTCCAAACAGGCTTTGCACCTCATGAATGGAGAACAACAACAGTCATCCCTCTGCACAAAGATAGGCCATCTAGAGAATCTGGAAACTACAGACCCATAAGTCTCACTAGTCGTATATGCAGAACCATGGAAATAATTATCATAGAAATGATTAATAATGATATAGTAAACCTCCAGACACTGTACCCAACCCACTTTGGTTTCAACAAGGGCAGGTCATGCCTACTCAGCCTGGAGGACTTCTTTGAGAAGGTCAACAAAGCAATGGATGAGGGCAAAATGGTTCATACCCAACTCAGGAATTGTTGACAAACTCAAGAGGTTAGGTACAAACCTGTATGTCACCCAGGAAGTTAGAAATGAGGAGTCCATCTCTAGAAAGAGACCAGTCACAAGTGGAGTCCCCAGGGATCTGTCATTGGACTGCTCCTTTTTGGCATTTACTTCTCTGAAGTCGAGGCCAATGTCAATGGTCTCTGGCTGACTACATTTGCAGATGATTGCAAATTAGGAGTTGTCATTGAATCCCACACCAACACAAAATGTTCTCCAGGAAGGGCTCACAAGGACAAACAACTGGTGTCAGAACCATGGACTAAAACTAAATGCCAAGAAATGCATAACTGTATCCTTCTGGAAGTCACATACCTGTGGTAACTATCATATTGACAACACCCTGCTTGGAGTTGACCCAGTAGTCAGGAACTTAGGGCCACACATAGACAGTAATCTAACCTTTCACCATCATGTGTCTACAGTAGTGAGGAAATCATTCTATGTTGCACAACTTATAAACAAGGGTATGACATCTAGGTCCAAGAAAGTCATTGTTCCACTGTATTTGGCATTCATCAGACCTATCATTAAGTACAATGCCCCCTTTGGTATGTACATTACCACGCATATCCAACAGTTGGGGCATCCACAGAGGTTCCTCACTAAAAAAATACAGGGTGTAAGTAAAATATCCTATGCAGATCACCTCAAGGCCCTATCCCTGTACTCTGTCTCCTACAGGTTGTTGAGGGGAGATCTATGCCTGGCATACAGGGCATTGTCAGACTCCACTCTGATGAACCTCCTGCATATCCATAAAACAAAGAGGATCAGAATTACATATTCTAAAAACTTAAACCTTGCCTGTGATATAAATAGGACCTGCTGGAGAGACAGGAATCTATCCCAGAGACTACCCCATCTCTGGAACAAGCTCCTCTTCCATGTTTAGCAGAGTTCCTCCCTGACCCAATTCAAGTGTAACTTGGACAATTAGATGGGTAACAGGAAATTCATCCCTGGCTTGGCACCTATGTCTCTGATGGACACAGGCAACCTGTAAATAGTTCATCTCCCAGGCCCCTGCTTGTAAATGTTTTATCTCCCAGTACTCTGCTTACACTTATCAAGGGTAACAGAACTTTTCAGGGATTTGGGATGCATGGCTAGGCTTATAAAAGGCCCCTGCAGTCATTAGCTTACTAAACACACATGAACCTATGAACCTATGGCTTCTTGGAGATGTGTCTTAATTGAGTTATTTTCAAAATGTTTATTACTCTGCTGGCTTGGTTAGGAACAAGTATGTTGAAAGGATGCAAGGAAGACTAAAGCTGAACAGCAACACAGAATTTCTTTCCTTAATCATGCCATCATTGGATGGAAAGTTTGGAAAGTTTGTGTAAAAAGAAAATAAAACTTTAAAATGCACTTCAGAGCACATATAAAGTTATAGTTTCTTGAAAAGGCTGAAGATTAAAACAAAATGTGAGAAAATGAAGTAAAAAGTTATGTGCGTGGTGTGGGGAGCCCAAGAGTGGAGGGAAACAGAAGATAGGGGA
Organism: Protopterus annectens; assembly: GCF_019279795.1. NCBI lineage: Eukaryota > Metazoa > Chordata > Ceratodontiformes > Protopteridae > Protopterus > Protopterus annectens. Next base: position 963,798,526 of record NC_056729.1, read on the forward strand.
ACACTGGACAATGAGTGTGTGTGTGTGTGTGTGTGTGTGTGTGTTGTGTGTGAAACAATAGGCAGTGCCTAGGGTACCATTTCACCAAAGTCCAGACCTGTAAATAGAGTTGTAATGTATCATTGTTGCAACTAAGTGTGAGCAACTGTGAATGTCCCTTTGTGAGATATGCCAACATAGTGTGTTATACAGTCGTGCTGTAATGTAACCGCATCATAGCTACAAGTCATTCTGTACATACTACTTCTAAAACTTTGCAGCATGAACTAAAAGGTTGCTAAGGAAGGGTGGCAGTGACAGGGTGATACTTAGACTTAAAGTGCCCAGGTTGCCCCCAACTTACGATTTGCTGAGGGCCTCCAAAATGCTAACACCGGCCCTGTTAAGGTAGCCCAGGATATTAAGAAAGGCTAATACCCCTAAACCTATACTCTATCATACAGTTTGCCCTGGGGTGATCTGTTCTTAGTGCTCTGGTCCATGAATGACTACATTTTTCAATGTTGTCCACATCCATAAAACCAATGGTACAACCAATTCCTGCTGTTATGACCTAAGTCTTTACTTTTCATTAACAATAATTGCTGGCATGACAGGCGCTAAACACAATGTTGAATAACATACAAAGCAATTTCCTCACTTCCTTCAAAACCTGTCTTGATGACTGGGTGGGATGCCATCAATACACATCTGTAATATGTAGTAATAATCTTCTTTCTAAGGGAAATTAACAGACTGTTATATGTTATCTTTAAGCTGCCTCTCATGTACCACAGCCAGAGCTCACCCAAACATCTTCCACTAAGTTGCCATCATTGCAAAACTGTGTTCTTCATTACAGAACTCATCATTCCATATTCTAGCTTATCTTAAACAGCTTGGATTTGATAGTAGAGTACATAGCTGATGATCATACCATGCAGCAGATGAAAGAATATCAGCCTAGAATGACATCTATTTTGCTTAGGAGATTCTAGAAGGAATGGCCTTGTAATATAAAAAAGATAAAAACTGTCAAAGGGAATAAGTATAACAACGTGGTTACCTAGAATAAAAACAACAATGTGTGCTTGCATTTCCTCAGGTTCTCACCTGCACATTGTGCAACACTATGCATGTCACATAATTTTCTTGTATTCCAAAGTAGCCCTTCAAAAACAGTAATGTGTGCCTTTTGATACCTGTATGTGAGCAGATAGAGTTGTGTTCACATTCTTAGCATTAAGTTCAATAAATTTAGGGTGGGCACAGAACTCTAACAATGGTGTGTATTATCTCTTCTTCTTTGTGATTTTTATGGATATTACATTGAGGCACATCCCAGGACTGGAGAGTAGTGGGGGACATGATAGATAGATCTCTAGATCTCAGTTTTTTGTAGACAATGCTGTTCTCTTGTGATTAAGTGATATTGATATCTGGTATGCACTGGGGCAATTTACTGCTGAGTGTGAAGTAGCTGGGATGAGAATCAGTACAGTCAATATAAAGGTTATGGCACTTTATAGGAAGGTATTGTACGTATTGTTCTCAACAGGTGAGAGGTTAGCCATTACTTCAGTGGAGGGCATTTAAATATCATGGGGTCTTATTTCTGAGTGAGAATAGAGAGAATTTGGAGATGGAGCAACAGGAGATGCAGTTGGGGCATTACTGCTGTATTGTACTGCACTGTGGTGGAGAATCAAGAGCAGAGTCCTGGGATGAAGCTCTCAATTACGCAGTCAATATGTGTTCCCTACTCTTACCTGTGGTCACAAGCTGTATGTGTAACTGAAAGTATGAAATCAGATACAAGCAGAAGCAATTACTTTCTTTCACAGGGTTACTAAGGTCAGTATCCATGACAGAGGCAGAATCAGAGCATTTGGAAAGATCTAGAAGTAGAGGCACTGTTTCAGTGCATCAAGAGGAGTTGGTTGAGGTGGTTTGGACAACTGTTGGGGATGTCACCTGGGTCACTTCCTGGGGTAGGCCCCAGGGCAATCCAAGGACACAATATCTTGACCATATCTGCTCTGACCTCATCTGAGCCTGCTGCTTTCCCTGATGTCATTTTCATAATTTCTGTTCTTCTAGGGTGGGCAGCTCTTCTTTCATTGTAGGCTGTGTCTAGGGCAGTACAGCTTCTGTGGAGCTTTCTTCATTCAGAAGTTGCTGGAAGTACTTCTTCCATCTGCCTTTGATGTCCTGTGGACTGGTGAGCAGTTTGTTACTGGCATCCCTTATACAGGGCATCTATGACTATCTTCTTTATTGTTCTGTCTTTGCTTTGTAATATGATATAGTTTCTCTGTGCCATCTATGGAGTCACTTTCCAGAAGTTGGTAGAATGCCTATGATGCTTTGTTCTTTGGTATTGCAATTGCTCTCTTAGCTTCTTTGTTAAACAACCAGTATTCCTTCTTTGCCTGGTCTATTGTTTCTATCTCCCACTTTTTCCAGCTCTCCTTTCTTTTCCTGATTTTCTGGACTTCTGCATTACAGCTCCACCTTTCTGTATGTACCTTATTTTCATTCCTGGCCTAGCCACATATCTGTTCTATAGTCCTCACACATGCTGTCTTGAGGCACTGCAATTCTTCATCTTCAACTCTACCTATCTCTTCTTCTTGAGGTGCTAGAGCCCTACGTATTTCCTTGAACTCTTATTTTTTCTCTCCAGTCAACTTCCAGGTCTTTAGCATAGTCTCTGTTGACCTTAGAGCCTTCTCTGATCACTGCTTGCAACTGACCGTGGCAGCCAGTGGTTTATGCTGCGGGCTGACTGTGTCACTGGGGATGACTTTGCAATTACTGATTCTATAACAATACCCTTTTCTTACCAGGAGGAAGCCTACCTGAGTTGCATGTTGGCCAGTCTTTTATGTGATTTTGTGACTGTCCATCTTGCTGAAGCATGTGTTAGCCACCATCAGCCCATTTGCCAAAAAAAAAAGTCTGGAATGGGCTCTTCTTTTTTGTTCCTGTTGCCCTATCCATATGTACCTATGCAGACCTCATGTCCTGTTCTGTCTGTCCCAATATGTGCAATTAGGTTCTCCATTATCAATACCAATTCATGTTGTCTCGTTTTATCTAACAGGCCCTGCAACTGCTGACTAAATACATTCTTTTTCTCGCTACCACAATCCTGCTGTGGGGCATAGATGGATATCATGAATAGTGCCCTATCCTTACACTAAAGTCTGATCACCATGAGTCTATCGCTAATTCTGCTGACATCCCTAACTGTCTTCTGAAGAGTCTCCCTTACCACAATTCCCACAACATTTGCAGTCTGTCCTCCCTCTGAGTAGTAGACTCTGGATCACAAGTCAAGTGGCTTTGCTGCCCTGCCTTTTTATCTTGGATCCTCAATACAGAGGATGCCCAGCCACATCCTTACCATCAAGTCATCCGTGTTCAAGCTGCATCCTGTCAGTGAACTATATTAATTATAGCAATTCTTAGCTAATGTTTGGCAGCTTGATTGGCTTTACATGCAGTTTTTGCTGAACAGAGCTATCCCAACAAATCCAAGCTAGCATATGGACATCAGCAGGACAGTAGCTTACTGATCTGGGGCTACTGGGCTTTATGGAAAGTACACACTGGCCATCTGGGGCCATACACCCTGCTCATCATTAAAATTAGTCTATGGCATAGGTCGAAGTAGGCCAGGTCCTCAAGCACTTATCACTGGCAAATATCCATGCTCATTTGATGATATTAGTCAATGTGACCAAATCACCTAGAGCCAATTTTTATACCGTTAAATAGGTAGCTCTGCCACAGCACAGTCTGTGATCTATGTTCTCCTGCCTAGAGAATACTGTTCACCAAAGTTGATGCCCAAAGGGTTGGTCCATACATCTCTTCCCTTCATAGGCACCATCTAGAATCTGTGATGCAGCTCACAAATTCATTCTTGGGTGAGTCTGAGATGGAAACACCCAGCATGTTTTTGGGAGGTGGGAGGAAAATCACAGAGTCACAGGGTGAACATACAAACTCCATACAAGCACTGACTGGAGGTGAGGATCAAAACTTGTACATTGTGGATGGGAGGTGAAAACTTAACCATTATGCCTACTTACCATGGCAAGTGGCTTATAAAATGTATGAATGGATGGCTAACTGTCTGAAGGGATGGATGAATGTATGAATGGATGGATTTAAGGCATATGCTTTTAATCACAACTTCAATTCAGAATATACATGGAAAAAGCAGAAAGGGGAGGAGACAGGTCGGTACAGATAAAATCTGTATGAATTTTCTCACGTTCAGGCATTCAACCAACATGTATATTAGAGGAAATAATACAGATATAGCAAAATGAGAGCAGTATATCACTAGTTCTGTGCAGCAGTTACAGAAAGTAGAAGTGGATGGCTTAATTATGACATCCTCGTCTCTATATTTGTGTCCCTGTAACAAGTGATTAAAAGACTGTTGAAGGCTGCTACAAATAGAGCTCTGAGCTGATGTTGCTACTTCAGGAAAAGAGTAATCTATTGTAAAAAACAGATGTAGAATATGCACATGTAGTATTTTTTTGTGTTTACATAGGGCTTCTGTAAAACTGGGTCCTAATTTTACTGTATGCTGTATGATCATAAAGTAATAAATTAGTCATAAAAATAAAGTGCCTTTGATAAAGCAAAGTCATTTTGTGAGCACTTAATTTCAAAAAGAAAAAATGGCAACATGTTAAAGTGGATTTATAGCAAGGAAATGATGTCACAATTGGATATAAAATGATAAATTTAAGATGGCTATGGAGCTATGCCATATATATATATATATATATATATATATATCTATACATATATATCAAAAGGGTTCCACTTGAGAATATCGAATTACTGAAAACTCGAACTTCATATGGTCGAGACCATATGATCGAGTTAACTCGAAATTCCGAAGTGGAATAAAAAAAAACAAAAAACCCAAACACATCGTTTCTGCAGGGGGGCAAGCCCCCCTGCACCCTCCCTACTTAAATATACCATCTCCGTGATTGCACTATAGTGAGGAAATGGGAGATCTCACATTCTGCGCTTCTGCATACAGTGCGGAATGAGAGATTTCCCTTTTCCCCACTGTAGCGTGATCGCAGAGTTGGTATATTTATGTAGGGGGGTGTGGGGGTGCAGGGGGGGCTTGCCCCCTGCAGAAACGATGTGTTTTTTTTTCTTTTTATTCCACTTCGAAATTTCGAGTCACTGAAAACTCGATCATATAGTCTTGACCATATGAAGTTCGAGTTTTCAGTAATTCGATATTCTGAAGCGGAACCATTAAAAGAGTCACAAGATATTCATTCTGTGTAATGGGCATGTGCACATACAGGCTTCTGTCATTTAGTTTAGATACTGAAGCCAAAAGACACGCATAAATTATGGAGATATCAATAGAGCACTCTGAACCTAAATCATTATTCATAAGGCAAAGATGTATTTATTTATTTATTATCAGTTTGATTACCGGGGAAGTCCACTGGGCCAAGAAGTGCCCATTTTCAGTGGAGGCCCGGGGAGGAAAGCTCCATAAGCAATACAATAATGGTTAAAATACAAGGGAAGAAAAGGTCCATCAGCAATTCAATACAATAAAGGTTAAAGTACAAATCAGGTTACAAAGTAACATACAATACAATGAAGGTTAAAATACAAGGTGAGAAAAAGCTGCATCAGTAATACAATACAATAAAAGTTACAAAGTGAAAATTTTTTTTTTTTTCAGATGATTACAATATTTACATACTTGGAGTCTGCTGGTTCTGGATCTTTGGAGCAATAAGAATAAGTAAGAGAGAATAGTGGAGTGGGAGTTAGCAGAGCCTAGTGGGATCCCAGTATTTTATGTGGGGTGAAGGCAGGAGCATTTCCATTTGGAAGATAGGTGAAGTAAAAGTTGGGTCTTGAAGGATTCAGTGTTGGGTATAGTCCTAAGTGAAGGAGGCAGAGAGTTCCATTTTTTACCTAGGGAGAAGGAGAGTAGATGCTGGCCAGCGGGACGTTTGGGTTTGTGGATGGAGATTAGGTTTTGGTGTTCAGATCTTAGTGATCTGTTTGGGATGTATGGAGGAAGGATGTTTTTTTAGGGCTGGGCATTTATCAGGGGAGAATATTAACTTGTGAGCAGTGGTTAGTTGTAGATAGTCTAGGTGGTTGGGGAGTTCTAACCAGTTCAGAGATTGTAGGCTAAGGCAGTGGTGAGTTGATGTTTTGGATTTGGTGGCAAATTTAGAGATCTTATTATAGCAAGCTTTGAGCTTAGAGGTGTTGGTCGCAGACAGATTGGTTAGAAGTGGGGCTCCATATAGCAGGGAAGGTAGGAGATAGGGGATTGCCAGGGTATGCCTAGAGGAGTTGGAAAGAAAGTGATTGTTCCTATATAGCATACCTAGCTTTTGGTGGGTTTTCTTTATGTTTTGTTGTATGTGAAGATCGAATTTGAGGTGTTCATCTATGGTAATGCCTAGGAGTTTTGCAGAGGGACCACTTCAATGGCAGGGTTAGTTTGGCTTAGGACATTGAAAGTGTTTTTGTCCAAGGAGGAAACCTTGGAGGGGAGGAAGATTAGTATTTTAGATTTATTGGAGTTGAGGGAAAGGTGGTTTTGGTGCATCCAGTTCTCTGTAGTGGAAAAGGCTAATTGAGTTTTGGTCAGTAATTCAGAAAAGTTGGAGGCGGCACAGACCAAGGTAGAGTCATCAGCGTATTGGATGACTGTGGTATCAGGGATGACGGTGTGAAGGTTATTTATAAAGATATTAAAAAGCATGGGTCCAAAGATGGACCCCTGAGGAACGCCGGTAGGTGTAGGCAAGAAGGAAGAGGAGGAGTTCTTCCATTTAACAGCTTGTGATCTGTCAGATAGGTAGCTGGAGAACCAGGAAAGAGTATTAGGGGAGAGATTGAGGTTGGTGAGATGATGGAGAAGGTGAGTGTGGGAGATGGTGTCAAAGGCTTTTGAAAGATCTAGCAGTACTGAGGATACAATGAGTCCAGAGTCTCGGGCTTGATTGACAGTTTCTAGGAAGGATAGTAAGGTGGTTATGGTACTGTGGCCAGGGCGGAAGCCATGCTGGGTGGGTGTTAGGAGGTGATTCTGAATTAGATAAGGCAAAAGTTGGTGGTGGACACATTTTTCTAGACTTTTAGATATTGAAGAGAGTAGGGCAATGGGGTGGAAATTGGAAATAATGGTGTTTTTGCCTCCTTTGTGAAGAGGTAGAATGTAGGCTGAATGCCAGAGTTTTGGTATGTATGACTCATTTAAAGATCTATTAATCAGAATACTAATTGGGAGAACAATACCTTCAGCTGCATGTTTGAGGAAGGAGGAGGGAATGTTGTCCGGGGTGTTCGAGCATGGCTTTAGCTTGGATAGAAGCTTCTTTATAAAAATGGTGGAAACAGGTGTGAGATGGGAATTAAGGGGATTGTTATTTGGGTTGCTGGGTGTTGTGAAGAGGGAGTTAGGTGGATCCTTATTAGGGAATGTTTTAGTTAGTTTAGCTATGGATTCGGTAAAGGAGGTGTTGAAATGGGAGCAAAGTTCACTGTCAGTTAAACTAGGGTCAGGGCAGGGATTGTTCAGTGATCCGGGATGGAAAAGGGAGTTGACCGATTTCCAGAATTGTTTTGGGTTCTTATTGTTGTTGGACTGAAGTTTATTATAGTAGTTTTTTTGTCCTTGGTAATAAGTTTCTTTACTTGGTTGTGGAGTTGGGTGTATTGGAGCAAGGTAGAGGACAGTTTAGTTTTTTGATAGAGCTTCCAGGATTTGTCTCTGTGATGCATAATTTGTTTAGTTTCTTTGGTCAGCCAAGGAGCAGAATTAGCTTTGATTCGTTTATTTCTTAGAGGGGCTAGGGTGTTAAGAGTATTTATAAAGATAGAGTTAAAATGCTCAACAGCGTTGTCAAGTGGGAGAGTGTTTAGGGGTTGCCAGTTAATTTGTTTAAAGATGTTAGAAAAAATTAAGGGGTTGAAGTTGCTGAGGTTGCGAGTTTGAACATAGAGATGTTGGTGTTGGATGGGGGTAGCTGATCGATGTATGAAGGCAGGGAGATGGTCACTGAAGGTGTCAGGGATAGTGCCACATAGAGTGATTTTGTTTGGATGGGAGACTAGAATCCAATCTATGATGGACCCTGGGGGGTGATTTTTGTTAGGGCGAGTTGTTGAAAGGACTACTTGGGCGAAGTTGAAAAGGTTAATGGATAGTGAGGGGGATGGGGTGTTGATTTTATTCCAGTTGATATTGACATCGCCTAGAATATAGGTTTCATATTTTATTTCAGTTGAGGCCCAGTATAGAATATCTTCAAGGGTGGAGATATTGTTGCCAGGGGAGATATATAAAGAAATAATGCAGATATTTTTATGTTTATTTAAATGGAGAAGGCTTGCAATGATTTCAGAATTTTTGAATTTGGGAGTAGGGATTTGAAGAGGAATTAGAGAGAGAAGATTGGAGTAGATTAGAGCAGAGCCTCCACCTTTTTTTTTAAACGGTCATGTCTGAGGATGTGGTAACCAGGAGGTAAGAATTCAGAGTCAGTAATATGGGGTTTTAGCCATGTTTCAGAGATGGCTAGGATATCGGGTTGATTGTGATTAATCCAGGCTTGTACATGGTGAGATTTGTTGTTAAGGCTCTGGGCATTGATAGTGAAGATCTTGAGAGTGCTGAGAGGGGAAGTGGGAGGAGAAGAGAAAGGGGTGGCAGTGTTATTTGTTGTGGGTGAAGAAGAGGGTGGAGGGAAAGGGTAGTTTGTGTTGAGGCAAGGGCCAGGGTTAGGATGAATGTCTCCAGATAAGGCAAGGACATTAGAGGTGATAAGTTTTAGTCTATAAGGTTTGTATGGTAGGTGTTTGTCTGTGGTTAGCAGAGGTTTAAGAGAGAAAGTTTTGGTTGAGGTAGAGAATAGTTTGGGATGAAAGAGGTGTAGTAGGTTAGGTGGAAGAAGGGAGGAGGATGTGGAGTGAAAGTGAGAGAGTTGGAGAGATTGTAGTTGGGTGTTAGGGATAGTTTGAGTAGGAGGGAGGAATGGAGGAGCATTATGGGAGTAAGAAGTAGCGAGATAAAGAGGTATTAGTAAGATGAGAAGGGAGCTGGGGGATTGAATAGTAGAGGAGATTTGGTATTTAATTTTATCTACTGGAATCAAAAGGGATGTCGTATCTTGAAGTTGAAGCAAGGTGCAGCAAACAGTGAGTCTGTAGCTAAATTGAATGAAACATAGAAGCTTTTCAAAGATAGCTGTTATTTTCAACAAATCTCATGTTTTTTAAGGACTTCTAATATTGCTCATAAAAGAGAAACTAAATTACATGATATTCAGACATTCGGGAAGTAAAAGGTGTCTGTGGTAAGGTCCATAAACACTACTAATATAGTACCAATCAAACAATAGGAAAATATTTTAGCATTTCAATAATAAAAAGCATAGTACTGAAGCATATAGTTTAAAGAAAATAAAAGTATCATAATTGTAGCAAACTGGTGCACATCAAGACAACATAAAGAAGGAAGTTGCAATTGCATTTTGTTTTCATGATAAAAATAGAAGTTTGTTACCGCATAAGTTAACTGCCAATGCTTTATTCATAAAGAAAAACAAGCCTTTACAGTTACTATAATAGTCAATAAAAATAAGCAAGATAGAGGATTATAGGAGGTTGTTAAGCTATCGGCCTGGAGGTCATTTCAAGCCTAGCTGTTTCATCCCAATATAATTCCATAGATATTCTAGTCAATACCCAGGTTTGTATTTAGTAATGACTGCCCATGTCCAGGAGGGTTGTGGGCATTATCCCTAGTAAGAATTTGTGGTGCCCCATAAACTTGTCCTGGTTCCTTTTGAACAGTGTCATAGAGGTACTCTGCTTCACATGAATTGGTAGCCTATTCCAAAGAAGTGGCAGTCACTGGGAGACAAATCTGTCCCTCCAGCATGTCCTATTCAAGTCAAAGACCATATTTAGGTCTCTGGAATGGGTAACTCTAGTCCTGTTTGATTTATGGATGTGCAGCAGATTCATTAGGTTTGGGTTGGAGATTGCTCTGTAAGCCAGGCATACATCTCCTCTAAGAAGTCTATACGAAACAGAGTATAGTGACAGGGACTTCAGTTGGTCTTTGTAAGGCATGTGCTGGAGTCCCTTGATCTTCCTTGTTAGAAACCTCTGAGATTTATCCAATTGCTGCAGATGCTTTATATGGTACATGCCAAAAGGGGTGTTGTACTCAATTATGGGCCTGATTAGTGACAAGTATATAGGGGTTAAAAACCTCCTTTGCTCTAGAGGGAATGCCTTTGCTAATCAAGTGTGCTATATAGAAGGCCTTCCTTACTACAGAAATACATGGTGGTCAAAGTTAAGGTCGCAGTCTACTTGTGATCCCAGATCCCTTACCACTTTGTTGGTACATAGGATATCATTGTTAATTTGATAGTGTGAACAGACATTGTTTTTACTGAAGGGAATGATGATGCATTTCTTTGCAGTCAAGTTTGAGACCATAACTAAGACACCAGTTGTTGGTCTGCAAAAGACCCTCCTGAAGTATACTGACATTATTTGGGGATTCAATATTTGCACCCAGTTCACAGTCATCCACAAACTTGGTCAGCCACAGCCCCTTAATTATGGCCTGAATTTTTAAGAATGATATGCCAAACAGTAGGGGGCCCATCAATGACCCTTGTGGTACCCTGATGGTGACAGGTCTGCTGATTGATGTGGAGTCACCCACTTTGATAGTGTGTGACTGGTTTGTGAGCCAGTTGGCAACTAGTCTTACAACAAAGCAGTTTACATTCAGTTTGTTAAGTTTATTGGTAATGTCTAAGTGTGGGATTGTGTCAAAGGCCTTTGCCAAGCTGAGGTATTCTGTATGCACAGATTTGTCCTTGTCAATGGCCATGGTCACATTTTAGAAGAAATCCCCCAGGTTTAACATGCAGGATCTGCTCTTGATGAAGCTGAATTGGGTCAGACCCAGAGTTTGGAGGTCGCCTATGTCTTTATTTATGAGGTCTATGATGATAAGTTCCATGGCTACAGATGAAACTGATCAGACTTATGGGTCTATAATTCCCCGAGTCTGTTGCTAAGCCACCTTTGTGGAGAGGAATAACTGTTTCTGTTCTCCATTTCACAGGAACAAACCCTGTAGACAGGCTGTGATTGAACAGGATACTTAATGGTGATGCTAGTTCATGTTTAATATGTTTAGAAAACAGCCTGGGATGCCGTCTAGTCCCACAGAGGCTGTGTTTTTTGCCTTAGACAAGGCTTTAATGACCTGCTCTTCAGATATGTAGGATGAAGGGAAGTTGACGGCAAGGTTTGTGATAAGTTTGGAGGGGATAGGGGCTAGCCAGCTGGTGGTGTAAACCTTGGCTCAAAATATTTGTCACTGATGAAGTGACACCCCACTCCTTGTGCAAAATAGGAAAGGGGTTGAGGATGGATGGATGGATAGATGGATGGATGGATGGATGGATGGAGGGGAGTGAAACTTTCACCAAGTCTGTCCCCTAGCAGGTTTGCTATCTCTGTGGGATCACTATGTGTGATACCGTTAGTCACTAGTTCGGCACATGCTTGGGTCCTACCTTTTAGGTTATGTATGTAGCTGTAAAAGGCCTTATGGTTGTCCTTGGATGTGATTGCTAGATTTTTCTCAAAGCTACCCTTAGAGGATTTGACATGTTGTCTTATTTGTCTGTTAAGGCCGAGTAGGATGCATTTCCTTTGTTGGGGCCTCGCCTTAGTTTTCTTAGACAGCAACTTTTTGTATTTGTTTTAAAGTTTGTTGATGCTGGGTGTCCACCAGGGTGGCTTGTTTTTACTTGGAGCTCTGGCTTTGATTGTCTCTCTGGAACAGTCAAGTCTATACACGTATACAAGTGGACAAAGGTAAACAAAGGTGTTACATTGACTATTACTTTTAGATGAGTACTTTCGAGCTATATTTCCTAATAAATCAATGTATGTTACAAAGGAAAAGCTGAAGATTTACAGTAGGGAAAAGCTGTCAGTGATGGGCCAAAAAATTCTTTAATTATAGTCTACTATGAGGAACAGTGGGAACTTCTATTCATTGTGGTAAATGGAGAAGGTCCATAAACACTATCACTGAACTGTAGGTAAATTAAAGAGCATGGGCAAAGGCATGAAATAGGGTTTAGCATCCACATTCTGTTTCTGCTTTTAGCATTTAATCATCAGATTCTATTCACTGATGCAGTGAGTTATTTTCACTTAAAATATCTTTAAACAGAACAATACTTTTAAAACTCAGAAGCGTGAAATTCAAAATCTCGCACACCGGAGATTTTGAATTCGTGCTTCTACTCCACACACACACACACACACACACACACACACACACACACACACACGCACACGCACGCACGCACGCACGCACACACACACACACACACACACACACACACACACCTTCCTCCCCACATACAAACACAAGCTCTCTACTACATAAAAGCAGGGGGGCAAGCCCCCATGCACCCCCATGTGGGGGGCAAGCCTCCCACACCCCCCTACTTAAATATTCTAACTCTGAGGTTGCACTACATACAAACGCACACAAAACACCACCACACAAGCTACATTCTCCTCGCACACACACATCACAGCAACAAAACACACTAACACACACCACAGCCCCTACCCAAAACCCTTAACAAATAAACACTTACCTGAATCCACAACCACAGTGAAACACCGGAAGTGCTAATTCAAAATCTATGGTGTGAGAGGTTTTGAATTTCGTGCTTCTGAGGTTTCGTTGTTTTCAGGATTCCACTTTATGGGCTCGAAAATTTCGATATTTCAGTACTTCGAGCTTCTAAAGTGAATCCATATATATATATATATATATATATATATATATATATATATATATATATATAGGTGGCCACGGCGGTGCAGCGGAGTTTGCATGTCCTCCCTGTGGTTGCGTGGGTTTCCTCCGGGTGCTCCGGTTTCCTCCCACATCTCAAAGACATGCAGTAGGTGGATTGGACACACTAAATTGGCCCTAGGTGTGAGTGTGTGCATGTGTATGCCTTCTGTGGAAGGTTGGGTGCCGGGCTGGCAACTCGAAACCGTAAAACTCCATTGCCAATCATGAGCGGACAGTTGATCCGCTGTGGCGATCCCTAACCGGGAAAAGTCAAAAGAAGAAGAAGAAGATATATATATATATATATATATATATATATATATATATATATATATATATATATATATATATTCATCTTATGAATGAGACATTAAACTGAGATCCCATCTGCTTGAGTTGGTGGTAGCTCAGGTGGATGTAAAAGAACCCATGACAACTATCGTAAAGAGTAGGGGATTTTTATTTACAGCTCATTTACACCTTAGTTATAATACATACATTTATATATTTATATAAAAGAAACTGACATCTCATAGGTTCATAGGTTCATATGTTGGTACTAGGCTATTGGCCCTAGGGCCTATACAAGCCTAGCCATAACAATTCCCTGGCTATTTCTTCCCACACTATTTACTTTCCTGGACACTTGTCTAGCAGGGCGACTGACGTGATCCCTGGGGTGAATTTCCTTTCTCCCATCCAATCATCAAGGTTCCTTTTGAAGAGGGTCAAAGAGGCAGTCTGCTTGACATGTAATGGCAGTCTATTCCAGAGTCTGGGGAGTCTCTGGGTCAGGAACCTATCTCTACAGCATGTTTTGTTTATTGTGATGACAAGGTTTAGATCCCTGGAGCATGTGGCTCTGAGGGATTGGGATTTCTTTAAGTGTAGCATGTCCAACATCTCTGGGTTTGACATGGTCTTGTATGTTAAGCAGAGATTGCCTTGGAGTAGATGATATGCGACAGACTATAGCTGGAGTTTTTTAAGGTGGTCAGCATAGGGCATCTGCTTTAGGCCTGTGATTCTTTTAGTGAGGTATTTATGTGGCCTTTCCAGTTGTTGACTGACATCTCACACTTTAACTTTCTATTAATTACTAAAAGATGATTAAATTCATACAGACCCCCACTCTTTTCTCCATAACCACCACTTGATTTTCGTTATAATGTTTGATAAACTCCATTTAACAGTAAACATAACCTCATTTAACTTTTCATTCCAAATCATATAAATTCTACCAAATATTTTTTATCCATATTATTGACATACTCAATCATGTCCATATTTATTTGTTTATAATCTTGTAATTACTTAACTATTTTTTCTATTATTTTTCCCATAAATTTTAACTGGTTTACATGTTGAAAAACATGTCCAGTTGTCTCCAGTTCCCCACAATACAAACTCTCTCATCAACTTTTTACAAAGCGTATTTCCTTTAACAGTTGGCTTATTAATTTGTAACCTCCATAAAAATCTTGATAAATTTACATTTTTCATACACTATCTATTCTTTTCCTTTATAGCTTCGATTTTTTTCTTCTGTTAAATTTTCCCAGGGATTCACACAATAATTTTGTCTCATGATATTCTTATACAAACCTTTCCTTTTTTCATCAACTCTATCTGTTCTTAGTTTCCACATTTTTATTTTTTTCTTAATACGTCCTTTATCTATCAGGGCTATGCATATACCAATCAAGTTCATATATATTAATACATCCAGATTATTTTTTTATATTCAAATACATACATTGTTACAAGTCATATCAAATGATGGATCAACAACAAATAAAACAATGTCATCACTTAAGACACTTAATTATAAACATGATTCAAAATGCTTCTTTATCTAAGAATTGTTTAGCTCTACATAGTCTATGTATAAAAAAGCTGCAGTTTAATTCAAATAATATATTCTTTGAATGTGGAACCTCAATGAAGATATAGCAAGAGAATTTTACTGATACGATCATGGTTATAATATAATATAAATAATTATTATAAATAATCTGGATGCATTAATGTATATGGACTTAATTAGTATACATGTAGCCCTGATAGATAAAATGCCAGAGTTGCCAAAAGTAATTACATGTGCTTTTAAACAATATTGTGGGAATTAGTTTATATGACATCAATATTCGTTCATGAAGATGTTTCTTGATGTATATATTGGGTCAGTTATGAATTTATGAATGTTAAACATCAAGACATACAGATCTGCTGACGATTATAAATGTGAAAAAGATAGATGGTTAATTAACAGAGGAACCATGATATGTAGTACAGGGAATTATGCCTGTTTTGATTATACGTTTCACCTTGATATTATTAAATTTTATGATGTTATTTGTTTTTATGAAATTGTGATTTTATTTTTTATCAAGACATATTCAGATTTTATTTCAGAACTATAGGTATCTTATTGAAAACTCCAGCCAAGCTAGAACTTCCAATGAGTGACCTCCCAAACCTCCTGTAACAGAGGCACATGGGATATATGCAAATGACCCTTATGAACATCACAACAACAACATTGGAGGCTACTAGTTTACATCCCCTTCATACTATAAGAAATATACCCAAATCTGAATTTTTGAGTCAGGAGGATTTGTTCGGATCAAGGTACCTATGCATACCATCAACAGGACCTCATAAAAAGGTTTCATAATCGTGGATACCAGTCAGGGTATGTTATGACAGGCAGTAATTGGGCTCAGGAACAAGAGCGAGCCAAATTATTGGAATATAAGGTGAGATTAGGTACAGAACAGGAGGTGATTAGGTTTGTGACTACTTATGGAAGAAACATCAATGCGACTAGAAATGTTATCAAAAACAATTGAAACATTCTTTTGGCCAACCAAGAGCTAGCCGGGATACTACCGCCAGAGTGTTTATTTTCCTATCCTAGGGGCTGGAATTTGGGGTCATACCTTAGTCATTTCAAATCTGGATTTAAGAAGCCTGCTTTTGGTCAACAAACTACATTAACTGGGGATAAATTGAGGAGGTCCTTTCCCTGTGGATACTGTTCATTCTGTACACATATGCTTAAAACCAAGGAATTTTCTAGTAGGAATACCAGTAAGGTTTATCAGGTTAAATGTTTTGGTAATTGTGGGACGGATTGGGTGGTCTATTTGACCACCTGTTCCTGTTCCACGTTTTATGTGGGACAGACATCTAGGCCGATCAGAATGTCAGAACATTTCAGTGACATAAGAAACCAGCGTCTGACTAATGCCCTTTACAAACATGTTCTAAATCATAAAACAGCCAAATTTCATTTTACTGTTATAGATAAAATTTGAGGGGAACAGATCCAGGAAAATGGGATGGCACAGTATATTGAATAATAAGGAGAAGGCTAGGATCATTAAATTAGGGGGTTTATTTTACCCTGGCCTGAATGACCATCTTTGAATGGTGGTTTGTATAATTATTGTATATGATTCTATGTACTGTGCTGTGTCTTTAAATGCTGATTAATCTGCTTAATTATTGTACTTAGAATACTATTTAAGTATTCTTTGAATGTTAAGAGTGTATCACTGATGAAGGCCTTAGGGCCGAAACCAGTCTGATTCATGGTTTATATACTATTATATTAAAATTATATATTTTTTCTCATCCTTAGGTGCTCTCCTTTTTTTTGAGTTTGATGATGCTTTTTGGTCTTTGCGCCTGCCTTACGTGCGAGTATGTTGTGTGGTGGATAGTAAGAGTAACAAAACAAGCCAAAGACAACTATAAATCTCCAGTAAGTGTTTTACAACTGTAAATGCCTATTTATGTTGAATTGTATTAGACATTTTACAACTGTATATAAAATAAACATATTTTACAACTGTATATGTTTATGTTGAATTTCAAGCCTGTACTCCAGTCTGCTTACTTACACTATCAGACTATTTACCCCACTCATAGGACCAAAAACTGGGACTGGGTTAGCCCCGCTCCGCTTCGTCCTCGCTACGCTCGGGCTCGCTTCACTCCCCTCCCTGCCCCCTTATCCCACCCGCCCCCACTGTGTCTACATTTATAGCCACTAGGCCACACCCCTACTTCCTCTCCAACCTACACAACTTCCTCTCCAATTTCCTCCCCCCCACCACTTTACTGTTTAACCACTACTATTCCTCTGAAGCACATGGACCCCACCCATTGATGACATATAACATGTCTATAAATAATTATAAACTGCTTCCTCTTATCTTACCACTCTTAATTCTGCCATACTTTCTTACTAGCTATGAAAATCTCACATTCGTAGGTTTCTCTTATCCAAAATGCCAAACCAAGACCCCCCTACCTCCACTGACTGCGGAACTTGCCCACTACTACACTACCCCAAAAATTATAAATTCCAACCACTTGCTTTTAAAAAAAACACTCCAATCAACACCAAAATCCAAATATGAACTAAAACTACTATTCAAAGTTATTAGACTACTAGCGTATCTAAGAAAAACATAACCAAAGATGGGGACATCCATCCTAATCCAGGCCCAACCTTAACTCAAAATCCTACCAGCCCACCACTCTCCCACCAACTGGTCAACTGCCTCCTAATATGCCACTTAAACATTAGAAGCCTAAACAATAAGATACATAGCCTGCATGCTGTACTAGCCACATACCTCCCCAACATAATGTGTCTATCTGAAACATGGCTCCGCCATCAACCAAAGACAATGAGATCCTGCCTCCTGGTTACAATATACTTAGGGCAGATAGAGTAAAGAAAAGAGGAGGTGGAATAGCTGTCTTATATAATAGCACACTTAACATCATAACTAACCCTATACAACCACCCCAGGTCTCTAACGCTGAAATACTAGCTCTAAAAATTCTACTAAATAATCATAAGGGCATTAACCTAATTGTCACCTATATTCCCCCTGGGAACAATGTAGAAACACTAGAGGTCATTCTACATTGGATAGCCAATAACTACCCTCAAGAAACCATTGTCCTGGGCGATGTTAATATTGACTGGAACCAATGCACAGCACAGTCCAACCCCATCCCTGTTAACCTACATGGATTCTCTCAGATAATATCATCTACCACACGTACAGGTAACAATAACCAAAAAGAGAGTATACTAGACTGGATACTCACCAACAGTCATCCCCAGAGCTATATGTCTGGAACTCTCCCTAATGATCTTAGTGATCACCTGCTCACATACATCATGAAAGACAAAATTAATTGTACAAGCTTACCTATTTATAGGTCTATCAGATCCAAGAAAAACTTTGACCCAACTAAATTTCAACTTGAACTCAAATCATGTAACTGGACAAAACTAAAGTTCCTTCCCCTTGATGAGGCAGTGTCATCATTTAACAATTCATTCCTTACTATACTTGACTCGCATGCCCCTAAATGCTCAATAAGAATTAAAACTGAACTAGCACCCTGGCTAACAACAGACACCAAAACCAAAATAACAACTAGAGACAAAACGTGGGATAAATGGCGCACTACCAAACATCCCCTAGATCGTATCAAATTCCAACAACTTAGAAATGAGACTAAAAAAGCCATCATACTAGATAAGAAAAATTACTTCTACAATCTGCAACATAAACATCAGAATAACCCTCAAAAGTACTGGGCAGGCATAAATAAACTTCTCCAACCAGGCAAATCCACTACTCCGACCCCAGGAACATTATCTGACAAGAGCCAAGAAGATATAGCCAATTCATTCAATACTTTCTTCACAGAAACCATCCAGTCATTAGCTAACCAACTTTCTCCTCCCCACACTTCTATAAACACTATACCCGACTCACCACTCTCTTTTAACTTCCAGCCAGTGTCCACATCCTTTATCAGATCCCTTTTGAAAAAAATGAAGCCAACCACCCTTTCAGCTGATCTTCTGCCGGCTGAATACCTGCAAATTGCTGCAGATGTCGTAGCCTACCCTATCTCAATCCTAATTAACAGAACCATAACCGAGGCCTCAATCCCCTCAATTTGGAAACTATCCTATGTTATTCCACTCCACAAAGGAGGTTCATCCACAGAACTATCCAACTATAGACCTATAGCCATACTATCACCACTTGCCAAAATTATGGAAAAGTGCATGCACAACCAACTAATGCTCTATCTAACCCAAAATAAACTACTCACAGACTCTCAACATGGATTCAGACCCCATCATAGTACAACCACTGCCCTCCTCTCTTTTACTGAAAACATTAATCTTAACTGGAATAATAAAAAATATCCTCCGCTCTCTTCCTGGACCTATCGAAAGCCTGCGATATGGTAAACCATCAGTTACTTCTATATACTTAAAAACCCTGTATCTAGATACTCCAGCCCTTGACTGGTTTCAAGCTTACCTCACTGGGAGACAACAAGCAGTAATGTGGCAAAACAAGCTCTCCTGCCTACTACCAAATACCATAGGAGTTCCTCAAGGTTCCATATTAGGGCCTCTCCTCTTTTCAGTCTTCATAAACGACATCCAAACAGTCATCCCTGAAGCCACCTGCATTCAATATGCAGATGACTCGACTATAATATGTTCCAATGCCTCTCTTGCAAATCTACTAACTACCACCCAACATAGCTTCACCAAAGTCGAAAACTGGCTTGCCAACCATCTCCTGAACTTAAATCCAAACAAAACCAAGTTACTTCTCTTCTACCCAACCAATAGATCTCCGACTGAAAACTTCACTATAAAATCCAATAATGGGACCATCATCTCCCCAGACACCTATACAAAGCTATTAGAAGTAAACATTGACAATAAACTCAGATTTGATATACATATCAACCAAGCCATTAAGTCAGTCAACAAGAAACTTGGGACCCTATATAGAATTAAAGCCTTCCTTACCCCGAATGCCAGGGCAGCCACAGCCCGTTCACACCTTCTCTCTACCCTACTATATGCCTCTACTGTCCTCACTCACCTTAACAAATCTGATCTGGCCAAGCTCTCATCCTGCTATAATCACATTGCCAGGTTCGTTACAGGCCTACCCTACAGAACACGCCACTGTACTAACCTGAAAAAGCTTGGATGGATAGAATTCCCACACCTTCTTCACCAGTCCCAACTCATAGAGGTCTTCAAAATCCTTAAACAACCTGAGAATACCCCAGCACTAAAAAACTTAATGACTCCCTACTCCAATCTAAGCTGCCTTCGCTCAGCAAACAGACTCCTTGTCCAAACAACTAAATCTCTCAACCTAGGTGGTGACGCTATTTGCCAACACCACTGGTAAAATATGGAACTCTCTCCCAAATAACATCATGCTTGCAACTTCTCTAAGTCAATTCAAAAATAGTCTAAAACTCCACTTCAAGTCACACTGGCTATGTCCTTGCTCAAACCCAGACTAGCTCTGTGCCATTAACTAAAACATAAACAACTAGCTAAGATGATAAGTACTTTGTATACTGTGATAAAGAAATATGTATCCTGTCTAACTCTATGTCATTATACTGCCTACTGTCCTTGCTAATATGTTATTAATGTTACATTTGTAGTAATCTCAGAAATAGTAATGGCAGTCTTGTACTTGTATGTAAATAGCCTATGTTTTTGTTAAGTTCTTTCAGCTCATTTACTGTACCTAATTATCAATGTAACTCTGTTGGAGCTTTTCTCCCCGGGCCTCCGCTGAAAAAGGACATGTATCCAGTCGGACCATCCCGGTTAACAAATGTAAAATAAAATAAATAAAATAAAATAAATAAATACTTTAGTTATGACAGGAATGTAAGAAATAACACTCAAGAGTGCTCAGACATTATTCTTAACAGTACTACCTACTCTGATCCAGTAGATACTGCCAACATACTGGCAAATAAATTTAGTACCAATTTACCTCAGAGACATCTATTTCAAGCCCACTTATCCGAAAGTGAATCAAGCTACCAACCAACACAAAAGAATATGTACTGAACAGTAGTGTTGCTAGGGTGGGGCAAAAGGGGCAATTGCCCCATGTGCAAAGTGTTGGGGGGGTGAGGTCAGGTATCCATCATCCCATTTGCTGTATCTGTAGTCAAATCTGAGTGCTGTATTGTTCTGTGGGTGGTCTAAACTGTAATAAACTGCTAGCTGCATTGCTACAGTTGAAAAGTGAAAAAAACATTTTTTTTTCTCAACCAAAACCTAAGAGTTGTAATGCTCCATGTAGGGTATAAACTGTAGCAACTGCTTGATACATATGTAGTAGGCAGTTTACTACAGTATAAAGAGAAAAAGATTTTTTTAAAACTAAAATTTGAGCACCTCAGTACTCCCTGCAGACTAACATATAAAAACATATATAAGTAATGTATATTAGTAGCACCTGTTTGCTGCACTTGTGTGTGTATATGGTTTCACTTCATAATTTCGACTTACTGAAATCTCGAAATTCAGTAACCCGAGACTATGAAGCTGAAAACCAGAATGCCGAAAGTGCATTAGAGCAAATTCAAATATCTCGAATCCACGCTTATGCATTTCCGGTACGTTGCGTGTAGTGCTATGGTGCCTGAAATTGCAGGTGAGTGAGTGTTTGTGTGTGTTTTTGTACATTGTATGTGTGGGGAAGGGTAGGGGAGGTGTAAGTGTGAGTGTTGGATTTGTTGGTGTTTGTGTATGTGTGATGTGTGTTTGTGTGCGAGCGACTGGAGGATGGCGTGGTGTGTGGTTTGTTTATGTTATGTGTGACCTTGGAGTTGGTATATATAAGTAGGGGGATGTGAAGGGTGCAGGGGATTTTGCCCCCTGCTTATATGTAGTGTATGGTTGTGTGGTTTGTGTGGTGTGGGTGGAATGGTGTGTATGTTAAGTGGTGTATGAGTATGTATGTTCGTGAGTGTGTGATTCAGGATTGTGAGTTTCAGTGTTGTGAATGGTTCAACTTCATAGTCTTGGGTTACTGAATTTTGAGATTTCATAATTCGAGATTATGAAGTGAAACCGTGTATGTATGTATATATATATATATATATGGCCAATCACGATATCAGTAGATTGCCAGGTACCCAGTATTGCCACTGCACAGGTTAAAACGGCACTGTCCAAGGCCACGAATACAGCTTTTATGGGACCTGACAATATCCCTGGCTGTGTTCTACATGAACTACAGAATGAGCTGACATCTCATCTGTATGCCTGTTCAATCACAGCCTCACCTCAGGCTTTGTCCCTACCAAACGGCGCACTGCTACAGTCATCCCTCTCCACAAAGGAGGCGCAACTGCATACCCTGGGAACTATCGCCCCATTAGCCTGATGAGACTGATATGCAAAGCTATGGAATGAGTAATCATGGACCTAATAAACAAGGATATAGGGAATCTCCAAACTCTGGATCCTACACAGTTTGTTTTTGTGAAGGGTACATCATGCCTGGTCAACTCTGTTGACTTCTTTGAGTCAGTCCTCAGAGCTGTGGATGAAGGCAAGGTGGTTCATACAGCCTACCTTGATCTGGCCAAGGCCTTTGATACCACTCCCCACTCAGGAATCATAGAAAAAATTAAGCTAGGCATCAACCCCTATATCACCAGATGGGTTGCAAACTGGCTCACAGATAGAACCCAGTGTGATAGTAGCTGACTTCAACTCATATTGCAGACCAGTCACGAGTGAAGTCCTACAGGGTTCGGTCCTTGGTCCTCTCCTGTTTGGTATCTACTTCTCTGAAGTCCAGGCCAACAAGAAGGGACTCTGGCTGACAAAGTTCGCAGGCAATTGCAAGTTTGGAGCTATTATTAACTCCCCAAGTGATGTTGACATCCCACAGAAAGGCCTCACTGAGACCAACGACTGGTGTCAAAACCATGGCCTTAAGCTCAATGTCAAAAAATGTGTCATCATCCCCCTTGGGAAAAACCCAGTTCCCTTGAATTACCACATTGATGGTAGTCCACTGAACACTGATGGCGTTATAAGAGATATGGGAACAAAGGTTGACAACAACCTCTCTTTTGACCACCACATTACCACTGTGGTGAGAAAGTCCTTCTATGTGACACATCTCATTACTAAGGGTTTTGCATCCAGGAAGAAATAAGTCATTGTCTCCCTCTACTCTTCTCTCATTAGGCCAGTCATCGAGTACAATGCCCTATTTGGCATGTACCTCACTAGACACCTGCACCAACTGGAGAGGCCACAAAAGTACCTCACAAAGAGGATCGTAGGTCTTAAACACTTGTCCTATATGGGCAGACTCAAAAAACCCCAACTATTCTCTGTCTCATATCGCCTACTTAGAGGCGATCTCTGCTTGACTTACAAAGCCATGCCTGACCCAGCTCTGTTAGAAATGCTACATCTAAAGAAATCCCAATCCCTCCACACCACATGCACTAAAGACCTCAACCTCATTACCACAATCAACAGAACATGCTGGAGGGACAGGTTCATAGCCCAGAGACTGCCCATGCTATGGAATAGACTTCCCATACATGTCAAGCAGAGCACCTCATTGGCTCTCTTCAAGAGAAATCTTGATGAGTGGATGGGAAATAGAAAAAACACCCCGGGGATCACTCTGTGGCTCTACTCGACAGAGGCACTGGGAACTAAGGTCAGGTGGCACAATGCCAGGGTAATCCTATGGGCTAGGCTTGTAAAGGCTCCAGGGCCATTAGCCTAGTACACACCTATGAACCTATGAACCTAAGATGTATCATGTGGACTTCTTCAATACCATGCCTAGTACAACACTGTGTATTGTGGTAAAGGCAAGAGTAGTGGGGAGCTGCCTGTGAAAAAAGTCTTGGGATGAGAGGTAAGTATCCAAGGAGAGCAGGCTTTATTGAAGCAGTTTGCTTTTCTTTTAGAGTAGCGGCAGGCTCATTGACTCCACCTGCCTATGAAAACAGACGTCTGTTCACTTAGTCCTCAGTTTAGGTCCAGCCTTCAGTGCCTGTACAATGGCTGGGATTATCTCTTCTAAGCAGCAAGTCCGGCAACAGTCATTTTGTTGTGAGCCTCACCTATCATTTAGACAACTGAACAAAGCAGGGTGCTCACTCATACCTTCCTAAACCTGTTGCATATACCTGCTACAGACTGGAATCAGTTCTGACATGGTGACTGCATGCTCTTTAATCATGTCTTGATTTCAATGACTTGTTCCCTCAGCCACTTGCAGCACAGAGAACAGTGCTTTCAATAGCCTAGTACTTCCTCCCCATTCTGTCATACTGTCATACTGATACAGTTAACAGCAATACAAGGTGTTTGTGCAGCAAGCACGCAAAACATGGGTGCTTTCCTTTTCCGTATAATGTTAAATAAAAATGTCAAAAGAATTGTAATTTATTTTAATGCATTACACAGCTGTAAAGTAACACTACTGGGACTATCATTTGTCTGACAATTTTGCCAGCATAAAAAAAAAAAATGCCTGTGATCTTTAAGCTATTGAGTCTAAGTTAATGGAAGAATCTTTTGAAACATGTGCTGTAGTTTTCAGAGAGGAGCTAGGCACTCTGCTTAATGCCTAAGCTACCATTCAGATAGACTCGTAGAAGCCTAGGCTACCATTCTGATAAACGCATAGAAGTGTTATCCACTAGTGTATTCATAAATGAGATATGAAAAAGGGCTGGAGGTTATCAGAAAACACCATCACAGTTAGTCTTGTGAAGCACACTAAGTAGGCTGTGGCTTTTTTTCCAGTATTGAAAAGGAAAAATCATGTATCCCTTCTGAAAAAAATTATACATTAACACTGAATCAAGATATAGACACAGGGAGAGATACACTACTGGGTACTGCTATATTTCATATTATATTTATATGAGTTTTCATAAATCTAATGGAGTTCGTTTTGCTCCTCAGTGTTATTTAATTGTAACACTAACAGAGTTATTAATGATATCATATGCCCCCCACCACATGCTTTTAGTCATAGCCAGCCTTAGGCATAGACAACTAGGTGGCCGCCTAGGGCGCCGCTGTAGTAGGGGCGCTTTTTCACTATTTATTTGGTGTAAGTAAACCAGGATGGGGGCATCAGGTGGTGTGGAGGAGGCACCGTTGAGTCCTTTTACCTAGGGCACCAGTTGACCTAAGGTCGCTCCTGCTTTTAGTTTAAGGAGACAAAAAAGAGATCAGGCTGCAGGAGTATCCAGGAGTCATAAATATCAATGTTTATAGAGCAGTAGTGCAATGAATTTTCCACAGAAATGTTTACATGTGGCACTTAAATTCAGTATATTGCAGTAACCTCTTAACAACATGGAGGGGAGTTTAAACAATTAACATGCAATTCTAATGAAAGAGAAATTGTTCATACTGAAATAAAAAGTCTCTAGCCCAGATGGTTAATTATTAGATAAACTGAAACATTTACATAACTGATGCATGTGTCTTATTGGTTTGTGCTGCACTAACTTGTTTATCTTATTGGTTGTTGTCTAACTGATGTTAATGTTATTTGTTTGCTATTTCTTTAAAGGTTCATCTCAGATGATAAATGTGTCTAAGATAGTTTTATTTTAATTAAACATATTTTATATGTCAGTTTGAAAAGGCTATGGCCCCTTCCTGCTGAATTATTTCACCATTCAGCTACTTGTAATTGTTTTGGGTTATTCACATAACAATAGTTTGCTATGGGTGAATATGTGAAATGGAACTCTAGGCAAAGGCCTTCATGCTGTTCATCCCTACCCACCAATTCCTCTCTGCACCACATCTAGTGCCCCCATTCATGCTCCCCCATCCTGGTCTCCCCACAGCATCTAGACAGATTACTTCTTTCTTGTTATTTCAAACTTTGTTTTACTTTTTAGATTTTCCTCCATCCTATCAACACATCTAAACTGACCAAGCCTATACTGCAATATATGTGGAAGAAACAATTGCATTAAACAAGAGGTTCTAGATGCTATGAAATGTAGTTCAGATTTTTTCCCAACCTTTGGATCAAGTGATAACCTAAAGAAAAATCAGGAGTAAAGAAAAATCAGTTTTCATTTTTTTTCTACCAAGGAAGAAACATGCTGTATCTAAGGCTAATGTTCAGAACTGAAAATATAATACACCCTAATAAAATGAGAAGAAAACTGTTTGCAAGGATACATAAATCATATTCTGTAATAGTCCCTGCATTTCTACCCCCCAAAAAGGATTTCCCCAAGTGTTAAAGTGGGGTGGAAGTAAATAAACAAATGGCCAGTTATATACTTCAGATTGCTGCTGTTGTACATCTGCACAATATATCCCCTCACCTCCACCCACAAAAGACAGCCACCTTCTATGTACCCTTCTGAAATTATGTTGGGACAAAAATAAAAGAGCGAGTAGCCATAGTATATTTCCACTTTTTCCTGTCAGACATATATACTTGGCATGCCTCATTACTCTAACCCCAAAATATAGTAACCTAGTCACACTCCTGATCTTTGTAAGTACAGTGAAAAATGATGATCACAGTAATATATCCCAACTTCTTTCTAATAAATAGTGCACAGCCCTATAAACAAGCTATATCAACCTTCTTTGTGTACTGCTGAGGTTTAATAATGAAAAAAGTTAAAGAAATAATGGTGACATGGTCCCTTGCCCTCACATAAGCTTGAGAAACGTTCTTTACACAACTCTGAGCAGGGCTATTTTTAAACTAGGTGAGGCCCAGAATAGATATTAAGGATAGGGCTCCTATTAAGACTCTGTCTGGGGCAACTAGTCCCTCCAATACTTGAGTGTCTAATTGTTCATTGATGCATTTTATGCCTTATTTTTGAAAGCTTACTGTTAACTGTTCTTTTTTTTCTGCTAGGCAAAGAGTTATGTATATGTGCCTTAATACCCTAATATAGCATGCCTACACACACACACACACACACACACACACACACACACACACACACACACACACACACACACACACACACACACACACAATGACTGACACTGCCTTGACAAGTCAGGTCTATTTCTCATAAATGCAGACATATGTAGTAATTTGCCCTGACAAGTCAAGCTTATCACAAGATGCATACCCATAGTTTGACACAGACACACATACACACACACTCACACACACACACACACACAGACACACACACACACACACACACACACACACACACACACACACACACACACACACACACACACACACACACACACACACACACACAAAATGCACTGACACTCATACTCATGATGAATATTTAACTTCAAGCAAAGTCACCTATAGCATGGCTTTGGAGTAGTTGAAGAAATATGAGTACCTGGATAAAACCCCTGAAATGACTGGGAGGACATTGAAACTAGTTTAATTCAATTATTTCCTCCACATTTGTTGTAGTGTAGCCTCAGCCAGTTAAGATGTGTTGAAATGATGGAGGAAAATCTAAAACGTAAAACAAAGTTTGAACAAACAGTCAAAAGCATAATCAGAAAACCAAGTGCTATGAGATGGCAATGCTACTTACTGGCCAACTATTTCAATGATCAGCTGCTTTCACATACATCCTGCACAGACTACTACAGATGTGCACTTATTGTGCAAACAGATGATGTTTAAATATGATGATAAATGAAAATAACTATTATCAATTTAATGCTCTTACCCTTAGACTTCAACATCCCCTCACTCAGACATATATGTATAAGTCATAGCAATGATGGTTTTTAAAATGATTTCAGCAAATATAATACGTTGTGTGACACTTCTTCTGTCAAGCCAGTACAGTGATTGTTAATCTGTGATCAAACTATGCAGTGGTAAATTTCTTTTATAGATAGGAGGCTTTTATAACTAACAATGACAGTCACTTTATAGACTGTGTATACCTCAGATGTCTGATTATGATTTAAAAATGGCAACAGTAAGTTATTGCAGTTTGCATCAGTCAAATGCACACTTGTCCTGCAATGCCAGATTCAGCTTGTTTACAACAGTAGGGTCAGTCATTTTCATCTAAAAGCAGCCCCTTTACACAGCAACTATTGCCAAATTTCAACTGTGCATGCATCAGATATCTGATTGTGATAAAAATAAATAAGCAATGGCCACAGTAATTTCAGGTTAAACACAGTAGCTACAGTAAAGTATTCCAACTAACTTCAAACAAAAGCATACACATCCTGGATAGCCAGATCTATCTGAGTAAACAACTCTAAGATAAGTCCCAATACCCAGTAGCTATAGCCACTTTGTTGACTGTGTATATTTTCAAAGTTCTTTTCATGATAAAAATAATGGCAAAAATAATGCATTTCAACTTTTTCAGACAGTCAGTAGCTACAGTAAAGTATTCTAACTTGTTTTATGCACACATACAAATTAGTCTCACAAAGACACAGTATTGGCTTAACTTCAGCAAACAACAGAAGGGATAGTCATTTTCACCTGCAGACAGTTCTTCTACCAGCAATTTTAGCTGCTTTGTTGATTGTGTACACCTTAGGTACATGATTGTAATAAAATAAAAAGCCATAATAACATATTTAACTATGTTCACACAAGCTCAGTCCCAAGTCACAATTCCATCTTTCTATACCAAAATGGACATTTGTCCTGTAAAACTGTTTTCTGACTGGTACAACTTTCTAGACTTATTTTGGATGAGTTCTTTAGAGGTGAATTGAATAATTTGGCCAGCATGTTTATGGAAAGAAGTTATCTTACAGAGTTAATTGCAGATATTACAAATGAGATTTTATTAACCAGGTCAGAAATTTTGCCTATTTTATTTACACCACTACACTAGCAGACTACTGTTGGCAAAGAAGATTATTATTTCATCAATATCATGGTGATAACATATTCCTTGGACAATGGTATAATTAAAATGATTATTTTTAAGACTTGGTCATTGATTATAGAAGCAATGAGAAATAAAATTGGTTAAGTCCCACATTTTGTTTAATGAAGGAAGGTAAATGTTAAAAACCCAGTTGAGTCATGGATTGTCGGTATTACTCATTCTAATACTATTATAGGTACATTTAAATGTGGTTCCTACCAACAATGCCATTACATTTTAAAAGGATCAAATGTGTTTTTAAAAAGTTACAACAAAGCAGTGTTCTGTAATAGACAATTCCCTTATAAGACTTCAGGGTTATGTATGCTACTATATGTGCATCTTGTCAATGTTTTTTTCTATAGTAAAAAAAGGAAGTTACAGCTGTTGGTTTAAAAAGTTATCTTTTTCCATACTGGATCACATATGCAAGAATGTTTGAGGTGGGAACTAGGAAGGTTATTCTTGTGTATAAAGCATTATGTGGGTAAATAAGACTCAATGTCACTGTGTTCTTCAGTATAAAGTAGTGCATTTTTATTAATTAAGTACTTCATTTGCAGGCAGAACAATGTAAGTACATATATTTTAAACTAATAAGAAGACACCATTTCTAGGGTAGAAAAAATATAGGGAGTATTTTACATTTATATTTATTTTGAAGAAATCCTCTTTATAAAGTGACAAAAGCACTCAAATATAAATGCAGTTATTTTTGGTTAACTGATGGGTTCTTTCAGTGCTGCATTGATATTTGTGTAGATTTTATGTTATTAGACTTTTTTCCGCAACTGTTCTCCATTTACCATTCATTTGGATTATAAATTCATATGTATTTATTGATCCTAATGAAATAATAAATTCATGGTTCTCTTTTAAAATTTGTATATTTTGTGTGTCCTGTGAATATGACTAAGATTTAACACCATCTTGTGCATGTGATAAAGTTCTTTATTATTGAGAACCAGTATTATAGTACCCCACAGCAGATCCATTTAAAAAAAAAAATAAAAAATATAAAAATAAAATAAACTACACATTGCATGGACTAAAATTAAATTAGGTAAGAAAATAATAAAATCATGAAGCTAACACAATCCCAATACAACCCTTACAGCCATATTAAAACAATAAAACAAACAACAACTAGTAAGCATCACATCAAAATTAAACTGGAAAACCATGTACAATAAAGCCAATTCAAAGAAATGTATAGAAACTATGTAAAGCCGCATTCATTATACAAATAATATTATTACTACATTTCACTGAAGTAAATGGAAAACAGTAATTCAAACTAACAAGTATTATGAGAATATGGCAGGTCTGTTTAATGATATATGAAATAGCTGATACTGTAATATTAGAAAACTCAGTTTTATGACTTCAGTATTCATTCTTTGGTGCTAGAGTTATGTAGCCAAAGGATCCCACTGTTCCCTGCAGTACTTTAACAGCCACATGCAATCACTACACAAATTCATATGCGCAATTATAGAAAATCATATTCCAAATGCCAGGAATTGGATATTACTTTTTACTACCAGGTATTACAGAGTAGTGCTTATCAAGGAATCAAGATTGTAATGAAGTATGTTGTTTCCACTTGGTCACCTTTGTAGAAGCACACTTATGTGGTAGAAATCTTGCCACCACAATATGCTAAGGTGTTAGAGAGTTAATGTAGAGTACCATGGTATGTTTTGGCTGTATTAACTCTAGCACAAACATGTACTTATGGAAAAAATGTTTAGGGAGAAGTAAAATACAGTACTGTAATACCTAGATGGAATAACAGTGCATAGAATAATATTTATTGCCATGTAAAAATAAAGTGAAACATTTTTCCTACATTTTAGCTGTTACATTTCACTATTGGGTATTAGAAAACAGGGCTTGTGATACCATCAATATAATTAAAACATGTGGTCAAAACATTAATATATAATTTTCTATATCATCTTGCATATACATGATATAATAATATTTCCAATCATATCAACTAAAATGAAGTATTTTTCTTCTCTATATTGCAATGTTACATATCATTATCAGATATTATGCTTGTGAAAGAATCAGTAACATAATGCTGTGAATTCCTTCTCTATAACAATCTTTTTGTTACAAATGAATTTGCATAATTAATGCAGCATCCAGATGCTATGGTGCCCCACGGTACTACAACTTCCACATGTCATTACTGCATACATAACACAAAGTAAAATATGCATCTTACCCATATTTAACTAATACTTTTTACTGTGAGGTATCCACGATTAGTGTTTCTGAAATAGTCAAGACCATAATGCTGTATGTTACTTCCTGATTATCATTTTTTCACAAATGCATTTGACAGAATTAATATCACCTCCAAATGTTAAGGTGATCAACAGTGCTATCTGCATGCAAAACTACATCATATGATATCTGCGATCATGTAAAATAAAGTGAAATGCTCTTTTTCTATATATTTGGCTACTTTTTCTCATTCTTGGATGTCAGAGACTAGTAACTGATTTTTTAAAGAAATGAGACCACAGTACTATATATTTCTGCCACAAGATTATCATTTTTCAGCTGCACAATATGAACTTAAGATCACCAACTGATGTATTTTATTGGTCCCTGATTCTGTACAGCACTCTTTTGAATAAATACAATATTTAACATGCATAGGCCAGCAGCATGGGATAGTCAAGGTGGGTTTATATCACATGATCGAAGGTGGGGTTGGGAGGGTGGCCTAATGGTTAAGGTGTTTGCCTTACAAACACAAGGTACAGGGTTTGAGTCTCACAAGGGATAATTGGCTAGGCTTAAAATGGCTCGCAAGGGCAGTTAACCTAGTACTAATCTATGAACTAATCTATGAACTATGAACTATGAAAGCTGACAATATTGAAGCTCAAAACTTTGAACTGACAACCTCGAAAACGGAAAACATTGAACGTGTAAAAAAAAAATACTCAACACCCAAAACAACACAAAAAACACTCTATGCAGGGGGGCAAGCCCTCCTGCATCCCCACACCCCCACTACTTAAATATACCAACTCCAAGATTGCACTACAGTGCAGTAAAGAAAAATCTTCCCTTCCCGCACTCTATGGCGATCTCCACTTTATGTTTTGATGTTTTCAGTTTTCAAGGTTGCAAGTTCAAAGTTTTGAGCTTCAAACTTGTCAGCTTTCGATTTTGTGATATACACCCATCAAGGTGATCTGGTTTTATATGCATGAAAGTAAAAAATGATCACAGAGAAGAAACTAGTGTATTTTATGTTGAAAAACTGCATTGCGTTTAGTAGCATCATTTTGTGCAAATGAATTAATATAGCCCTCAGAGGCCATACATTGTAAAGTTGAATGAATTTATCATTCAGCTACACAAATAGCTTATATGAGAGACAAGGTGGCCCGTAGTATAGTATTCTTTGCTCATAGGGATACTGCTGCAACATTTTGCTTTAGTCAGCACTTTGATCTTGAAAAATGCACTGTTTCATGTAGTAAATCTTTGTGTGACTGAATTAATAAAGCTTCAAGATGTTGTACTTTATGTAGGTTAATATATTTATTTATTTACATTTTTTTTTACTGGGAAAGTCCGACTGGGACAGAAGCCCATTTTCTGTGGAGGCCCGGGGAGAAAAGATCTACAGAAATATAATCAAAATACAATAATTAGATAGTACAATAGTATACATACAATAAGATGGAGAATACACATCATCTAGTTTGTCTATACAAAGTAGTGTTCAATACAGTTTTCTAGTAAATACAGGTTCAAAAAGAAAAAAACAGACAAGCATTTCAGTAAAGATCATTGTGAGAAAAATAAAATTAGTACTGTGGTGTGTTATGTGTTAACCACACAAAGATTAATATCATGGGATAGTCAAGGTGTTCCACAGTACTGTAATTTGTGTTTCTAGAATTGCTGCACAAGCAGTCAGTGTTCCCATTGTCTTACATCCAAAATCAGGAACAAATTCAGAAATAATCATGGATAATCAGCAACACTTTTTAAACTACTAGTACAGTTAACTCAAGAGACTGACAAAAATAGGATAATGTGAATTAACCTGCATTTTCTGAAGTAAAATAATAACGTATTCCCCTTATTTATTAAGTTTAATCCATCACCTTTTCTCTAAAAATGGGCATATATTGGAGGGATTAGATGAGAGAGAGAGAGCAAACCTTTAATCTAAAATCAGAGACATACCAGAAAATCAGGTACATTTGTGAGGTATGTAAGCAACTTTGTTTTACTGGAACATTTGTACATTAAAATAAAATAGTTCAGGACCTCTCAACATCCACTTTTTACTAAATAGATACAGACTGTTATTGAAAAAGAAAATTGGTGTGATTTGCTTTCACTTTTCACTGCAAGACATACCTCCATCCGTATTCTTAAAATGATGTGTACATAAATTCATTACTATTCATGAAACGATGGTCTTACTGAAGACACATCACATCGATCTGTTATTTGTCTACTCATTTGCTTTGATCATTATGTTTATTTGTATACTGGTCGGCTACAACATTTCTGTGAAGACAGCAATGTGTTACAGCAGCATATCAGCAAGAAAACACAAAAACAATTAAACAGCGTTATGATAACTGTGGGGACTACTTCATTTGATACATAAAATATTTTCAAACATAATTATCTTTATTAGTTATTCAACATATATTCAAACAGCCAAGAATGTTGTCACTTATAAAAAACTGCAAATGATATTATCAGGGGATATATAAACAGAATAAGACATTCGGTAGTGGATAAACACTTCAGGAAACTATAACATTTCCTGGGTTACAACATACCTTTTAATATTTATGCAATTATTTATGTGTAGTATTTTTAAATGCTAGCCACAGCTCAATCAATTGCTGTACTTAGTGGAAAAACAAAATATGACAAAATAAAGGTTTAAAACACAGAATAACTCTAAATAATAAAATTAGGTTCTGAACCATAATTTTTCTTGATACAAGCCTTCCTATAAATATAAGCTACATATTATCTTAAATAACATAAACTGCACATATATTTGCTAATAAATTGGAACAATTAGAATGACATAGTAAAAAGGTGATGCACCAGTACTGCAAGATTATGTATACAAAAAATACCCTGTACTGGCAAATTACAGAACTTGATTAGGTGGTCATCACTGCAACAATCTAAGTAAAGCTTGTAGTTGTCTTTCAGTAAAATATGTAGTATAAATGTAAAATTGTAGAAAAACTTATTAAGATGATGTAAATATAATTATTTTGTTCACAAAATATGTGGTTGTTGCTTTCAGTAAACATTGTGACTTATGCAATATGAAGAATGTAAAAAAAATGTATAGTGATCAAACTATGTAATTGCTCTCAATGTGGAAATGTAGCAGAGCTATTAAAACAGGCATTACAAATACACTCTGTGATCCTTGAAGAGTTACTAGCAGTCAAAAGATGCATGACCTTATTTGGACTAATGCTTCCCTCCAGAGTTATAAGACTGTGGAAACAGAAAACTTTACATTCAAAACTAAAGGCAAACAGGAATGCAGAACATGCAGCTGTTAAACAGTGACAGTTCATAAGTGTTGTTTTTTAACAATAAGATTGTTTATTGTCATTGTATCTTTACAAAAAAATATGGATTTTATAGATTAATATAGGAATTGTAATACATGGCAAATGCTGACTACAAAAGTGTACATCATTTACAAAGTATATGTAACTATCATATGATACTAGATAAAGGAATTGACTAAGGAACCAAAAATGCATCATTATACAATGACCCCTCATTAATATTCAAAAACATGCATGCTGATTGGTCAGCATGCACTTTGTAAATCAGAGTTATAGTAATGGAAAAAGGTCCGGTCACCCATACTTTTTCCATTACTATAACTCTTTTTTTACAGCAATGGAGAACGCAAGATCTCCGTTGCTTCACACTGTCTCGTTATGTTAAACAAGTTTAACATAGCAAGACAGATTTCAAAAAAGCAACGGAGATTCTCCATTGCTTTTTTCAAAACTGTCTTGCTATGTTAAATGGGTTTAACATAGCGAGACAGCTTTAAAAAAGCAACAGAGATTCTCTGTTGCTTTTTTTAAAGCTGTCTCACTATGTTAAACCCTTTTAACATACCAAAACAGTTTGTAAAAAGCAACGGAGATCTTGCTTTCTCCATTGCTTTTGCCCACAGCTCTGATGTACTGCGTAGGCATACGCATGCGCAGTACATCAGAACTGCCGCAGAATACCAGACAGCTGCGGAAGGGCAGCAAGGAGGCATTATACAATGCCATTATTTAAGAAAAGTAATTATTTTTTTTTCTTAAATAATGTCATTGTATAATAGCAATAACTCACGCCTGGGTATGGGTAATGCTGGATTTACCCATGGTTGGCTTTGTTTGGTCACTCCAACCGTCGGTAAATCCAGCATTGCCCACACCCAGGCATGGGTTATTGCCATATTATAACACACATATACCCACATACTGTTCTTACTGCAGTTAGACCAAATGTTATGAGTGAATTTATATCCTAGTATACAGAGTCTCATGAGAAAAGAACACACAAAATTCTATTTGTAATCACATTTAAAAAAATAGCAGACAAAGACTAGATTGTGTCATAGCTAATCAGCATGGGTTTTGACACAAAGACTGGGATTCAGAAAGGTTATGGCCAGCTGTTAAGTTCTTTGCACCACTCACAGTAAATGTTCTCAGTTCTTAGATAGAACTACCATAGTGTTTACCTTGAACAGATGCAGTACTGCAGTGGTCTGCCTCTCTGCTTTATCACAAATACTAATGAGGCATTCCAGGGAGTGAATATGATAAATAGTTATATGCTCTTCTCCCACAAAGGCATGTGGTAAGTGCTTTACACAGCTCAGTGATTCATAGAACTGCTTTGCTGCCAAAATCCTTACTGTCACCCACAGTATTTGACTCTGCAAAAAGCTTGCATTCACATATTTATCTTCAATGAGTGAGATTATGTTAAAGGTAAGTACTGGAGAGTTTAGTGGTCAGGTAGTGCTGGGAATGTATGCATGAGCATATGTGTGTGAGTGCATAGAGATTTATGAGTAGTGTCGAGTCCAATCGAAAGTTCAAAAGACTGAAAATCAAAATATCCAAAACTCAAAATATCAAAAACAATTTTAATGTAGGGGTAAGCCCCCTTAATCCTTCAAGGTGGGGGGTTGTGCCCACCACACCTCCTGCTAATTATATATACCAACTCCAAGACTGCACAACAGTAGAGAATGGGTAAATTTCCATTTTTGATATTTTGAGTTTTAGATACTTTGATATTCATAATTTCAACCTTATGACATAGACCCGACCAGTGTCAGGTGAGTGTGTGCATGTGTGTGTGTGTGTGTGTGTGTGTGTGTGTGTGGGGGTACGTGTACACCTGTGTGCTTGGGTGGGTAAGTGCAGTGGGGGGATTACTTAGGGATAGATGGGGTAAGGAAGTGTGTGTGTGAGTGCATGTGTGCCTGACTCCTTTATGTCCATGATTGCAGGACCAAGCCCGTTTTGCTTCAGCCTTACAGCTCACGATTGACCTGTTTCAGAATCCTGGACAATAAATAAATAACTTTGTAACAATAAGCTGACTTTGTATGGCATTGGGTTAGTTTTTGTAATATTGTAAGCTTAGATTTTTCCAAATTCTTGGATACTTCTCCTTCCATCTTAAAAAATGTATGTGACTATTTCCAAGAAAATATGGCTTTCCTGGTACAAATAAACCAACGATTCAAGTCAATAGCTTCTCTTTTTAACCAAAATCATGTCCAGTTTTCAAATTAGACATAGTAGATAACTGGTTTCTACTGCATGCTACTATGCTAGCCAGAGCTTAGCTAAACAATCCTGTGTTGGTTTATGACTGACTGCAGTTGCCTGGTAATAGAAAATTTATTTTTGTATTTTCCTGTACTTTGCACTGTTTCTAGGAAGAAAGAGATAGCTTGTAGAGAAGATTTACTTTCATTTATGTATTGTTGTTTTAGCTCTAATTTTCACTGTTTGTTGTTAGAAAGGGATAGGTTTCATATAAGCAAACTCCAGCCATCCCAAGGGACCCAGTCAGCTATAAATTCATGCAAACTGCAGACAGAACAATCCAGAGCTTATCTGAAACAAACCTGCATTGGTTTGTAATTTATTGATCTTTACTGTTCAAAAGAGGAGAAACTGCAAGCAATAAAGAGTGTGTGATGTAAAAGAATTACAACTTTTATGTGACTTTCACAACTGGTATGGTCAGAGCAACGACTTTATTCTACTTAAGTTAGTATTTGGTTATATATTCTTTGTGTGTGTTTTCTCACAGAAGTTAATTTTCAACTTGTTTTGAATTTTGTGGCAACTAACTTTGATGACCCTTTTCTTTTAGAATTCTTTATTCATTTAAAGCTGAAATTGGATTCCTTAAATGAGTGTGCCAGTAATGATTTGCTAAAGCACAAGTATCTTGTACAGGGTACTAAATGCTATGTATATTTAAAGGTAGCACCTGAAAACACTGATGATCAGTGTTGCGCATGTAAAAAGTTAGATGATTTGCTTACCATTATTATAGGAAATCTAGACTTACTGATGATAATTCCACTTATGTAACTGCCATAACTTGGAGAACTGTTGTAGCATATATTAATGACTGGACTACTGAGATAAATAATGTTAAGCAAAGAGTAAATAGAACAAATTTAGGAAAAGAGGTGTCTATTTTCAGTGAAGATCAATCACCTGTATTGAACAGGATAATACTGCTGTCAGCTCTGGAATTATGAATACAAGAATGCAGCAACTGAAGATTCGGAGCATATAAAAGAACATAAAAAAAGAAAGGACAAAGTGCACAAAAATAACATGAAAGATAAAGAAACTGATTAATGTCTATAAAGTGAAGAGAATCCATACTAAAAAGGAAACTGCCATGTTAGGTAACACACAGATTACAGGGAATGATACCATTTTCTACCAGAAAACCTTCAGTCTAGAAAAAAAGCATTGTTTTTCCAAAAGATACAAGAGAAAAGAGGCAAGGGACTGTGAAATGGATAAATCAAAACTGAATGCAAAAAAATTGAAGAAGATTGCTGTAAGTAGAAAAGAGGAGAAAGACAGAAATTGACAACATGGCTCACTCTATGGATGTACAAAGCCAGCTGGATGAGAATTTTATACCTACAAATGTAATGAGGAATGAAAACAGTGGGATTAAGACTAATAGTGATGATGAGCATTCCTTTGTAACAATTGATAGAACAGATATTACTGAATTAGAAGTTGAAGATTCTTCAGATATGATCAGAAAATATATTATCATAATTGGAGATTCAATTATTAGAGGAACTGATACTTACATTTGCAGAGAAGATAAAGAAACTCAAATAGTGCTATGCTTGCCAGGAGCAAAAAAAAGAAGATGTGAGAAAGGCCTTAGAATACCTTAATGTAAGAAAGTATGGATCTGTTTTTATTCATGTTGGTATAAACTGTCTCATCCACAAGGACTATCTCAGTGGTAGTAGAGAACTTACAGCCCTCTTAGATAGCATAGCTTGTGCAGGTGTTAGGACATAATTTTCACAAATTACATATATAAAGGAAAATCAGATCACCATGACCAAAAATAATTTTGGGGTAAATACACTAAGAAATGTCCTGTTTTAAAAAAAGGAATGTGAAGAGCATCCCAGCCTAATTTTGGGCATATGTGTTTATGCAGGATGGAATACACACATCAAGATCAGGGAAGAGAATTTTTGCATCAGATATTTTGCAATATTCGACAAACTAATATTAACTAATTGTGCAAGGATAGGGTAGGGTTGAGTTTTTACAGATCACAGAAATTTGGGTCATTTACTACATTTGTAGAGCTCATTGCTGTATATCATCTTATAATGATTTTAGTTTGCTAATAATGGGAATTGTTATTCCTTGCTTCAAGAGAAGTTTGTGTTGCTTTGTATTGAAGAATACATGTAGAATGGCATTGAGAGGAGATTTACTTTATAATGTTTGTTAAGGTCTATGAAAATTAGACTTGGATCTAGGGTACTCTTGTGCAACATTATGTGTGAGATATGTTTATTTTGGAGGAAGTGTATGTATGGCATAGTTTATTTTCTACTGATGTGGTTTTGCAGGCTTTTCCTTGGTAAATCACTAAGGATTATAGTAAGTCAATAATGCCAGTCATTAGAGTTTTGTAGTTGTCATTGTTCAGAAGATATATATCCAGGCACCTCTGTTCTGTTACCTTTTTAATTGAAATGAAGTTCTCTGGCTTTTAAGGTTCTGATCAATTAATATTTCCTGTAGCTGATAGTACAGGATTTGAATCCATTTGTGTACTGTGCAATCCATTTGTATACCACTTCCATTTGTGTACTGCGTAACACTGAAAAATCACTTAACCAGACAGTGTTCCTGTGTCCCCTTGAAAAGAACACTTTGAGTAGTATGTTCTCCTGGTTAGCAAAAAAAAAAAAAATAAATAAATATATATATATATATATATATATATATATATATATATATATATATATATATATTTACAGTTCAGCCCCTTTTGGTCCTTTGCCACCCCCCCACATTATTTTTTGCTTTGCGTAGAATTCTTGAACAAATAAATTGAGAGATCTTTTGATATGTTCCTTGTAAAATGCGTGGCTTTCTGACAAATTCTCATGGATTGTGATCACTAAATAATAACAGGCATGTGAGTTTCAGACTTTGTATCCATCAGAGAATTCCTGGTAATGCAAATATTATTCTAGCAACTTTCAAAGTGTAAAGAAGAAATATTTAAAAATTGTTGCTGATTTAGGATATTTGTCTCTGATACTTGAGCTAAGAGGTTGGGAGAAATTGAGTGTATTATAGGTTGTATGGCTCTTGTGGCAGCTAGCTGAAATACCATTCTAAGTCATAATTTATGCATTTATTCATTAATCCATTCATTTGATTGTAAGCAAACAATGCAAAATGCACTATATTGGGCTATAGTAATTGATCTGGTACTTAGTGCATATGAGTAAGGCTATTAGCCGTCAACGAGTTGCTTTCTGTAGGGCATAGTTTGATTTCCTGAGCCATTTTTTGTTTCCTGTGTTTCTCTGACCAAGTCACTTCATTATATGATTTTAAATATCCAAGTAAATTTTTTTTTTGTTGGTCAGATTCTAGGAAGTGTCAATAATAACAGCCACTTCACTGAAGTTTTTATTTGTTCTTTGTTGTATATGTGACTGTGACTCTTTATTTAATGTACTTTTGATGTTGTATTTCTAAGTCTAATATTCAACAAGACAAAAGCTATGTCTGCCATGTTTCCTAGATTCCTTGATACATTGTGATACTATTGCCAGCAATTGAAAAAATCTACAGGGAAATCGAGACTTACTTAACAAGATAGGTCTGACACTGACAATTGTTTTCAAGAAGTACATCAATCTCAAATCACTTTTGAAGGTACTTAGATCAGAAATGTTATAGAGCAAAGACTGTAGAAATATTTCCCTTTTGCAGCTGTAGACAATGTAAATATATAGCAGGCAGTCAGTACCTTGCCCTGACATCTATTTCCAGGACAATGGATTAAAAAAATACTCTAATTATAACTTTATGCATATCATATATGGAAGCAGGTGTGTAGTGAACTCTTATTAGATACACTTTGGAATAGTTCTGAAACTCCTTATACTGGAAATACCACATAGAAATCAGAATAAAGTATATACAGAATAAAATATGATATCAGAACCAAGAATAAAAACAGTGCTCTTTATAGACATTCTGTTTGAAATTTTTTTTTAAGTTTTCTTTTTATTCCTCAATTTTGTTGATTTCAAGCCATTAAGTGCAGAATATGATACCATATACCATTTTAGAGATCAAATAGCTTTGTTGGCAGCTTAGCATTAACTCTGGCTTTTGTCCAGGTATTAAAGATAGCATAAACATTGAATGTATATTAAAGAACAGATCTTCTAAGCAATAAGTGTTCAGGATTACTTTTTATTTATTAATGTTAAAGGAAATTATCTTTATTGAAATTTTTATTGTTTTTTTGTTATACTTGTGACCATGGATCTTTGTTGTTTAATGACTGAATACTTCTGGCGTTGTATTTCTAGTATTACTTCTGTTGTGTTTTGGTAACCTGGTGCAGTGACTTTTTACATTTTTTTTTATTAAAACAAAAGGCTCATGTAGTGCCCCACAAAAATGTAATGGGTAGTAATAAACTTAAAATAATGGATACACTGACCCGTATGTAAAAAATGAAATATTTATTATCCAAAATACATAGAGTTAATCTCTTCCATCCTTATACTTAAACCAGAACTTCTTCAGAACATGTGTAGGGATGAAAGCGCTTAACTGTAAGTATTTTAGATAATTAAATTTTCTTTTTTTATATGTACAGGTTGGTGTATCCATTATTTTACATTTATTACTACCCATTATGTTTTTGGAGGGCACTACATAAGCCTTCTATTTGTTTTAATTGGTTTTGGACTTTGGCTGCATAGATACATGCTTTGACATGTTGTATTTTATATATATTTGTTAGTAACATTTAACATATATACAGTTTGTACAAAGAAATGCAGATTTCATATTGTTAGTATAAAGTGTCGGCAAAACAACTGAAAAAAATAAAACATATCTTATTCTACAGTTTCATATTTAGATAGTAGCATATCTAATTTCATCCATCTATTATTATTATTATTATTTAAATTCTTATTCATAGATTTCAATTTCAAAGACTCAGCTTCTTTTTACATATAATAGCAAACTCTAAAAATTCTCTAAACAAAGGAACACCATTTAAATTTCATTTTTTGAAATTACTATTTAACCACAGCTATAAGACATAAAAATATAGATTTTTCAATAACTATAGGAACAGGTACATTCAATAACAGAGATTTCTTTTAATACATATTTATCTGTCACCAGACCTTTAAAAATCTGAAATTGCATTCAAGTATATATTTAATTTCTCACAATAAAATAGTCTATCCAATCTGCTTTACTTTTTATTACATCTCCAGCATATTGAGTTATTTTTATTAAATGTAGTTAATTTATGTAGAGTTATAGAAACTCTATGTAAATAATTTCACTTAAACATTTCCAATATAAACTAGAGGAAGTACAGGCTATAGATTTTAAAAATAACTTTTTTTATTCTTTTCAATAAATCAGAAAGTTCCAAAAAATACAATAATATTTATTCAAAATATAATTGCTATTCAAAATAATTTTATATGATATATAAGCTTTTGTTATATTTTCCTTAATGATATTAGTTATATAATTATATAATGTAATACACAACTTAATACACAACATAAGTTCATCTTTCTTTGAAAATCTTAAATGCACTTTA
This sequence comes from Protopterus annectens, assembly GCF_019279795.1. Classification (NCBI taxonomy): domain Eukaryota; kingdom Metazoa; phylum Chordata; order Ceratodontiformes; family Protopteridae; genus Protopterus; species Protopterus annectens. The sequence goes on from NC_056729.1 coordinate 963,840,689, forward strand.
AATTTATTTAAAATCACTTGACCTAAAAGTTAACATTTACATTATATTTTTTCTACAGATAATATTGCATTATTATCTCAGCAATCAGACCGTAAAATCATAGTTAGTTTTCAAAAATTCCAATAATATTTTATTTGAACTTCCAATAATATTAGGGTTATAAGCAAAAGGATAAAGCAAAAATTCAATTATTGGACTCTCATAAATATAATTTCTAAGCTGTAACCAGATTGTTTATACATATTGTGATTTAAATTCAGTTATATAAATACCATCTAAAACTAACCATAAAAAGAATTATTAATATATTCTAAATTAATAATATCTAAATTGCTATATGTTTATTACTCTTCATGTAGACATTTCCATTTAATTATGTAAATAGGTTAATCCAAGCCATTATTGCATTTAAATTAACAGCTAATGCATATGATTCTAAATCCTGGAAATTCATCCCACAAAATTTTTGCAATCTAATACAATTTTTGTATGATATTTTAGTTTTAGAATAAAACCATAAGAAGGAATTCAATTTGATCCCTTTTTAATTTTTTAATGAAAATTTAGTTTTGTTTTCATTAAATTTGAAAGAAGAAACCAACTGAAATAAATATATTTTTTATTAATGTCAGGTGCAGAAGCACTAATATCCCAAATAGTTAATACAATAGCCACAGGAAAGAGTAACATTTTAGAATGATAATTTACAGACATTTCAAAGCCTTCAATCAGATTATTTGCCTTAATACTATTTGTAAAAAACTGTATTTCATTAACAAACAAAAGTAGAGAAAGAAGGCAACCTTCTTTAATTCCTTTATTTATATTACACATTGCGATCAAAAACTAATGTAATACAAGCTTTAAAATTATTATACAGATTTTTAATTAGATTTATAAATTCTTCTGGAAAATAGAAAGCTTTTAAATTTGTAAACATATACACCAATGGACAAAATTTATTGTTCTAAAAATTAAGACTAAGTAAACCCATTTTTGGTAGCAATATTATTAATAATGATTACTCTTTTAATATTATCAAGAGTTAATCTATTTATATTAGAACCAGTTTGATCATTGTCAATTATAACATCTACAACATCTAAATCTTTTAGTCAAAATTGATGCAAACATTTCATAATCTACTTTAAGATGTTAAATGGGTCTATAACAAGAAACCAAATTATTTTCTTTACTTGGTTTTAAAAATGGAGATATTAAAGAATATTTCAAAGAAAGAGGACTAATATTAAATGTTTCAATATGTAAAATGTGTCACTTACTAAAGACATTCCTTCAAGAGAGAGTAAAGTTTATACATTTCAGAAATCAACCCAACTAAATCTGGTGCTTTCCCATTTTTTACATCAATGGCATCTTTAATTTGAAATATTGAAATTGGTTTATTTAAAACTGAAACTTGTATCATTTAATTTTGTTTGAATATTAGTTTTTAAATATTTATTCATTAATTCTAAATTTAGAGATTCTATTTTTGCCTTGTTTAAATCTTCATGAAACTTCTTAAATATTTATAACATTTCAGCAATATCATATGCTAAGTAAATAATCTATTTGTGCTTTTTTATTTAATATTTTACTTCTATTTGACAATCTATGCATTTTTTTGGATACAGAATATAACTACAGAAACTGTTTTTTCTAACATTATCTCAGTTTTATGGTTTAAAATTTCCTGGGATTCTTTTGTTGATTTTCTAATTTCTTCTAAATTATTAATTCTTTCTTTTTGTTGTTTTAATTTGGTTTATTCATTTTATCTTTGATATGTAGTTTTAGTGAATCTCAAGGAATATATTTGTTAACCAAATCATCACTGTAAATTGTAAATTCTTGAATTTCTTCATTCAAATATAAATTCAAGTATTTCAGTTAGACATATTATGAATAATTTCTAAAAATAATAGTAATGTTTAGGCTATATTTCTAATATTATTGACAAGGCAGTGTGATCAGATAAAGGACAAACAAAAATATTAAAAATGATCATTTTTCTAAATTAAATCTTACAACTCATAAAATCTCTGCATGTTCTTGTACTATAACCATAATAATAATGAGTACAAAAGTGAATTAGGATCCATTTTAACTATCATATATTTTAATTTACTGTTTATAATACAATATTAAGAACTTTTACAAATGCTGATATTCTTGTATTTGTATTTAAAATAGAATCATTCATATCATAGAAACAATAAAAATTTCCTGCCATAATCAAACTACACTTCAAATAACTTTGTAAAATTTCGAGATGATCTCTTACTATATTGCTATCAGTAACATGATTAGAATAGAAGCTTGTTAAATAACTTAGTATTAAAATAAATATTAAGAAATTAATACATACACTTGGAGTCATTAACTTTATGAATCATTTTAGGCATAACAGAAGATTCCCTCCATAAATATATGTAATTCTTCTCTTCTTTTCAAATGAGGATGCTGTTATTTAAAAACAGAGAATCTTTCCCTATCAAATGTGTTTCTTGAAAAAATGTCAGCTTTATTTACTTTTAAAAATTCATGAGATATCCCCTTTTATTTCTGCTATTAAGACAATTAATCTTAACTGATATAGCTTTGAAATGTATTGTTTTCAAATTTATAAATATTTACTAAACATAAATGACTGTAAAAAGCTGGAACAATTTTTAAAGTTTGTTACTATTAAAACTCACTTTAAAACTATTTTTTTTTACAAAAAAAAAATCCCATCTTCCTTTCTAATAAAAGCTAAATTTTAATTATAAAAGTAAATACAAGGCACAGGGAGCCCAACCATTGAGACAAAACTTCTTTAATTCAACACAAAAAGACGTAATCCAAAAACAAGCACAGATAATAATGCTGTTGTACAAAATTTCCTTTATGTTTCATACAACTTCTCCCTGTGCCTTGTATTTACTTTTATCAGTTTTTGGATTGGCACTGAGATCACTCCTTTGTTTCTTGGTGTAAATTTTAATTATAACTTTATACCATTACAATTCCTTCTTCCATCGATACCTCCATTCCCCATTTAATTACCAAACTAGATAGATGACTCATTCTAACCTATTTTCTATTTTGATACCCATTTTGCGTAGCAACTGTAAATTATTCATATTTTAACTACCACAGATATTTAATAAGGAAACTATTTAATTTCAAAAAATGAATAGTTATCATATGTTATTATAAGCATATTATAATAGAAACTGTAGTAGGACGTTTGTTATATTAATTCAAAATAAATACCTTTCTCAAACTATTATTCCTTTTTTGATGGTTTCTCTTTTTTCTTCTCTCTTTTTTCTTTTCTCCCATTCATTTTGATAATAATTTAGAAGTGAAAAATATTTTTAGATTGATAAAAGACTGATCAGAAAACACACATGGGTATCAGATGCATAGCTATTGTTGGGTGAAGGGGGGAACTTGTTTGGATTCAAGATATCAAGGGATGGGATTGGGATATGGCTGATCAGGAGGTAGTGCACTAGTGGCATTCAGATATGTATGCTGATGGTGCATTAGTGGCCAGGGCTAAATACCATTTGTGGCATTTAAAATGTAGCAAAGCACTTGTTACATTTGAAGCAAGTCACTTGCCACAGTATAGAGGAAAGAACCTCTTTTTTTAATCCTCAAGCACTAATCAGATCAAGGAATAGACCTATTTTTTGTACTCCTCATGTGTAACTTGAGGAGGATTGAGCATTCAGGAATGGAGTTGTCAGCAGCAGCACAGACTCTAGATGGTGACTATAAGGGGTAGAGTTTTATAGATCAAAAGCTTTGGGCATCAGCTGTAGTGCACAGTATTCTTGAAATAGGAGAACGTGGATCCCAGACTGTGTGCTGTATCAGGACTCTAGGTGATTCAGTCATGTTGCCTAATGTCATTAAATGGGCATGGGTACTTACCTGTGATAAGTGTGTTAGGAGCAAGTGTACTTCGACCTATGCCTGGGACCCATGCTAACAGTGGGAGGGGTGTCTGTGCCCCTATTGGCCAGTGTGTGACTGTCATAAAACCCAGATGACCTGGAGCAATAAGTTACTGGATGGCTGGTGTCCAGTAGCCTAGCTTAGCTTACTTGGGATACATCTGTTGAGAAAAAGCTGGGTTTAAAACCAGTCAACCTGCCAAATGTGAAATTCTAATTCCTACACTCAGTACAGGTTCACTGACAAGTTGCAGCTTAGAAGTGGATGACTTGATTGTAAGGAGGAGGCTGGAATTGTAATGTATCTATGAGACAAGATGGAGGGGCAGTTCAGCAAAGCCACTGAGCTTGGAATCCAGAGCCAACTACTCATGAGGATGACAGACTAGAAATAGTCTGTGAAGTGTGGTGAGGGAGAGGCTTCAGAAAACAATCAGGGATGTCATCAGAATTACTGACAGACTCATGGCAATCAGACCTCTTTGTAAGGGTAGGGCAGTATTCATAATCACAGTATATGCCCCACAGCAAGGTTGTGATAGTGAGGAAAAAAATGCATTCAGACAGCAGTTGCAGGATCTACTAGATAAAGCAGGACAATATGAATTGGTGTTGATAATGGGTGACCTGAATGCTTATATTGGAACAGACAGAACAGGATATGCAGACTGCTTGGGGCCACATGGATAGGATGGAGTATTCCAATAGCTTTGGAATGAAGAAAACTCCACAGAAGCTGTACTGCCCAGACAGAGTCTACAATAAAAAAGGAGCAGCCCACCCTGAGAGTCAGGGAAAATAGCAAGCACATATATGGTTACAGCAGGTATGATAAAGATGTTGCATGAGATGGGGAAGAAATGGCTCCTAAGGGTGCTTGAAGTACGGAGAGAAAAGTGTGTTCCAGATGACTGGAGTTTAATCATACTAGTGCCAGTGTTCAAGAACTTGGGGGAAATTCACAACTGTGGGCAGCATAGAGGTATAAAATGTATGTCATATTTCATGAAAGTTCTGGAGAGGGTGATGGATAAACAAATACACAGAGTAGTAGAAAGCAAGATGGGAGATGAACAGTTGGATTCAGATCAGGAAGCAGCACAACTGAAATGATGTTTGCAGTGAGACAGATAATTGAGAAGAAAGTAGATATGAGGAAAGAGTCAAACTGGACATTCCTAGACATAGAGAAAGCATATGACAAGATTCCAAGAGATCTGATTTGGGCAGTCCTGTGGTGGTTCAAAGCCCTTGAAACACTGGTAGGATTAGTGCAGGTTATGTATAAACACCCTGTAACTCAAGTATAAACAGTGTTCGGTCTCACAGAGGGGGGTTCCCAGTGGCAGTGGGTATGCATCAGGGTTCAGCTCTGAGCCCACTGCTGCTCATACTGTTCATAGGTTCATAGGTGTTTACGAGGCTAACAACCACAATGGCCTTTTTAAGCCTAGCCATGCATCCCAAATCTCTGACAAATTTGAATATCCTTGATAAGTGTAAGCAGGGGTTTGGGAGAGGAACCATTTACAGGTTACCTGTGTCCATTACAGACATAGGTGCCAAACCAGGGATGATATTCCAGTTTCCCATCCAATTGTCCAAGTTGCATTTGAATTGAGTTAGGGAGGAACTCTGCTTCACAAGGATAGGGAGCCGGTTCCATAGACATGGTAGTCTCTGGGATACATACCTATCTCTCCAGCAGGACCTATTTATATCACAGGCAGGGTTTAAGTCTTTAGAACAGGTAATTGTGGTGGTATTTGTTTTGTGGATATGCAGGAGGTCCATCAGAGTGGGATCTGACAATGCCCTATATGCCAGGCATAGATCTCCCCTCAAAAGCCTGGAGGAGACAGAACACAGGGATAGAGCCTTGAGGCAGTCTGCAAAGGACATTTTACTTATGCCCTGTATTCTTTTAGTGAGGAACCTCTGTAGACATTTGAATTGTTGGATATGCCTGGTTAGGTACATAACAAAGGGGGCATTGTACTCATTGATAGGTCTGATGAATGCCAAATACAGTAGAACGATGACTTCCTTGGACTTAGATGCCACACCTTTGTTTATAAGTTGTGCAATATAGAATGATTCCCTCACCACTGCAGACACATGATAAGGCTAGATTACTATGTGTGTCCCTAAGTTCCTGACTACTGGGTCAACTCTAAGGGGTGTATTGTCAATATGATAGTTACCAGGGATGGATAACTTCCCAAAGAATACTATTATGCATTTCTTGGCATTTAGTTTTAGTCCATGGCTCTGACAACAGTTGTTTGACTGTGTCAGCCCCTCCTGGAGAACATTTATATCAGTGTGCGATTCAATGACAGCTCCTAATTTGCAATCATCTGCAAATTTAGTCAGCCAGAGATGACTGACATTGGCCTTGACTTCTGAGAAGTAAATGCCAAAAAGGAGTGGTCCAAGGATTGATCCCTGAGGGACTCCACTTATGACCGGCCTCTTTGTAGAGGTGGACTCCCCAATTCTAACTTCCTGGGTCCTGTCTGTGAGCCAGTTGGCTATCCACCAGGTGACATACGAGTTTGTACCTAACCTCTTGAATTTGTCAACAATGCCCAAGTGGGGTATTGTGTCAAATGCCTTGGCCAGGTCAAGGTAGGCAGTGTGAACAATTTTGCCCTCATCCTTTGCTTTGGTGACCTTCTCAAAGAAGTCCACCAGGCTGAACAGGCACGATCTGCCCTTGACGAAACCAGACTGGGTTGGGTCCTGTGTCTGGAGGTTTACTATATCTCTATTGATCATTTCCATGATAATTCTTTCCATGGATTTACATATAAGACTAGTGAGACTTATGGGTCTGTAGTTTTCAGGGTCTGTAGATGGCCCAACTTTGTGCAGTGGGATGATTGTTGCCTTTCTTCATTCATACGGCACAAAACCTGTTTGTCAGCTACAGTTAAATAGTAATTCCAGAGGCCCTGATAGGTCATGTTTCATGGTATTTAGAAGGGATCCTGGGATATTGCCTGGTCCCATTGATGCAGCGTTCTTGGTCTTAGAGAGAGCATTAAGTACCTGTTCCCTAGTGATAGTAGGGGGAGTTATATTTGATGATATTTCCTGAGGGAAGATTGAGGGGGAGAGAGGGGTAAAGTTGGAGCTGAATTTATCAGCCAGGAGGTTTGCTATGTCTTCTGGCTTAATATAGGTGGCTCCATTTACAATGAGCTCTGCACACAATTGTGTATTGTCTTTGAAGTTGCAGAACTAGCTAAAGAATGCTTTGTGGTTGTCCTTGGCCTGGGAGGCTAAACTTACCTCAAATCTGGCTTTGGTAGACTTTATTTGTCATTTGAATTGTTTGGTTTGATGAGAATGCTTTTATCCTGCTGGGAGCTGCACCTCCTAATTTTTTCCATGATTCTCTTCCTCCTTTTATACAGCCTTTTGATTTTGTGATTCCACCAGGGTGGCTTGTTTTTTTGTTATTTCTGTAGTTCTTAATGGTGGGTACAGCTTCCTCTATGGAGCTATTAACATGCTTGTACATGTTTTATGTGAACAGTTCTGCACAGGCAGCTGTGTTCTCAGGGTTTATGGGGGTTTGAATTTTGCCAGATTCTTATTTAATAGCAGGACATTAGCCTTAGAATAGTTCCTGAATATTCCAGGTTTAGCTGGGAGTCCAGGTTTTAGTTTTACTTCAAAGAAGACCAGTTTGTGGTCTGATGTTACCAGGGAAAGCATTACAGTATGGGGTGTTAAGCACTCTCCCATAGGGTCAATGCATGAGAGTTTCAAGATTAAATGCTTCTAATAACATGTTCAACCAGGAGATAATGGAGCTAGAGAATAGATTCTGCCAGAGATCCTACAAACCAAATGAGGTGGCAGGTGCCACTGCAATTGTTAGAGAGCAACGTAGAGGTCGTGCTTGTCCCTTCTTTTCAGAATCAGGGAAGGACATATATGGTTTAGAGGATAGTAATGGGACTACACAAGGTAACAATGATCTGAGATATACATTATTTTATACACAAGATGTGAATCACATAAGAAACTGTGTTTATAAACATTGGGATTTATTGAATTTGGATCCGGAAGTTTCGAAATTTGTACAGGAAACACCTAGATTTGCATATAAAAACAGGAACAATCTACACAGGTTGTTATGTGGTACTATCTCTAATAAGGGTAAGAATGTGATTGATTATAAAGGAACTACAACCTGTAATCAATGTAATTATTGTCAGTATATATCCAACATCGGTGCCTTTGTACATCCCCTAACTGGTGACTACATCAATGTCAAGGTAAATGCGTGTTGTAATACCAAACATGTAGTTTACCTGGCTAGATGTCAATTTTGCCCATCTTACTATGTGGGCAAAACAGACAGAATGTTTAAAGAAAGAATCAGAGAGCACCTGTATCAAATACGCATTCAGTCTGAAGTAAATGCTTTATCAAAGCACATTATCAGGGCAGGTAACAAACACAGCTTTACGTTTTCTGTACTGCAAGTGATAGAAGTCAACATAAGAGGTGGTGACATTAAAAACCTGACAGAATCTATAGAAACTGAATGGATTATTAAAACTAAAGCACATCGTTTTCCTGGTCTCAATGACAGGGTGCCATTAAAACCAGCTCTCAAAAAAAGAAGATCTAGAATTTAATTCATTGTTAGTTATTAACTGTTGACTTAAGGTTTTTTTATTATTATTCAATACATAGTTTACTTGTAGTCTCTTACATTACCACCTTACAACAGATTTTAGAAGTTTCTAGGGTCGACTTGGAAGACATTTTAATATATAACCAAGTCTCTTATTTTGTTCCTTATGTAAAACTGAATTAATGCACTTTTTATGTAATAATGGTTTTAAGTGATCTTTTATAACTGTATTAATATTCTCAATATTATTCAAGGGAATACTAGTACTATAAGTTTTAATTTAATGCTGAACAGCGTTCTATATGTTGAATGCAATTGTTTTAGTATCATATATTCATTTACAATTGACAGTTTGACTATGTAAAGGATGTATACCTTTAAATATACTTGTGTTTTTAATTAATTGATTGACATCAGACATGTATAAATAGCAGTTTTTAGTTGATGGTATTTGTGGTTTGACAAAGCTTTTAGCGAAAGCGCTTACCTAATAAATCTACATTTTACCCTTTCTAAGTGTCTTGGGACTGAATAGTCATTTAAGTAATATACAATATATATTTTGGGAATCATAGCTCTCTTGTATGTTTTTGGCGTTTTGGCGCCAACAAGGACGTTTTTACTTTGAACCATTGGATTGTTTCATCTGTATTATTTTCTACCTGCCTGGAGAGAAGTTGTGACAGGGGACACTGATATTTGCATTTTACTCTCCCATATTAGTGAGGACCAGATCCAGTATGGTTGCACCGCTGGTTAGAGTATTGAATATCTGGTCCAGGGAGTTTGTGTTTACAAAAATCAGGAATCTCTGTGCATATACGTTTGGTGTCACATAGGATTCCCAGTTAATAGTGTGGTAATTAAAGGCACACATGAATATGGTATTGGGTTGGATGGTTAGTGTTTCTAATAACTTTAAATATATGAACACACTGTAAACTGAAGAGCATGGAGCAAAAGAAAACCAGGCACCAAGCTTGCACTTTTGTTCACTTTAATATTAACTGAACTTAATCAAAAATAAACTTATCTATCCAAAAAGCCAGTATATACAGAAAAATGCAAGTGTCATATGATGTAGAACCACTCATTAGAAATTAAAGAAACAATCAAAATAAAAAATATGTATACACACAAACATATACATGTGTCCAAACCATATAAACATATATCAAAAATGAAACATTTGAAACATTTAAAACATTTAAAATGTACTTTCCTCTAACAAAGCATACTATATAAAATAAGAAAGTAATGGCTATTAAGGTATTTGTGCTTGTAAAAAGCACTCAATGTTAACCATCTCGTTAAGAACAGGTAGCTGATATGTTGCCAACAAAATCTACCAAGGACTTTCCCGACACTCTAAAATAATCTTATAATTTCCACTAAATGAACTTGTGTCAACCTGCTCTAACACAAAAAAGAACATTTCTTAAAGTCTCCACAAATACAATGGCTTTTTGGATGGATTAGTTAATTTCTGATGAAGTTCAGTTTATATTAAAGTGAATGAAAGTGCTAGCTTGGTGTCTGGTTTTCTTTTGCACCATGGTCTTCAGTTTACAGTGTGCTCATTTACTTTGTTCGTGTGGGTTAACTTTAAATATATGTTATAGGTTTCCTTGGTCACAGAGGGGGTTATATAGCTTGCAAGGAAATGGTATTGAATTTTGTATATGGTGAATTGAACATGGAGAAGATCAACTGCAATGTCCTGTTTGACCAGCCTTGAAGTATATTTATCTTTGATGTAAATAAAGACACCTCCACTTTTCGTCCCTGCCTGTGAAGTAGCTGGCCTAAATGTATGAAAGGCATTATAACCTAGCACTGTTGGTATGCTCTCTATGGATTTAAGCCATGTCTCAGTGACCACACAGATGTCAACATTCTCTAGTTTAAAGAGAGCTTCTAGGGAGTGGAGTTTTTTGTTTAGACTCCTAGCATTGAGCAGTAATATCTTTAAATTTTCTTGGTTTTGATTTGCTATGTTGAAAGTACTTTCAGTTTGGCGTTGCCTAAAAAAGGAACTGGGGGGGGGGAGACAATGTTTTACCTAATATTTGAAAGCCTAGAGGGGAGAGGTGCAGACCATCCTTGGCAAAGCAGCATGATCTGTTGACCATCTCCTTCCATGCTGACAAATATTGCACCCCCTTAGAATGACACCAGAAACTCGGCCAATTATTAAAGTCAATCATCTTTTGTTCATATTGTGGCATCATCCTTGGAAAAGGTAAAATGCTGCTCAATGCTAGGCTCATACCAGCCTGACACACATATTCTGAGAGCTCCATGATGTCTCTCTTTATATAGTCTAGGGAGGTACATCTCAGGTCATTTACAACCACATGGACTATGAGTGAATCATATTGGTAACTGTGGTCCATTGACCTGAGTGCCTGTGTATTGTGGTGGATCCTAGCCCCTGATAAGCAACTGGCCATGTCTTTCTCCTTACTCAGCCTGGTGAGAGGGACATCAGTGTGCCTCATGATGGAGTCTCCAATGATTAGAATGTTGGATTGTGTGGTGGCCTGGCTTATGGGCTTAGTGGTAAAGGCTCCATGAGATGTAGCTCTATGTATTGACGTGGTTGTTGTTTTGTTGTTGATGGATTATTTATTTATTGACATTTGATTACAGGAAACGTCCAACTGGGTAGGAGCCCATTTTCAGCAGAGGCCTAAGGACAAAAGCTCCAAAGTATTACAAAACATTTTATGAACAACAATTTTGCAAATTTTAAATATAATACAAAAATCTATAGTTTAAATAATTAGACATAATATGAAAACATTGATTAAGATCAGATACAGATTAAATGACAGAGATTTAATATTTTGAGAAATGTTAGCCAGTTTATAAAGAAATTAAAGGTAAGTTAGTATAATAAAGATCATGGTCAAATGAGGCCCTAGGCAGGGTAATGGATTGGGGTATATATACAGACCCCCCCCTCGCAGCCATTCCAGTGTCCCATCACATGGCTATTTCTCCCCATTTACCATAAATACTTCAAACCTCTCAGTGTGCATACTGTTTTCTACTTTACATCTACAATGAGTACAGATATTTGGATTTAATTTAAAACTTTAATTTCAAATTTTATAGCACAAACACTGATAGACATTTGCTAAACAAAGCAATACAGTCTCACAATGAAAACAGACTTAACATTAAAACTTCTCTACCCTTAAAACTCTCATTGATTTAAATGGCTTTCAAACCCCGCATTCAAAGAAAATGCATCTGGCCAGTGGCAGGTTAAGTTTTCCTTCGGGCTGTCTACAAATTATAGGCCCCTGCACACAGTTTTAGGAAAATGCAAACATGCAAGAGTTCTTTGATTCTCCTTCCTGATTGTATTAAATCATATCCCTTGTATAATATGGCACCACTTGTTAGGCCATGTTTTAAATTTATAGTTTTGAACATTTTTCCAGTAAGCAGTGAAACAAAATATATAAGCCAATAATGACAAAACTGCCCAGTTCAAAACATTTCTACCATAAAAGGCCACTCAGACTTGTGTCATTACAATCCACCAACATCAATCACTATGCACACTCTCTGCAGAAGTAGCAGTCATCTGAATAATTCCACATTAAAGAGATATGTAACAAATGAAGAGGTTGCTGCTAGCAAACAACTTTATATTTCATTGTTTCATCTACACGTTCAGTGCATGCTGCCCTTGAAGAATAAATTGCTTACGTTACATAAAAAATGGTAAGCTGGTAACATTGCAATAGGGAATGGATGGTAAACTGATAACAGGCTCATAGTTATTAGTTATCTCATCCAAGGGAAGTCATACTCAGGACTGTAGCACTCCACCCCCTTAAAGTACAACACAGTATCAACAATCCATCTACATGTTGTTTGACTAGAACACAGCCTTCTGCATCTTTTCAGTTCTATATCACAATAGTGATACCGTTTGCTAAACAGAACAATTGCACATTGTAAACAGACAGCATGAGCAGCAGTAAATGTCTATTCCCTTGATGATCACAATTTCTTGAAAATGCACTTGGAGCTCAATAACTCAAAATAAGCACCTGAAACTCAGGTCCTTGCAAAATGCAGCTTGGTATTTGGGATAAAGGACTAAGGCACTCGTTTCCTGTAACTAAGGTACAGGGTTTGAGCCTGAGCAATTACTAATTACCTGCTATCCCTAACTAGGGCATTTCACACTTAAACCCGTACCTATCAACCTCTTAGTTCAAGAAATCTGGATAAAGCCTAAAATGAATAGGGACAGATTTTAAATATTGCTCTCATGAACTTAGAAAGTTGCTAGAATAACAGGATTTGTGCTAGTATGCATTTTTTCTAAAGGAATACCTCACTAAAAGAATCACAGGCCTAAAGCAGATGCCATATACTGACCGTCTAAAAAAACTCGAGCTATACTCTGTGGCATATCATCTACTCAGAGGTGATCTCTGCTTAACATACAAGGCCATGTCAAACCCTAAGCTGTTGGACATGCTCCACTTAAAGAAATCCCAATCCCTCAGAGCCACACGCTTCAGGGATCTAAACCTTGTCATCACAATGAACAAAACATGCTGGAGGGATAGGTTCCTGACCCAGAGACTCCCCATACTCTGGAATAGACTGCCCATACATATCAAGCAGAGCGCCTCATTGGCCCTCTTCAAAAGGAACCTTGATGATTGGATGGGAGATAGGAAATTCACCCCGGGGATCATGTCAGTCACCCTGCTAGACAGGGGCCTGGAGAAGTAAATATTGTGGGAAGAAATATCAAGGGAATTGTTATGGGTAGGCTTGCATGGGCCCTAGGGCCGATAGCCTAGTACCAACCTATGAACTTATGAACCTATGGATATAAAGTCTGAAACTCAAATGTCTGTCATTATTTATTAAATTCAATCCTCAATGATTTTCCAGAAAAATCACATATTTCATGAGTAACAGAACAAAATATGGGGCAAAAATCTGGACAGTTGAGAGGTATGCTACCTACCTACCTCTTACAGACATACACATACCTACCTACCTCTTACACACACAAACACGCACCTACTTACCTACCACTTACACAGAAAGACATGCTTACCTACCTCATACACACACACACACACACACACACACACACACACACACACACACACACACACACACACACAAACACACCTACCTCTTTTAAACATACATGCATATACATGCACCTGCCTTCCTGTTTTACACACACACATACATCTACCTACCTACCTCTTTTACACACACACACACACACACACACACACACACACACACACACACACACACACACACACACACACATAGACTCACACACACACACACACACACACACACACACACACACACACACACACACACAAGCACATCTTACTTGTCCATCTGTCGTCCACAGTCCAAATGTCTTCTGGTATTGAAATTCCATGCATGTGGAAGATGAAGACATAAACAACAAGTCACAGAGATGCAAAAGACGAATATGTAAACAAGTTGAACACACCTCTTGTATCTGTGCGACCAAATGCAAAGGGCATTCTTAAAGAACTCCCTTTAAAAAATACATATATATATATTATTTAATTAAAGATATTAATCTCCTGGCCAGTGGGCCCTAGGCAACTACATTGGTTGCCTAGTGCTGGATCTGACTCTGATACAGACAGGAATTGCAATATGAAGTGAGAGAAAAACAGGCTTATGGTATATTTATAGAGAAAGCCAGGGGAGAGAAATTGATAGAAGCAAGTATGTAAGTGACAAAAGAATAGTAAGGAGGTGTAAAGCATGAATAGGTGCTTGTTCACATTTAGGGATATAGTATACCCTGGTGTTGTACAAGAACAGAGACAGCTTTTGGCTAGAAAGTCTTTCAAAATGGTTTTGAAGGATGGGAAGCAGAGCATTGCCTGATGGATACAGGTGAGAAGGTCCAGGCCTTAGCAACACGGTATGAGTATAAACAATGCTTAGCAGATTTGATAGGTTTGCAGACAGACAGTTGTTTTTAGTTATTAGATCATAATGACCAAATGAGAACATCATTGTGTAGAATGTTATTTAGTGCTAAATAAGCAGATGGATGCCGGATAATTTTATAGGTGGCAAAAAGCTGTGTATGTAGGTTGATGTGTATTTCTAACTAAATTAGGCTTTTTAGTGCTATGCAGTGGTGGGTACTGTAAGGGGTATTTACTTTAAATTTAGCAACTTTGTTATAGCATTGTTCAAGTTTTGATTTTTATGATGCCTGCAGGTTATTAAGGATAGAAGCAGCATAACAAAGTGTGGATAGGAGATAAGTAGTATCAAGTGTAGTTTTATTTAAGTTGGTGACAAAGTTTTTGTTTCTGTAAAGCATCCCTAGATTTTGATATGATTTTCTTATACAATTTTGTATATGCAGGTCAAATTTAAGATTATCCATTAATATCTCTAATGATTTGCTATGAGAAGTGATTTTTCTATTGTTGTATTATCAAGAGAGAGGACTTTAATTTTGTCTTTTCATGAAAGATAGATTTGGGGTATATATATATATATATATATATATATATATGGGGCTACTTTTTGATCAAAATATCATTATTTTGAACAAGAAAAGTATGTCCTTACTTTCGCGAAAGTGCACTTCAACGAAAGTGCACTTTCGTGAATAACGGTTCAGTGAACCAGCAATAAAAATAAAAAAACAACACTTTAAACTCTGTTTTGCAGGAGGACAAGCCCCCCACACCCCCTCTACATTATATATACTAACTCCAAGATCAAACTACAGTGGGGAAACAGGTATATTCCCTTATCCCAACTGTAGAGCTCTGTTTTATTTTTATTGCCGGTTCACTGAACCAGAATTCGCAAAAGTGCACTTTTGTTGAAGTGCACTTTCGTGAAAGTAATGTCATACTTTTCTTGTTTGAAATAATATTTTGATAAAAAAGTAGGCTTTTATATATATATATATATATATATATATATATATATATATATATATATATATATATTTATGTGTGTGTGTTTGTGTGTGTGTGTGTGTGTGTGTGTGTGTGTGTGTGTGTGTGTGTGTGTGTGTGTGTGTGTGTGTATTTAGGTTTGAGCATGAGCTGTGAGTAACAAAGTCACATTTCAGTGTCTGTTAAAGCTTCCTGAGTAGTTTTTTAGAAGTGTGTCATGTTGTCAGGCGTGCAAATGAGTATGGACTCTTCTGAGTGCTATAGTATGGAGGCATATTTTGTGGATTTATGGACGGTGTTGGTGAGAATGTTAAAAAGGAAGGGACCAAGGATAGAGCCTTATGATACAATGGTAGTGACTAGGAAGTATGGAGAGAGGGTGGGGTGCCATTTTACTGATTAATACCTATTGGATAGGTAACTTTTGAACCATAGAAGGGTGGGCTGAGAGAAACCTAATGAGGACATTTGAAGTAGAAGTTTGCTGTGACAATCTGTGTTATAGGCTTTTGACAAGTCTAGAAGTAAAGAGGAAACTAGTTTGCCCTTATCTCTGGTTTATTCACATTATCTGTATAGGTTGGAAGTGCAGTGTTTGTCCTATGGGAAGGATGGAAGCCATGTTGTGTGGACGATAGGAGTTCTTCCTGCAGAAGATAGTTTAGCAATTGCTTTTGAATACATTTCTCAAGTATTTTGGAGAGTGTGGATAATATTGCAATAGGTTTAATGTTAGTAATGTCTGTTGAATGTCCTCATTTGTGCAGAGAGATAATGTGTTACTTTCCCAGATCAAAGGAATGTGGAATTCCTGGATTGAAGTTTTTATAAGGATTGAGACAGGATAGGCAATCCTATCAGCTGCTATTTTAAGACTGTTATTTTATTATAAAGGCAGAGCAGTTCAGGAAGTTAGAGGTGATGGAGATGGAGATTGCCTTAGTTGGGGGTAGGATGTTCACTGTGGGATGGATGAAGAAATGAGGATATCAGAACATAAGTGAAAGTATCTCCAATTGCAGAGAAGGTCAAAGAAAACAGATTATGGTGGTTTAGGCACATGTGCAGAAAAGCAGAACATAATGTGATGAAAATGATTTGGGACATACAGGAAAAAGACAAGAGGAAATGAGGACATTCAGCAAAGAGGTGGCTGGATTGTGTGGTGGAAAACATGTGACAAGTAAGTGTCAAAGAAGATAGGAGTGAGGCATTGAATCAAGAGAGTTGGAGACAGTTGACAGTATACCTTGATCCTATGTAGAAAATGGGAAAGAGGGAATTGATGATGGTGATGATGATGATGATCATCATCATCTTCATCATACAGTACAGAAAGGGATCTGGTTTGTTGGCATGCTCCTAAAATGAGGAGACAGATCTGGGTCCTGACTTTTTTTTGTTCTTATTCTTCTACACTGGGGGGTCTAGGTGAACCAGCTAAAGCACTTATGATTCTGAATAGTAGATTTGTTGTTTTTGAAGTTGAGGAAAAAGTTTACTCTTGACCATGATCAATGCAAATCTGAAAATAAAGACCTGCCTGCAGACAGGACTGTGCAGTTCCACAAACTGGTGCACTGAACACCAAAAAACAAAAAAAATACTTCTGAGGGAAACCATGGCAGGCTGCTTGCTAAAAATGTAACAAGCAGCTTGCTATTTAACACACAGTGAGCACTTCATCACTTTAGCTATGACAACAAATGCAATATCAGTATTCATTTATGAATTTGCAATATCCCCATGGCTTTATAAAGCAATGCCAGCACTACACTTCCACACCACTGGCACCTGCTGATTGGACCTCATAACAGTTTGTACCTGGGGCAGTCTCCCTGTTCTCCCTGCCCCTATTTACAGCTCTGCCTGCAGTTATTTCAGCTATATTCATCAAGCATATATTCAGAATATCTGGGCTAGGATACTCAAAGCTAAAAGAGGTTCATCATGTAATGCCAACTAAAATAAAATATATTGCACAATCACAGAAATTACTTGCAAGTATGAGGGATCAAAATTCATCTCCAAGTCATAATAATCTTAGAGGCATTCTGCAAGGGATACACATAGCTGCATAAGATGTATCCTGTAACCCAAAATGGGATAAATACCAAAGCAATAGCAGAAGTGATTTTCAAATGTGAGGATTCAAATTAGAATCACTGGAACTGATGAGACTCACAGTGCCGAGTCACAGAATGCAGAAACTGAATGACAGAGAACTCAGACTTACATCTAGTTATATTATATATAGATCATCTTTACTCAGAATATTCTCTTTATTCCAAGCTATGGTAATATCAGGGTTAGTATATAAAAGATGGGGGTGTAGGCTTGCTCTCTACTTTGAGGGTGCAGTAAAAAACAAGTTTAAAGGAAAAAAATGATATTCATTCTTCTCCTGTATTTTCAATCTTTTTTTCAAGATTTTGGGATATGGCATTGTGAGTCCTGACATTTCTCACTAGGGAGGCAGTCAAACATCAGTCCTCAAGACATTAATTAAGATCAAGTTCTTCATAAATCACACAAGGATTTGCAAAATTGATCATCACTGGCAAGCATACTAGAAGTGAACAAACAAAATATAGCTGTAACCATGCAGATGATACCTATGAAGAGACCAGGCAAAGTATTATAAAACATCAATCTACCAATGTATAGTTAGACTTATATAAGCATCAGTAAGTCTAGTATTACAGAATACAACTAATTCATGTCCTTCATTATATATGAAAAACATTACTGCTATATTGTCTACTGCCAGAAGGCTGTACATCATATATATATATATATATATATATATATATATATATATATATATATATATGTAAATGGGTCTGTAATAACATGCAAACTGCAGAAATGTATAGAATTGTGTAGAATGCATGCAGTTGTGCATATTGTATCATGACAGTTATTACAGATGAGCGACTAACATAGTATATGTGAATTGTGATAGTCATTATACTGTTGTACTGCCAGATCTGTAGATGTCTGTATTTGCTCTTAAGCACTGATTCATTGTGTGTGGTGTTTTTTTCTTTTCTCCATGGTTATGTGACCCTGGAGTTATTACATATATAAGTAAGGTAGTCTGGAGGGTGCAGGCAAGCTTGACCCCTGCAAAAAAAATGTTTTTAGGATATATTTCTTGTGGAGAATGTTTTCAGTGTTATGAGTTTCAGTGTTATATAAGTGTGTGTGTGTGTGTGTGTGTGTGTGTGTGTGTGTGTGTGTGTGTGCATGTATATATATATATATATATATATATATATATATATATATATATATATATATATATACTATTCTCCAGTGCTATAGCCAAATTATGGAACCCCCCCCCCAATAACCTCTCTACCATCATGCACCCAGTTCAAAGCTTTACTTAAAGCACACCTAAAAACATTCTGGCTATGCCCTTGTAACTCTCCCCTCTAACTTTTCCCACTCCATCTACCCTCTACCTCTCTTCCACCCCACAAACTACTTTTGATTACAGCAAGCTCTGATACTTCCATGCCTTTCTGCTTATTGTATGGTAGTAACTTCTTATTGTAACAATTGTTAATATCTGCTATGACTTTGTGGATAGAACAGATGCTAGTTATCTACTGAATGTACTGTGTTCTTCATCTATAACTATGTTTGTAATATTTTTAATTCCTAGGATTCTTCATCTGTAACTATGTCTGTAATATTTTAATTTGTGGAGCTTTTCTCCCCGTGCCTCTGCTGAAAATGGACCGGCGTCCAGTCGGACATTCCCGGTCAACAAATGTAAATAAATAATAAATAATATAAATACATACATATATATATATATATATATATTCAGTATATATATATATATATATATATATATATATATATATATATATATATATATATATATCTACACTTCCCTTCACAAGCACAAAGTTTCAAACTTCAAACTGCAAATGGTTGAAACAACAAGACCTAAGTTTTGAAACTTCGAACGTTTTGAATGAAGCTCGTAATGCAGTGCACAATGGGAAATTTACTGTTTTCCTCACTGTAGTACGATCTTGCAGTTGATATATTTAGCAGGGGATGTGGCGGGTACAGCACACATGGGGGTGCAGGGATGCTTGCTCCCCTGCAAAAACATAAAAAAAAAATGCTTTTGTTTTTATTTTTTTATTACAATTTCAAAGTTTCAAAACTTTGATCTTATCGTCTCCACCATTTACAGTTTGAAGCTTTGAAACTTTAAGCCTGTAAAGTAGATCCATATATATATATATATATATACATATATATATATATATATATATATATATATATATATATATACATATACATATGTGTGTGTGTGTGTGTGTGTGTGTGTGTATATATATATATATACACGTGTGTGTGTGTGTGTGTGTGTGTGTGTGTGTGTATATATATATATATATATATATATATATATATATATATATATATATATATATATATATGGGTCAACTTGAAAACACAGAAATGCAAAAACACCAACAACGAAATCACAGACACCACAAAACCGAAAGTTCAAAAACACGAACACAACACAAGCACACCAAAAACCTTACAAACCTACACTAAACCTTACAAACAGAACTATCTATGCACTAACCTTAACCCAAATCCTAACCCTAAGGTCCATCACTATCGCACACTCACCTAACTCGTGTCCTAACCCTAACTCACTTAACCCACCCCTAACCCTAAAGTCTGTCACTATCGCACACTCACCTGACCCGTGCCCTAACCCTAACTCACTTAATCCGCCCCTAACCTTAAAGTCCGTCACTATCGCACACTTGCCTTACTCGCAACCTAACCCTAAAGTCCATCACTATCGCACACTTACCTTACCCGCACCCTAACCCTGCCATCCGTCACTACCACATATTTATGCACTAGCGCTCGTTTGACATGTTGGTGTTGTCAGCGTCGGGATTTTCAACTGTCGGTCATCTCCATTGTCGATCTTCCGGTGTCGGTGCTCTCGTCGTCGGCGTTTCCAGCTTTCGGCGTTATCAGGTAGAATCATATATATATATATATATATATATATATATAAATATTATATATATATATATATATATATATATATATATATAAATATTATATATATATATATATATATATATATATAAATATAAATATTATATATATATATATATATATATATATATATATATATATAAATATATATATATATATATATATATATATATATATATATGTATATATATATATAGAGAGAGAGAGATAGTTATACATATATATATATATATATATATATATATATATATATATATATACGGGCAGAGAGAGAGATAGACACACACACACATACATATCACACATAATGACAAAAATAATGGGAGCGAAGTCTGGTTAAGTGATTTACTCAGAGTTTCACAACTGGGCAATGGAAGCATAGGGAATCAAACTTTGCACCACTGTACCACAGGAAACAGCTCATTAACATCTTAAACATGGAACACTCTAAAACACTAAAAACACGAACTTAAAAATATAAAAAACAAAAACTGGGGAAAAACTACCAAACTTTTATTAAAAGACAAGCACTTTCATCCCTGACATACAATAACCAGAAGTTCATCAGATCTAACAAATAAACTAAATGCCAACTTAAATACAATCACAAAATCACATGATACTAATTAATTAATCAACACAAGTATCAAAAAATCAAACACTTCTTTCAAATCAGCTAAAACCAAAAATAATAATATATAAAAGTCATGCATGCATCTATCTATATATAAACATATACATATGCATACACATACAATCAGTGGAAGCCAGATCATTAAGATCTGGCTAACCAATAGCATTCAAAAAATCCAATAAAGTTCACATTTCTCTAAAAAGAATGTCCATGCTCCACCTCTCAAATATTGAACTTTCTCAACAATACAAAATTTAAAAGAATGTCCTCCACATTTTGCAATATGTCGAAAAAGGGCATTCGTTTTTTCTGCTTTTTAATCTCGTATAAATGTTCATATACTGTATCACGTAGTCTTCACTCAGTCTTGCCAATATAAAAAGCTGGGCAGTGTTAGCATAGTGCTACGTAAACAATTCCAGTATCATGTGATTTTGTGATTGTTTTTAAGTTAGCATTTAGTTTATTTGTTAGATCTGATGAAGTTTCAATTATTGTATATCAGGGATGAAAGCACTTGTCTTTTAATAAAAGTTTGGTATTTTTTCCGCAGTTTTTGTTTTTTTATTTTTTTTACATCTTAAACATACTGACATAGCTTAGAAATGCAATGCATTATAGGATGAATGGAATCTTAAAATGGCAATGTTATACAATGGTCTTAACATGGAAATAGTTATAGTACATATTCACAATACATGCAAACACTCTGGCAGCTCTATTCCATCACTCAGTTCTGAAGAAGTTTATTTAGTGGGGAAAGGGCTCAAATGAGAATGATTAAAACATTTCTGGTTTATTTCTTCTCCCACCTACTAGAGATTATTTTTTATTTAAGGCTTCTTCTTTCACAGACAAGTCCTCTATGGGGAACCCTTTCTCAGTTATTTGTATTTTTATTAAATATTTTTATCTATTTTTGACAGAAATATGGCTAAGATTGACAACTTTTCAGTAATGTTGGAATTTATTTATTCAAGGGCTGTTATTTTGGTTATGGGCATAGCTATTAAGCTTTATTTTGGTTGTTTAGGCTTACATGGTTTATTAATTAGATTTGCACTAATTACCTATACTTTGGAAAGTCAGGAAGTGTATGTTTGGGGTAGAAACTTTGTGTTGTGTTGATGATGCTTGTATACCTGTAAATTTCTTACCAAATAATGTGACAGACTTTTTATTTAGCAGTTCACTTCAGGAAGGGTATCTCTTTTTCTAAAAGATTTATTTTGTGTTGCATGTGTACTTTGTTGTTTATTGAGACTTTGGGGATTTTTAAGTGTTTGTGTGCTGCAAATATGTACTAAGCATCAGCTTACCTTCTGACTGAATCTCTCCACCACAGATTACAGGCAATCAAGCTTCTTCTTCACCACCGGAGTGGATACTTGCTCTTGTCCTGCTGGTCCTTTTCCCAACTTACCTAAAAAATTAAAAAAACAGTTGAAGCATGAGCCTTTGCCTTCAGTGTGGGTTCAGTCAATGTCTCAGCTGATGATGGGTGACTGCTATGGTCATTACTGGCTCCTCAGGCCATTTACTGGTTTCCCTGAAACTGTCTGCTATAACTTTGCTAGTAAGTATGGATTAGTGGTCAGACATGTCCTCTTTGGCTGTTCCAGTGTGTAATATGGGCCTGGAAGAACCACCCATTTTAGGCATAGGAGGCACTCCAGTAGGGTCTTTTCAGGGTGGTGGGGAAAGAGACCTCCTACACAAGATGCATTGCCTTCCCTTACTCGGTCTCACTCAAGGATTTTCCCAGGAAAAAGAAACAGAAAGATAATCATTGTGGTAGCAGAAAATGGTATCTGTTTGTAAAAATGATGTTCTTACCTTGGCCAGGAGTTTGTTGAAGTCTGTCAATACTAGGTACCCACTACCTTATTCTCTACCTTATTTATTTATTTACAGTGATGAGGATGCTGTATCAGGTTCTGATGTGGTCAGTGATAGGATTTTAACACCTGAAGGTTCAGTAGTCCAAGACTTTGATTCCTTGGACAGTGAGCCTGAAAATGCACAATTAGAGGTGTTTTCTTCTCTCAGACTGTCTCTAGGCTAAAAGATGTCTTTTTATGGAAAAAAGTGGATAGTCCCCTGAAATGGCAGGTACTATGATTTATTGAGCAAGAAGCCCCTCATACTGCCCCATTTGTCCTACCCTGCCATCCCTGAAGATGCTTTTAATGCCGGCATAACTCTCCTGATTCCCAGGCATGAATCCCTAAGAAGGCAGATAAACTATATAAAGTTTCAAACTAACAAATGCCTTTTTACTCATCTTAGAGCTGATCCTGCAGCCATCTCTTCTACTGTTCCTGCTGTGAACAGACTCCTTGCTACCCCTAACCTAGGTCATGGGAATAGAGATAAACTGCTAGACAGACCAGATAAGAGGCTACTTTCTTCCCCTTATTCAGCCTTTAGAATACTTAGCTGTCATGGCTATGTGTGGAAGTTTATGTTGAGATGTGCGGATAGTTTGGGCAAGTTTTCTGATTGCTATCATCCAGAAGGTGGGTTTTATTTAAATCAGATTATGAACCCGATGAACATGCTAATTTTATCGAGTTACATATAAGCAATACAGAACAACTTGATTATAATATCAGTTTCACTACCACATTTTCACAAGATGTCAATTTATTGAGGGACATCTTGAACAAAAACTGGGCCCTAATTACTGATGATGTGCTCATGAGGAATAAATTAGGACTTGAGCCACGAATCACCTTTAGAAGGGGGTATAATATCAAGTCCATTTTAGAGAGGAACAACGGATCTTATATCCCTAATAAAGGTATGAGAAAGTGTGGTAGTTGCCCCTATTGTAGGTATATCAAAGTGGCAACATCCTTTACAGTGGCAAACATATGATATACACTTACTGGGAAGTATGATTGCAACACAAAAGGTGTTATATATCTAAGTCAGTGCCAACAATGCAGTTGTTTTTATGTAGGAAAAACAGAGCGGCACTTTAAACAAAGAATTTAGGAACACCAGTATTGTATAAGCAAGCAAAATAGCACAAATGCTTTAGCCAAGTGCATCATGGATGAACCAAATCATAATATTTTCTACTTGATAATCGAATAGATGGATGTAAATGTTAGGGGGGGGCCTTGGGAGTTGAAGCTAGAGGAAAGGGAACTCCTCTGGCAATTGAAACTTAATTCTTATACATTCCTGGATCTAAACGACCACTGTTCTTTAAAGTGTACTTTAAAGTTAAAATCACTGTTAAGGTAAATGTAATTTTCACAAGCTGTTACTCTATAGGGCATTTCATTACCGTTTTTACTAAGTAAATTAGTAATGTTTGTACAAAATGTCATTAGATATTTAATGAACAGCAGAATAGAAAAGAATAGGAGGTACTTAGTGATGTCATAATTAACTGTATTATTTAAAGTCTGACTATTGTGGTTTTAGTTGTCTGAAGAAGTTCATGCATTTTACTTGGACAAAAGCGCTCACAATACAATAAATTTTACTTTGAATTTTGGATTTTCAGTTCGTGATTTTGGGTATGTTCTTGGATTTTTTTCTGGTTGAAACAAAGTTATTTGCCCAAGTTCTCTAGCACATGTTAAAAACAGGAGTCATAGAGCATGTTCCTGCAGAACAAATAGGCAAGGGCTTTTACTCCAGAATGTTGCTTCTCTGCCTTTTGGCTAAGATCAAGTGTAGTGTAATGTAATAGTTTCTGGTTCCTAAGAAGGAGCACTCTTGCAGGCCAGTATTAGACCTGACTTTTCTTAATCTTTCTGTGAAAGTTCCAAAATTCAAGATGTTGATCCTTCAAACAATTCAAACTGTCATGGCAACCTTAGGCTTCAAGCAGTAGCAAAGCAAGTGTGGGGTGGAGGGGACATCTGCCCTGGTGCAGATGTTATAGGGTGCAATCCTGAAGTGCAGTTCCTGCATTCTCCTTTCTGTACCAGCATTTTCTTTCCAACTTCTGGGATAAACTGTAGCTAGCCAATTGCTTCAAATGTAGCAATAAGCTTGTTACAGTTTAAGATGAGCAAGGGAGTGGGGTGCTAGTTGACAGACTGGCATAGGGTGCTGATTGAGCCACCTATGCCTCTAACCTCAAGGATGCTTACTATCACATCCCAGTAGCAAGCAATTTCAAGACATTTATAAGCTTGTAATGCGTGGATCCCATTATCAGTTCTCTGCATTAACCTTCAGGCCATCCACTGCACCAAGAGTTTTTACGAAGTGCATAGCCCCAGTGGTGGCCCATTGCAGATTGCAAGGTATCCACATTTTTGTTTATTTAGACTACTTGCTTATCTGTGCAGAATCTATTCCCAGTTGTCTGGAGTCATTAGCAAAGGTTTCTTCTCTATTAGGCTGGGATTCCAGATAAATGTGCAAAAATTCTCCTTCACATTGTTACATAGGATTGTGTTTCCTGATAGATACTGTAACAGAAAAGGCCTTCCTTCACCAAAGGAAGGTGGATTTGTATCTGGAAATCTTCCTTAACTTTTCTTATCAGTCTCAGGCTACTATCACAGAATTTCTCAGGATACTAGGTCTCACGGTTTCTATGATTAACATGATTTCTTTTGCCAGACTACACATAAGAAAGATTCACTGGTACCTCAAGAACATCTGGACCCAACATTCCCATCCTCTGGAGTTTCAGATTGCAATCTTGGGCTTTATAATGTCAGAACTGCAATGATGGAGAAAGCTGAAGGCTCAGAATCTGGGTCCCCTTTTTATTCACACACCCCAACACAATCTGTCATTACTGATTCTTCAGATTTTGCTTAGGAAGGAGTTTCAAATGTGGTAAAAGGACAAGAATGTAAGATAGTTTAGACAGACAAAAGCAGATCAATAGAAAACAAATGCTCATTGTGATTCATGCCATAATGCCTTTGCATCATCATCTACAGGACCTAGGTCCTCTTACAGAGCATTACAGCCAACACCACAGGGATATATGGTGCATAAACAAGCAGGGAAGCACCAGGTCATTTCCTCTGTGCCGGATAGTAATGATAATTTAAGAGGTAACTCTTCAGCATTCTTTAACTCTCAAGGCATCTTACATACCATCAGAGCAAAATTCAGTGACAAACACACTGATCAGGTCTTGAACAAACCCTTGTGAGTGGAAGTTCAATGAAGTGGTCTTCCTGATCCAGATGTGGGGAACACTTCAGCTCAATCTGTTCACATTCTTTCAAAACAGACAATAAGCAAATTATCTTCCAGACTCCCTGCAGGCAGGCATGTAGAATAGATGCTCTATCATTCCTTTGGTCAGGGATGTTTCTATATGCATTTCCACCCTTCCAAATTATTTGCAAGCTACTTCTGAAGATTCAGAAAAACCCTCAAGAAATCATTATGGTGACTTCCTTTTGACCCTGGTAAAATTAGTTCTCCCTTCTCATTGAATCGGTCAGAGGCAATTACCACAAGCTTCCTCACAGACTGGATCTACTAACACAAGATGGGTTGGTCAATACACCCCGATTTCAAACAACTTCAACCGACTGCTTGGTTGATTCCCTTCTGAATCGTTTAAGGCACATTTTTCTTAAGGACCTGCAACAGAGCAGATACTGAAGGAGGCAAGGAAGCCTGCTAGTAAAAAATCCTATATTGGCAAGTGGAAGAGATTTTCTAGTTGGTGCCTAGACAATAATCAGAGGCCCATCAAGAAATTTGCACAAATGATGTCCAAATGTATGCTTGCGTTATTATCCTATGGCCTTTCTTATTTCTCTATAAAGGTTAATCTTGAGCCAATTTCAGTATGTCTGCCCAACCATGGATTCTCCTCTTTCCTCTCTGTTGGAAGTAAAACAATGTCTGAAAAGAGTTTTCTACCTAAGATCCCCTCGTGAACAGATTCCTCCTCCTTGCAATCTCAACATTGTGCTGCAGAAATTGACTAAGTCACCTTTTGAAAGTGCATGTCTGGTTGATTTCAGGTTCACCACTTGGAAAACTGCTCTTGTCTTTGTACTGACATCTACAAGAAGAGTATCTAAGAAGAGTAACTAAGTTGCAGGCTATTAAGGTGGAAGAACCCTATCTGGTGTTTCATACAGATAGGGCCACTCTGCACAAACCCCTCATTGATGCCAAAGGTTTCAGAGGTCACACTGAAACAGGCCATTGATTTTCCTGTTTTCTATACAGATCCTAAAAGCAACAGAGAAAATACTCTTCATACTATAGATGTGCATAGGCAACTCAGGTACTATCTTGACAGAATTATGTCCTTCAAGAAAACTAACACAGGTTCAGAGGTATGTAGTAGGCTATTGGCCCTGGGGCCTATATAAGCCTAGCTGAAAAGGTTCTCTGGCTTTCTTCACCCAAGAAAGTTATTTTCCTGTGCCCCTGTCTAGCAGAGCCACATAAGTGATCCCCGGAGTGCATTTCCTCTTTCCCATCCAGTTGTCGAGATTTTTTCTTAATGAGGACTAATAAAGAGCTTTGCTTTACATGAATGGGTAGTCTGTTCCAGAGCATGGGAAGTCACTGGGACAGGAATCTATCCATCCAGCATGTTCTGTTTATTGTGGTGGCAAGGTTTAGGTCCCTGGAGTGTGTGGCTCGGAGGGATTGGGGTTTCTTTAAGTGTAGCATGTCCAACAGATCTGGGATTGACATGGCTTTGTATGCTAGGCAGAGGTCGCCTCTGAGTAGGCGATAAGCGACTGAGTAGAGCTGAAGTTTTTTGAGATGGTCTGCATATGGCATCTGTTTAAGGCCAGTAATCCAGCTATTTATTGACTATTCTGGGACTAAGAAAGGAAAAGCCATGTCTAAACAACCTACTTCCAGGAGGTTCTCCTCTGCTATTGTGCTTTGTTACTCACACTATGGCAAATCTATTCCAGGCACTGTTGAGGCACATTCCACTAGAGCTTTAGCTTCTACAATACTGGAAAATAGCTGGACTCTAGAAGTATTCTTTGCTAGGACCATTTTCCAGGGACTCCTGGACCCTTATCCTTCCTCCTCTTAGGCTGGATAAGCTATAGGCTACTGCAACAGTGAAAATGATGAACAGAACAGCTGTGCAAATTGCACTTACCAATAATAGTAGATGTTCAAATTCTTCACTGCTGCAGTAGCCATATACATCCACACTATAGTTCTAGTGTGGGAGATAAAGCTTGGATTTGTTGTTCATATCGTTGTTAAGTTCATGATGAAGTCTTTTTTTTTTGGTTAGGGGCAAGAAAGTCCTGAAGATTTTTAGTTATTCCGGTTGCTTGTTTAATTCATTCCAAAATTACTTAGCCTATAAGCAGTCAAAATGACATTATTGGAGGTAGTGAAAGCTTTTAGATGGTGTAAAGTTGCTGTGTCCTTGACAGGATACAACCATAGGCTACTGCAGCAGTGAATCATTCAAACATCTACTGTTATTGGTAAGTGTGACTTACACAACTATACTTTCTAGATGACAAAGCAAATAGCAACAAACATTATAAATACTTAAAAAGTAGCATTGCAACTTCACTCTGAAAAAGACCATGCCCTTTGAAATGTTGTTCAATTCCATTTAAGAAAGAAATTCCAAATATGTTTGCGAACACTGTTAGGCTTCTTTTTTTCTACAAGTATATTTTAGTGGGCATCTTTATATTTTTTGGCAGGTGTACTTAAAAGTAGGAACAGAAATTAACTTCTTCTTTTGTTTTTTTCCAGTTAGGGTTGCCACAGCAGATCACCTGTCCACTCATGATTGGCAGTGGAGTTTTACAGTGTCAAGTTGCCAACCCGGCACCCAACCTTCCACAGAAGGCACACACATGCACGCACTCACACCTAGGGCCAATTTAGAGTGTCCAATCCACCTACAGCATGTCTTTAGGAGGAAACCGGAGCACCCGGAGGAAACCCACATGACCAAAGGGAGGATATGCAGACTCTGTACAGAAGGCTCCCCAGCCAAGGATCGAACTGGAGAACCTCTTGCTGTGAGGTGACAATGCTAATCACTGCACCACCACAGCCACCCAACATAATGCACTTAGCTTCTGGAAAATAAGGAACTCAGAGTCAGAAGTTAAAACACATTTGAGAGAGCTAACATTAAATATAAATAGGAAAAGTTTTCTTCAGTTGCAAAACAGTACAGTGAATACAGATAATGGATGCAAACATAAATCATTTCAAATTTTTTAAAATGACTAAATATGTGATTGCTGTCTTCTGTTTTGTCAGATATGTTTTGGCATACTATGGCATTGTTGAAGATTTCTTGATGAAAGAGACAGAGCTAGGGTTACAGGCAATGACCAAGATAATCTAAGAATACATACATATGATGATGGAAGTAGACATATTGTTCTAGTATTATCTTGTAGATAAACAAGCAATCTTCCTTTTAGCAGCAGCAGCAGTAGCTTAGTGAAGGTTTTGAGTTTACATTCCAATGTGAATATTTTTACAGCTGCCTAGGGATATTGCATTTTGTATCGATGTATGCTTAGCAGGTGGACTCTGTATCCAGTGTAATTTTCAAAAATATTGTTCTCAACTAATGTCATCTGATCTGCAGTAATTTGACTTTTGTATCTACTTTTGTAGTATCTATAAGAATGAAAATATGTTTTAAAGCAAACCTTTACATAACAGTATAATTCACTGATTACTGTACTGTGCTAAGAAATAAAAAGTATGTGATACTATGCCACCTTAAATAAAAAGAGCATATGTTGATGAGTTTATTATTGCCTAATATTTTGTGCAGTCTCAAAAGTGTGAAAATACTTCACAACAAATTTGTAGAATATTTCGGTGATAGCAATATTTCTGCATATCAACGTGGCTCAAGAAAACCTATTGTATTGATACAGCCCTAAATAAATTACCAACTGGCATTTCTGAACATCATGATGTCAAAACCGATTATGTTTTTCTTAGCTAATTCTAGAGCCTGTGATGCTATTGGTTATTGTCTTTACATATGGTAGACAGACATTTGGAACATGAAGGAAAAGTCTTGGCCAGGTGATTATTCCTGCCTGCAGGATATTTATTATTGTAATAGGGTCCATAACTGTTTTTGTATGTTACCACAAGAGCCCATTTCGACAACGTTATTTTTTACTAATTCTTTTGAACACTGTTCATTTGTATAAAGTGAGATTTCTTGTATGCACAGATGAGTTGTTTTATTCATGTGATTCACATGGAGACTCTTACAATCAGAGACTTCAAAAGGAATTTATTTAGGTTGTGCATTAGTAAAACATCAAAGGCCTGAAACTTTATATTTCAATACACAAGGATCTGCATTAAAACCATTAGAACTTCTATTAAATCATACCATTTGAAGATAGACCTAATATATCTCATGTGCTTGAAGAAAAATACCTGAATCTAATAAGTTAAAAGTAATGTTAACATATTAAAGGAGGATGGTGGTGGATATGAGTCTTGCTCAGTGTTATAAATTTCAGTATGCATTTAGATAAAAAATAAGGATTGTGCAGAAATTAATTTTATTTCAGAGTGACTAATGAAACATTTTTCATCACTTTTATCAAATTCATAATATATAATTTTGACTTTCTGGTATAATAGTAGCTATACATTATTGCCTTTACAAGCAAACATAAATATTGACAGGAAATATTCTAAGGAATTTATTGTTCTGCTATATCACAAATGCAATTATTTTACAGACCTTCTTCTTCTTCTTCTTCTTTCGGCTGCTCCCATCAGGGGTCGCCACAGCAGATCAACTGTTTCCATGTCTTCCTGCAGAGGACAGGAATACATGGAAACAGTTGTTCTGCTGTGGCGACCCCTGATGGGAGTAGCCGGAAGAAGAAGAAGAAGAAGAAGGTCTGTAAAATAATTTCCATATTACTTTTTCAAATATACTAAGACTGCACCTTTTGAATAATAAAATAGCAATTAACAAACAACCTTTAGTATTTAATTACTATAGTTATAATTGTTTTAAAAGTGCTGCTTGTGTTTGTGAACTTGTGTATGATTTGTAAATTTTTCTTCCTGTTTACATGAAAGTAATGCCACCGGTCATTCAGTAGCTGTATAAAAACAAATAAATACAATGAAAGAGGCTGGTGATTTTTTTCCATAAATGGCAGTGACTGGTGATGCCAGAAAATGTACAGGCTGTAAATTCATCCAGCTATATCACTCTTAAGATTAATACAGAGTGTCACTGATTTATTCAGCAATGTTTAATGTATCTCAGAGAAACTATTACCATGAGCTGTGGCCAGAAGTCAATGAGGGCCAAAAGTGTGTATAATATTAATTCTTCATTATTTTGTCTGCCTTTCTAAAAGGAATTATGTTATCGCTAGTTATTAGTCATATGGTCCAGGAGACAACTGAGGAGCATAGTCCTATTTCTCTAGAGATGTCTAGTTAAATGAGTTGCTCAAAGTCACACATTACGCAAACTGTGGATGAGGGACTCAAACAGGAAGCAGCTCAGTAGCCTTAATCTTCCACACTGAGACTATAATTACCAAATGTGTGTCCTTCTCTGTTTCCCAGGCCAAGGAAGAGAAATTCAAGAAGAAGACTTTGACTAATGCTGGTATTTTAAGCCTCCAAATTACAACACTAATATGACATGCACAAATTGAATCTGCATGAAAATACATTAGAGCAGGTGCTGCAAAAATGAGAATATCTGATTTCAATGAACGCACATTAATGAGTGGAAAGTCTTAATACTAGAATACAAAGCTGACCTATATTTTTGAAACAGAGAATTTGAACACTGTGTTTCGGTTATGAGGAGATTGTTTGGGTTGGGGCACAGAGACATTTTTAAAGTACTCCTTTAGATTTATTTGCACACACACACACACACACACACACACACACACACACACACACACACACACACACACACACACACACACACAAAACTGTGTAACTACATCATAAAGGACTGCAAATATAATTGGAACACATAATATACAGCACAAGATTAATGTCTGATTGCTGATACCTTGTGTAATAAACAACACACGCACACACATAAAAACAAGAAGCAAGAAAAATATATATCCTGGGATCTTATCACATGCTCATTTGCTTGACTGGTTATTGTGCATTGATCTCCACAGTGAAATGAATGATTAATTGCAAAAGGCAGCAAAAAACATGATATTCAGGATGTCATGACTGCTGTTCATGATCAGGATGTTTGCAACTGCTGCCAACGTCTAGTAAATCATTTACATGGCTCCCCAATTCTTAAAATCTATGTTTTGCATGCATGTATGTGTATGTGAGTGATGCATATGTATGAGTGTGTGCATGTGTGTGTGTGTGTGTGTGTGTGTGTGTGTGTGTGTGTGTGTGTGTGTGTGTGTGTGTGTGTGTGTGTGTGTGTGTGTGTGTGTGTGTACGTGTACGTGTGAGTGTGTGTGTGCGCATGTGTGTGTGTATGCATGTGTATGTGTGCACCCATATGTGTATTTGTGTGTTTGAGAAGGTGTAGAAGGGCTGCAGTACTGTCTTTCATTAAACTGTTTGAGGGATATATCTTTTGTTATGGTATGAAATTCTAAAAACAATGTCATTATTATGCATTTAAACCACAAGTTCAGTGACTTACAAAGAGGCATAATTGGGGATATAATAAACTCAGTGGAGGCTTAACACAAAGCCTACACAAAGTTATTGTGTTTGTGCGGTGATCAGCAGCACTAATTGCATATGTATGCCACCCACCATGTTTAAACATAAACAAGCAAGGTTTTGTGGCCAGCAACAGTGTGCTGCTAGCCAGGAAACTGTGTAAAGCTGCACAGACAGCAGCAGACACATAAACCTGTTTATCTATGGGCAAACTAGGTCTGCAGGATTGTGTAGAATGCCACAGTGATTACCAGGGTTATTAGTAAAGCAACGTATATAGTTCCAACACATTACATGAAAGTGTATACAGTGCAGAGTATTGCGGAAACCTGTTTCGGGCATACTGAATAAAAGTTGTAGAAATGACCAGTAAGGGTACATAGACTGCATTATAAATAATTAGTCAGGGAAAGTGTCTGTATTGAAAAGGGACATACAGATGAATTGTAGGAATGAACACAGGGGAAGAGGACAGGGGAAACATGGTAATTTACAGCAGATGAGGACACATCAATGAAGACAATGGTAGCATGAACACTAATCACATATCGACATTATACAGTACTGACTGCACAGTTATTGTATATTATGTGACTGTCACACAAGGTGACATATCACTGGAGAAGATTCTTTATGATATAAGCATCCAGACATGAACAATGGTGAGGACATATATCAGGGATGGTATATACATTAGGGGTTAGGTGGATATTATAAGCTGTGCAACATGAATTGCCTGAATATGAATGTAATGTCAGCATAGGTCTCATCCAATTGGGACACATAGTAACAGGGTAATGGACAACAGTAAACAGAAGCATGCACAATCATGGACAATATCAGAATAATACCACCATTAATCCCATGTCTTTGACATAAAATACATGATTGGGAGTGATCATAGATGTTTCTGCAAGAACACACTTGTACAACTGTTATGATTTGTCAGCAATCTATGAGGAGAATGAAGCACACCTTCCTCAAACTTTAATATCTGGAGCCTGCATGTAAGATTATGAGCAATTCTGGCTAGGTGATAGGTGTGCATGGCATATATTCCACATACCATCTACCTGAGTACACAAGTCACATACCAATTGGTCTGCTCATAGGGGCATGATGTCTATATTATAATTAGATTTTGTATTTGCATTTATAATACAACATATCCTCCCATGATTTTTGTTCACCTCCTGTGTCGCCATGGCTATGGCAGCAATCCTTTGTGTGTGTGTTGATGCTTTCTGCATTATAGTAATACCACACTTGGATTCAATGATTGTCCACAATCTGCAGTCCTGCACAAAGCTGTCTGGATAAAAGATGTGTAAGTCATTCTTGATGTCTGGGACTTAAATAATAAACAGGAAAGGGTAGTGCAGAGCTCTGAGGTACAGACCTGATCACTGGACACTAAATATAGGCCACTTCACATACTTCAACATATTTATCTGGCATGTGTGTGATCCAGTGGTCTACCCACTTGGTGATGCAGGTGTTTATTGCCACTTGCGATACTGTCTCAGTAATACCTCAGTGTGGATTTGTGTCAAATGCCTTGGTCACGTCAAGTTACGGAGGATGATAGTGTTGTCATCATGCATGCTCTTGTTGACCTTCTTGAGGACATCGAACAGATGTAACAGACATGATGTAGCCTGAACAAATCAGACATGTCTTTTTCACACAGTTGGGATATTACCTGTGTCCTTTTAGAAAAGCTCCATGATGACTTGTTGGTCTACCTTACAGATGAGGAGAGTCAGGATGTGTATATACATGTATGCATTATGTGATGACTCCCCCACAAATCAGAAGGATGCATGTTGATGTACACCCTTCTATGGGAACATATTCCATCTGGAGGCTGTGTTGAAGTATGGATCCAGACTTGTCTGGTAGGTCCATGTTTTGAGTCACTCTATAGGAAACCTGCAATGTTGTCATAGCCCATTGATTTTGTGTTATTACCTGTACAGAGCAAACAGATGTGCTGCTCTCCTTAGAAGAGAAATTGAGTAACATTGGCATGTATACTTTGGGTGATGGCCAGTGGCAACAGGGGGTGTGAAGTGTGAGACAAACTGTCAGCTAGTGGATTGTCTATTTCCTCCGATTGGGTATAACTGGTGGCATCCACATGCAGATCTGTGCTTAGTTGTGTATTCCACTTAGTATTTCAAATTTATTAGAATAAATTATTTGTGAAAAGACCTACAAATACAATCTTAGTCATTCATGACATTCCACACGCTAGTACTATGCACACAGTTGTACAGCTGTATCATTGTCATGTAGTTACATCAATTGCACAAAACATGTCTATATATGTTTCATAAACAAGCTGTGTTTGAGCTGCCTGATGCTATATCAGGACACATTATGGATCAGTAGTTTGTGGCTCATGCATAACATTTCCTGACACAAATACTAATACTCATGCAATGGTGCTGTTAACCACCTCAATAATCCTTGGGTATAGCAACACAACTGCACATAAAATGAATTCCAGAGGGTTGCAATTGGATCAAAACATGTGATACATTGGTTGTGTATATCACAACATAACAACATGTGTATGAGACAAGACTTATGTGACCATGTAATCAACATGAATTTACATATATTGATGTGTGTCACAGAGCATTTAATGATGGTATGTAGATATATGCGCACCTGTGCCATACTGAAAGTGGCACTGTGATGGTGGAATGAGAACTGATGGTTGATCTGCTATACTAAAATATATACCCTCATATCCCAACAATATACATCCAAGTGTATCATACCATGTCAACAGTTCTCAGGGGTCATATTACCACAGCTGTTATAGAAGGAGCATGTAATACAATAGCAGAAATGGCCATCTATACATTAGCTTACATCACAGATTGTAATACCCTGTTCTAGCCATCCTGTACATCCACACACACAATATGGCATGTCAATGACAGCAACATTGAAATGTCAACTGTTCATAAGGTCATAGGAAAGTATTAGTGTAATGGCAACATCAAATGAAATCCTAGCCATTATTGTACCATGTAAATAAAAATCCCTATATCTATATTATGGAAGATAATAAGACTATTGTGCATGTGTGTATATTTGTTGGATTGTATTACATTCTGCCACTGTCCATATGGGACATGTGCACTACACCCTGACAGAATTGGCAATCACACATGCAGTGATCTGAAGATGGCTTGCAGAGGCTCATAGAAGGACTTTGCTTCACAATGTGTGTATGCATATTTGACATGAGGACATCCTTCACTCCTCTACAGGAAGGAAGTCATGTGGCAAGAGGAAAAATGCAGATGCATGGGGCTACCTGAAAGGTGCCCCAAGTGGTTGTGAAATGAAGAGCTATTCCAAAGATCATACAATGACCATAATGTACCACCAACCAGAGAAACAGCAGTATATTGGGCCTGATTTGAACATTACATGTGTGTAGGCATCAAACACGAATGGCATGCAATGTCTCAGCAGCAACACCACATATGTCTGACTATAACACTGTCACGTTGCACTTTATGGAGTATGATAGCATCATTGTATGCTAAGGAGAACATGTTTGGAGGAGTGTAGGGCATGGATGTGGAGTCACATCCCTATGTAAAATTGTCTCAAAAGTGATAGTTGTATGTATAGACAGTTGCCTGCTGTCAGATTAGAACACATATATGTGTTGTTAAAGCAGCTTGCAAATACAGTAGTTAATGTTACTGCTGCAGTACTGGTTTGTCTTGAATACTGTCAGAGTGCATGTTACACAGGATGACAGAATCATTCTATGCTACAACAAGATGTTCTGAGGAGGGTTGGAGATAGCTGTGGACTCACATATTGTTTTAAAATTGACACCATTATCATTGTTGAATGCACACACAGTTGACTGTAGTTAGAACAGAACCCCTACCTATTTACAGAGCACAGTACTTAACACAAGGGCCACAGGACAATTCTGTCTTTCATATGTCAGATAACACTTTATAGTGATGACATCAGCAGAGCCTGGAGAGAAGTAGATAGTAATAACAGTGCCCCACATGGCTGGTGTAAAATGGTATCTTGAATGTCAACCAACTGAACAAACACACACACAAACCAGATGACTACAGCGAGAACAGAACCCCTACCTAAGTATACTAACTATAAAACACAGTATTTAATGCAAGTGCCACAACACAAGTCTGAGTTTCAGAATGAATTTATAGTGGATGACATCATCATTGGCTGTTTGAGAGAAGATGTTGTGAGGCCTGAATTAAATGGATGTGTAGCCATGTACAAATGTCAAAATATTGGTATTCCATAGGCTTGTACTGATGACTGCAGGATACACAGTTATGCTCATCTAACTAGACAGATAGACAG
Source organism: Protopterus annectens (assembly GCF_019279795.1). Classification (NCBI taxonomy): domain Eukaryota; kingdom Metazoa; phylum Chordata; order Ceratodontiformes; family Protopteridae; genus Protopterus; species Protopterus annectens. The sequence continues at coordinate 963,877,985 of NC_056729.1, forward strand.
ACAGACAGATGGACACACACACACACACACACACACACACACACACACACACACACACACACACACACACACACGCATACACACACGCATACACACACACACACGCACACACACACACACACACACACACACACGCACACACACACACACACACACACACACACACACACACACACACACACACACACACACACACACACACACACACACACACCAATTGACTGAAGTGAGATTAGAACCCCTACCTAACTAGGTACACCAGCTAGAAAACTCAATAATTAATGCAAGTGTCATGGTACATGTCTGAATTTTACAATGCTGCAGGACAATTTATAGTGGATGGCACCATGAATGGATCTTTGAGAGAAGATGTTGTGAGGCCTGAATTAAATGGATGGCTAGCCATGTATGACTGTCAAGATATTAAAGATCTGCATGTTACCAGATTGATGAGTGTGCAAAGTGTAGCATTTGCTGTTGTTTTTCCAGTGTGCAGTATACTTTAAAAATACAGCTTTATAAACTACATGCAGACAGATGTCCACATTCCTACAAGTATTAGAAAATCTGAATGTGTATTGTCAGTATAAAGATGTACATATATATAAGAAAGTATTTTTTAATTTATTTCTGTAATGTAGTTGATATATTTGGGATAAAGTACGTAGAGACCAAGTTTCAGGTGCATGGATGAATGTAACACATGCCTGCAGTGTAAATATGTGTTCTTTCCTTAAAGAGTGCCTTTCCTTTGCCTTTGGTTGTGCTTTTACATGTACTTTCATGGGATGAAGACTAAATAGGCTATACACATAAGTAATTCATGCTATTGTGCACTATCCATAGTGGACCAGTGAGCAGCTGGTTTGCACAATTGAAAGCAAGGTGTTTGCACATGTGAGATACACATTTATCCTGCTTTCCCCATATGCTAATAGTTAAGCGGCAAGCAAACAAGGACCTCTGCTTCAATGATAACATTGTAACACTTGTATTTTGTTTGCTTACATCTGAACAAACACATTAAGTGGAGAGATGTGGCAGCAGTGTGGATAGTACAGAGTGTATGAAACACACTTCCAGCTTAGCCGACTCTGTGTCAGCAGGTATAAATGCATTGAGAGATTTCTTTTTGAACCCAGATGATACAGGGTTTGAATCCATGTGTATCTAATAGTTTTAAATATGTATGTATAATGCAAAGAAATTATTCTTTGTTCTACTTTTACTGTGTGTTACCTTAGCACAGCATGTTTAAGCAGCATTGTGCAGAGGAAACTGCACCATTAAAGAGATGCTCATTGTTCTTCAGCATTGGTGAATGATGCCAAACTCCACACAAACACAGAGGATAAAAAGTAAAGGGCTCCAATGGGTTATTTTCACTTATGTGTGTGGGGTATGATTCTATTTTTGACCATATTAAAGGTGTGAAATGGGGTATATAGGAAAGTGGTAAAATGGGGGGGGGCAAGTAGGGGGAGGAATATATAAGAATGTGCAGGAGCGAGGTAAGAAAGAGCCATAGCTATTCACTTCTTCAACAGTGTAAAATAAAAATATGTACATTATATTAGCTGAATTTGGACTGTCACCTCAACAAAGAGTTGTGATAACAATGCAATCATGTTGCATTGCCAATTAGACTGAATCAAGTGTGTTGAGAGGACACCTGTGTGAAGTGGAGAGCTATGTATGGGACAATATTTTTTGTGGGACAGGTGCCCTTTTTTTATTTTTTGCTTCATAAAGAAAGGAATGTTGGGTAAGGGATGTAAGTGTCATTGGGTCAGATAAGTGGGGTAAGTGAGGAAGCAGATGAAGACAAACAGGACAAACAAGACAAGACACAGGGATGGGGAGGGGCACAACAGGTTGGGAGACCCCATGACGGATGATAGGGAGGAGACACTGGCTGCCCATGCCCATCAAACATGGGGGACAGTGAGAATCTAGCCCACACCAGCAGAACTGTCATCACTATCCCCTTACTCAACTGGCTGTTGGAGTACTTGATGTCTTTTCCTATGGACTACAAAAGAGAGCATCCTCCCCATCCACTGTAGGCATACACCAATGGTGCTGTGAACTACCTTATACACCAAGCTTTGCAACTTCTGGCATGTGACAAAATCTCCACCTCCACCATTACTCCACAGTACCAGCTGCTGGGGTAATGCAACCTGAGGTGGAGGGCCCAGATAGTGTAGGGGCAGCAGAGACAGTACTGCCTGGTTGGGCTCCAGATGTGCTGAGCATTGCTGCATCTGGTGGAGTGGGGGCAGGCTGAGCCAGGGTGGTTGGCCTACCTCCCTGTGCTGTAAAGCATTTTGTGAGATGTCAGAAATGGATGACATGAAAATGTTATGATCACACATATTGAAATAAAAAAGAGAGATAAGGGCTGGGGTAAGAGAAAAAAAGTGATAATCAATACCATTATATGTGACATACAATGCATTATTACAATATAAATAATTTATTTCCACTTTTACATTTAAGCATACTTCTTAACAACTCTAAACTATAACTGATGATTACTCAAAGTAATCCTTACAATGTGCATATATGCTTGGTTAAATTATACAGATTAAGTTAAAATCAGGGCATTTATGCCACTTCTGTTGAAATAATTTGACTATATATTTGTTACTTCTGGTATTTGAACCCACAATGTCTAACCATACCTCTCAACCTGGAAACACCAAAAATCTGGACAAGGCCCATGAAAAATAGGTACAAATCTGTACACTGATTAACATCTAATTTGCATACACAGTTGCGTAACCCCACCCACTCCAATGGAATTGTGGGATACCAACTCAAACACAAAATGAAGAACAAAAAACCAAAACATAGCACCAGAGTTCCCCTGCAGCCATTCCAATGTTCCATTACCTGGCTATTTCATGCCATTTACCATAAACACTAATGTGTGCATACGGCTTTACTTCTACAATGATTATATGGATTTTATTTTTACATTTTATAGCACAATGCAAACACTAATAAACATCTGGTTGCTAAACAAAGCAATACTGTCTCACAATGAAACTAGACTTGGCATTAAAACTTCTCTACCCTTGAAACTCACATTCATTGAAACAGCATTATAACCCACACCACAACCAAAGTCACCTACCATAACGTACGTCAAGTACAGGGAGTGGTACTTGCTAGGCCAACTTATGTTCTCCTTTCAAACACCTGAACTTCTCAATAGACTACTCTTTCGCAACTCAGTACAAATCTGTATTTTTCTGAGACAGAACCCATGCTCCCCATGCCTGCAACATGTTCATCTGTATGCAATAACCTGTATTAAGGCCTATTTGCCAACACTGAACATCTACTCAAAAACTTTAGTTTAATATACATGACCCCAAAATGGATTATCTTTAAATAGCCTGGAGAATGTTGATATCCTTACAGTATGTGCCAAATTGTAATTTATTACCAAATAAAAAAAAAATCTCTGAAATAAAACTTCCTTCTTTTACATGCTTTCCCATTTGGTCCAACAAATACAGAATTAATTTGCCTGCACATTTTGAGGTTAATATACATATGTAACCCAAAACTAACTCTTACGAGATCATTGTCAAATGCTTTAAAGGTCAGGCAGAGCTTGTTTCTAAAAAAGCTAAAGTTTAAACTACAAAATTTCAAATACTGTAGCTTGGAAGAGTAATCCTCTATTTCCCTTCAAGATTGTGTCACCCAAACACCAAGACAGACAGACACACACATTTTAAATTATTTTTCAAATCAGAAACATCTTACTGAATGTAGCCTTAAGTCAGATAACCTGCTTTCACTAATCCCACTTTGTCATACGCCTCCCCCCGGCCCCAAGAATGTGTGTATGTGTGTGTATGTGAGTGTGTGTATGTGTGACATCTGGCAGCTAGCAATTCTCTGTACATACTCAAACATACACAGACTCATCACATATATGCATATACACACACACACACACACACACACACACACACACACACACACACACACACACACACACACACGCACACACACCATATTAATCAAAGTATTGCTCAGAAACAGGTAACACAGCAGCAGGCAGATCATGTGTCACCATATTTCTCAGAGTATTGTTCTGAAAGAGGTAATGCAGCAGCAGGTAGATCATGTGGCACTGTATAGCTCAGAGTATGGAGTAGGCAAATCACGTCAGTACTGTGTTACTCATAGTATTGTCTCACACAATAATCATGGAAGCAGACAGATCATGTCAGTGTCACCATGTTACTAACAGTACTCTTCTCACCCAGATAAGGCAGAAACTGCTGTACCAGCATGTAGGTAACAGAAAAACAAACACAAAACAAACTCAGTAAATATCATACCTGACCAAACTCATTTCAAATAGCCATTTTACTTTGTGCACTGCTGACAAATTAAAGAGAAACCACTGTCCCCTTCTCAAACATGGTTAAATGGCTGGATGGATGAATAAAGGACAGCAGGTCAAAAGTCAGAAAAGGAATTAAAGATATAATCAGCAGGAGATACTGGTGAGCAGGAATGGAGCAAACCAGTGTCACAGATCAAACACAGTTTAAGGAAAAATGTAATAAGTACACTTCTCAGATTTATATCTTCCTTTTTATCATATGATCCGCTTAGTTTTCTAGTAGATTCTGCAAATGAGTAACTCCAAATACATACTAGCCATACATCAAGTAACAACAAATATTGACAGAGAAGAATGTTGGGGAGGGCCAACTTCCTGCTTTTTGTCACGTATCTGTTCCTGTCAAGAGGTCAATTAGAGGATGCATCCAAAAAGCCATAGCCATAAAATAAATGAAAGTGTAACATTTGCAAAAACGTTTGCTGCCTTTCTTAATGAAAGCATATACGTATAGTTGGATGGGAAAATTATACTGCCTTTACTGCACGTTTTCTAAATCAATAACTATGAAAATGAATGCTACATATACATATTTTTTTCATTTTTTCCCCCTGAAATGGAACAGTGCACTTCTGTTTCATAAAATAGAGTTCCCAGGACTTGTATCAGAAAGTGCTTGTGCGTGTGTGTATCACACACACATACACACACACACACACACACACACACACACACACACACACACACACACACACACACACACACACACACACACACACACACACACACACACACACACACACACACACACACACACACACACACACACACACACACACACACACACACACCTTACCTCTAATTACATCCAGCAAGCGTCAGTCTTCTTCTAAATAAAATCCCAGCTCGCGAACATCTTCTAAATAAATAATCCAGTCAGTGTCTTCAAACTCCTTTCCTCGAGCATCTTCTCTGCTAATTAAATAGATCCAGCCAGTGAAATCCTTTCTGGCTCTTCTTTGCTAACTAAATAGATCCATCATCCAGCCAGCGAAAACATTTCCGGCTCTGGTGATTGCCGCTCGCAAAAGCAGTTGAACCAGAGCCGGAAATATATGGTACGTGATAAGTACGAGTGTGAGCTGAAGTCCGACAGGCTGGTGGAGCTGAAGTCATCGCGCACATGATGATGTCAGCTCACAAAGCGCGAAAATTAAAAAAAATAAAAAAAAGCGCGAATAAATCGGAATTGAAGGGGTGCCACTCGGGAATCGTGGCACCCCTTTATCTAGACCCCAAAACTCAGTAAAAACCGAGTAATTCGGGACAGTTGAGAGGTCTGTGTCTAACTACAGTATTAGAATTGACTCCTGCAGTTGGCTTGTGTTACAGACTGAAGCATGCATGCTTAATTTTACAGTTAGAATATGCATGCTTAATTTGCTGCTACTGTGTAGAAGAGCAATTATTACGTAAAATAATAGTTATGCTGTGCTACATCCATACCCCTTGCTTCCCTCATTCTTTCCAAATGTTCAGAATGGGCCTCTCTATTCACTATTATATCCTGGCTGGCTCTGGAATAAAAAGAGAACAAGAGAAGAGCATTATGCATACTAGTCTTGCCTGTATGCAGCTGTGTATCTACTTTAAATTCTCCTTGTCTGTATAGTTACACAACTGCAGGAGGTTAGCAGTCCTAAACTCAGCCAGCCACGGGTTGAGTGTATTCTGCTTGCACCTTTTGATGTCATTGAAATGGTGCCTGCACTGTTCTTCAATGCATGGAATGCCAGTTGCACCGGAGACAGCTTGTTCAAGGAGCCACCCTACTCCATGCCTCAAATTTGTACTGGGAACCGGTATAGTCCCCTTGCAGGAGCCTTCGACTGTGGTGCTTTACAAGGCGTCCAGTAGAGATTCTGGACTCCTCAACATCCCGCCTTTGAGCCCTAAATTGGGCACCTTCCCTTCTACCTCCAGATATGTCCAGGCAGGCCAAACAGCAACAGATAATAGTGTTTTCTGCCAATCTGTGTTATTACGTTTACTGCTAGTATGGAAACCTAAGCAACAATGCCAACCAACTTTGTGTGACATTAAGTGAACAGCAACAGTGCCAAACAGAGAGGAAAGCAGTTTTTGAAATAGGAAGGTTAATCTGACAGCTGGCATTAGTTGATGGGGTGGTTGCTGCTGTAATTGGTAGTTGATGCAATTTTTCAGACATGTATTGGGGGCATACATTTTATAACCTAACACTTTTTTGTTTGGCTTTACACACTGATAAAATAAATGTGTACATTGTGGGGTTCAAACCTATGCATTAGACACAAAACATAGTCTTCAAAATAGGTGTTTTTTCATTCTTGCCATAGCAGAAGGGTTTGGTGGACATGCTCATAAATTATATATAAATACAAATGACAGAGTGAGGGGGTTAACCATGTATGTGTGTGGCCTAACAAGGACCTAGTTTATACATTCATATGTGTTTGACTATCATTCAGGTCTGAAGGCTGTCCAAGGCCAGAGAGGACAATTATAATTACAGAATCAGAACATTCAGTATATACTCTGTCACACATATAATTCATGTGAGCTCCACTGCTATACATATTTATTGCTATTTATAATTATGTTTATTTTAAAAGTGAATGGACAAGCATTAATAAAATTGTGATTGCGCTAGATTAGAACCCTGGGTCACATGCTTTGTGAGCATTAAGTTATACCAGTTGCCACAGGGATGGTTGGACTACACGCATATTTATATAGTCATTTATGTGCACAGTGCCCATTGCAACTGAAACCTTGCTTGTCACAGCTACTCATTACATATACATTAAAGAGTTGAGTTTTTAAAGATGTATGTGTGTGACATGGCACTTCAGAAAATAAATGTGTAATTGTAGAACCATAAGTCTACTGATACCCACAGTTACACATTTAATGTATTTATATATATATATATATATATATATATATATATATATGTGTGTGTGTGTGTGTGTGTGTGTGTGTGTGTGTACGGATTCAGTTTATAATCTAAAAATACTGAAATATCAAATTTCAGTATCCCGAGACGATAAAGCTGAACATTCACAATACCAAAACCCCAAAAGGGCAAAATTCAAAATCATGACTTTTAAATACACCTTCCACTACACAAACATACATACACCTTTTACTAAAAAGACAAAGACACTAAATCCACCACTGCATACTCTGTATTACCCTTGCACAAATACATATAACATACATACAAACACCGCCACTCTCAACACTTACACAATCACACTCTAACCTACCCATCCAACCTACACCTAAAAACTTCCCAACACACTCACAGACACTCAAATCCCTACCAAAACCCCTTAAAAAACAGCACTTACCTCAGTCTTCAGATATATCCATACAACAGCAGGCAAACCATGTCCCACAGCACACCGCACCTTACAAACACAGCAAATCCCACTTAGCGTGCCACCACAACCACGGATTAGACACTTCAAATTCGATCAAGTGCAGTTTCACTCAACTGCACTTTCGGCACATTCATTTCGGGATACTGAAATTTGAAATTTCAGTATTTTGAGATAGTAAAGTGCTTATACATACATATATATATATATATATATATATATATATATATATATATATATATATGTATGTGTGTGTATTATATTCAGTGTATGCTCAACTCACCCACTTTAGGCAGTTATTTCTAGGTTTATTGTTTTCATTTTAATATTACTATAATGTAAACTGAAACAACATGAATAAAACTTTGTACTTTGCTGGATTAGAACCCAGGCTCACCTGTATTACAGCCCTACACTTACACCTACTACCACAAGAACAGTTAAGAAACACCTGTACATTTTCATATTCATTATTAAGTATGTGTGTTAACTGCCATACAACACTGCTTAGCATGTTTGAAAGGCAGCAAAAAATAGAGGATACAATGCATCCATTTTGAAATTGTCTATTGTCCGCTTCCTGTTTGCAAGTGTTCTAGACCTACAGGTGTTGGGGAAGGTTACTAACAGTCGTGCAACACAGCTTAGTGGGTTTGCACGATGGAAAGCAAAAGATGCAACAATGTATCCATTTTGAAATTGAGAATGTCTGCATCCTGTGTGTTCTCTCTGCTTCATGTGTGGGCCATTAGGTCAGGTTTGTGTGAAGGTAAGAGATGCACAAAAGTGACAAGCTAAGCTCTCCTGGTTTTATTCTTGTGAGCAGCGTTTATGTGTCATCCTTAAAAGACAAATGTGGGACTTGAACCATGCTCTCCAGCTAGTATATACTGTGTAGATCACTATATTTAGCAGATGTGCTGCACACACACATGATTCACATGTAGTTTATTTGTTGTTTATCTCAGAAGTACATTACATGACATATATTGTATTTATCCATTTTCGTATTTCCACTAAGTCACATGCCATGCAAATAGTGGTATTAATAAATAAATAAAAATAAAATAAATAAAATAAACAACATTACAAAATAAATGCTAGTACACATTACATATTTTTACACTAGTCTGGATTTTAACTGTCACACCAATGAACCTACAAACCGACAAAACACAGTAAAGGTGTCTTATCCCTCTTTGCCACATAAACAGCTTTGCAGCCGGAATGAAGATCATTGTGCATACAAGCATGTCTCTAATGATCCACATTCTTAACAAGGCATGTGTCACTTGCACAGTCTCAGTTTATTTATTTATTTATATTTACTGACATTTGTTGACTGCAAAAGTCCACTGGGTCTGAAACCCATTTTCAGTGAAGGCCCAGGGAGAAAAGCTCCACAAAAAAAGAATACAAGTACAGATTTAAAAATTAAACAAAAAAAGTTGTTTATACTTGTTAAATTCAGATGTTTTGCAATGAGTGATCACACAACCATTTATGACTATTGTTTGCAGCGATGCAGCTCTGTTTTATTTTTGTATGGTGTTTATTCATCTTTTATCTGTGCAGTAATCTGAGACATGCAGTCTGTAAGGCATTTTTGTATCATTGTCCTTAAACTGTATGACAATATTAAATGGTAATAATATTCACAGTTTTCAACAAAGGCAGGGGAGTTTGGATATTACTGAACAAAAACTGAGGAATGTGTGCTGCTTACTTACATTTAAAACCCTGATACAATTACTTCTGCACTTTGTAAGTGTAATTTGGCTGACACACCCACTGCAGGTAAGTGGGTTTGAATTGCTGTTGTGTTTTCTACCTCCCTACAAGTAATCATTCAAAGTTCTGATCCATTAGTAGCATACACTAAGGGAGTGCCTGCACTATGTTTATACCTGATATACAAAGCCAAGATTTTGGGATTCAGCAATTCTAATGAGTTCACACCTCATTTGCATATTCACAGTGTTCACAGGCCTGAATCTACCCTATAAAAAGGTAACTGTGTAACTAGGGAACCTGAAGGTGAGGAAAGCTATGTATGTGGATAAAACAGAAAAAGATTGCTATTTCTTTAGATTTATCTGCACAGAAGACTGCTGATCTTGAATAGGTATGATTGTATATATATATATATATATACATATATATATATATATATACACAGTATATATATACATATATATATATATATATATATATATATATATATATATATATATATATATATATATGATCTATATATATATATATAGTATATATATATATATATATATATATATATATAGCGAGAGAGAGACTGTCTCTATATATATATATATATATATATATATATATACACACACACACACACACACACACACATACACACACACACACACACACACACACACACACACACACACACACACATATATATATATATATATATATATATATATATATATATATATATATATACACATATATGCATTAGCAAATGCGACTTTTATCTGTAGGGACTTAGAAGTTGATGGCATAAGTATTTTTGCTAGGGCATTTTACTTTCTCAAATACACTGCCTTATTAACTTTTATCACAATTGTTACGGTTACAACTGTTTCTCTTTTACACTCTTCTATGTTATTTCAGTGAAATGTAAATGTCATATATTGTCAATGACAGGGGGTTAGCCTTCTAGGATGGCCCATAGACACCTCTAGTGGAGTGCTGGGCAAAGTAGAGGTGACTGGCAATTGCATAAAAATTACTGTTCTGTGGTAAATGTGTATACATTTTTGGGACAGTTTGAAAGCACTTATAATTATTGATGTCATTTGCCTGTTGTTTTTGGGATGGGGGAGCCAAGTTCCATTTCTGTGTTGCCACAACCAAAAAATGTTTTTACAGATGTTTGCTTTGTTATTGTTAGTCCTTGTTTTGGATGAAACCTTGGCTTGTGTGTGACTATGATATGTTATAACCACATAACCCTTTTTTATATTTGAATAACTGAATTTTTTTATTTCTGCAGTGGGTAATATTGAAAAACTAATAATATGTGTTATATCTAAGCAGGAATTTTATTTATGTAACATTTATGCATAGTATCCTTCTTTTGTATTTTATATCACTTAGGACTAGAGCACCCAATATTCCCAATCCCTGCAACCCCTCCCTTCAGTGACTCTGAGAATGATATGATTGTCCAAGCCTTTCATCAACATGGTACTTTTCTGCTTGAGAAAGGACATGGGGATATGTCTGGAAGAATGCACATTTAGAATCAGATAATGAGTGATGTGAATATTATTGGGGGATGCAGGAAGACATATGATGAGGTGCATCATGAGGCCACTGATATGTTTTCCTTGGCCTGGTGAAGAGCAGCTGCAATGACCAGTGGACAGCTGGCTACTGGGGGGGGGGCTGTTACAGAACCACCACTGACAACAAATGAAGAGTTCCTATCCACTGTCAAGGATCCAGAGAGCTCAGTGGAAAGTGCATAACAGCACGTGATTGGTGTTGGTTCTGCTATCTAAGGGAGGACATGTATGTCCTAGGAGGAGTGCCCAGGTAAGATTATATATGTCAATTTTTAAAGATTTCTTGTGTAGCAGAATATTGAATGCAATAGTTAAGTTGGTTTAATAAATGTTATTGTTTTTTCTGGGGGGGGGCTATTTATAGATTGATACAGTTAACAACACATTATGGGTACTAACACATGGACTTAGGATGGACGTGTCATCCAAGTTTCATTTAAATGTATTGTTAATGGACATATAAAGACAATAAATTGTTTCCACCTGTGTTATTGTTATTATGATGACAGTGTCCTTACATTTAACTTAACTTCTTCCAGGACCATCCTCCCTAGCAAATGTGGAATCATCTGCACATGGTAAGCCAAAAATATTTATTTCACTACTGATGAGTATTTGACAGAAATATGCATTTATCCATATGTGTGAGGTGGGTGCCAGAACTGTGTGTGTATTGCTATATCGTCTGTGATAGTGGCACCAGTGTTAGCTTGTTAGCATATATTAGGTTGTAGTAGTTTAGCTATTAATTTATTTCCTGTATTTGTTGCTTATTACCACAGGTGATCCTGATAATCGAAGTGTATCACTCTTTCCATCAAATGTCAGAGTATTGGCAGACTCTGATGATGATGGTAGCCAAGTACAGACACATTTGGGGGGTGTAGAGGTTGAATCTGACATTGAAGTTGACATTCAGTCATCTCCTGTAATTCCACTGGACACAGTAGGACTATGCATACCCATTCCAGTGAGCCCTCCGATATTGGACAGGTGGAGGGTGAAACACTTGATGAGGGTAGTGTGGTTACTGTGGCTTCAGTGTCTTCTGACTCTGGCTAAAACCAAAGTGTGGGTGAGGTGCCATGCAAGGGGTTGTTAGGGTTGCTTGGAGGAGGCCTGCTGTCCATCCTCCTCCTGATCCTGGTATGTCTTTTAGTGCCATTTGTCATATGTTTAGGGCTGTCATGGAGGCATAGGCATGTTCCAGTATGGTGTCTGATGAAATGCTTGGGGTTGTGGCCAATTCAATGGATCAGAAGAATGACATATTGGAACAGGTGGTGTCTGTGAAGGAACATCTGCTGAAAGGGGGATGGCATCCACGTGGACATAGGTCAACCGGATCATCTGATGTTAGCTGATGTGACCATGCCTGATCATGCTCCCATAGTGGCACTACTTCCACTGCTCTGTCAGTGGTTGAGGTGTCCACACCCAGACATGACAGGCCATGGGGTCATGGCCCTGGGTGTACTCATGAGGAGAGTTTGTCCAGCAGATATCAGTCAAATTTAGGTAGCAGCAGTGCATCTGACCATGAGCATGGACGTACCAGTGCAACTCCTGGCAGAGCCAGTTCTCAGGGTCGAGGCCGATGATGATGAACTGTCACATCTACCATGCATGGCTCACATCTGTCTGACATACCAGGATGTAGAACTAGCACAGTTATGTAGACACTCAGACACCAATTTCATCTGGAGTGCCCATACAGATACACACACATAACAGTTACATGGGTCAGTCATGAGGCTTATAGCTCATTCTGTCTCAGACGCCATTTGATACATTATCCAAATGGCTGTCTGTTTCTCTTTCTTACTCACCCACCCACTACTTTTTGTGTCAGCCTAGGCCTCCTGCCCCCCCCCCCCAACACACACACAACAAAGTGTGCAAATGATGATATCTGTGCCATATCCTTGTTTTCTATTTTTTGGAATCAGAAACACATAATTCTTTTGTCTGATGCTCAAGGTGCTTAGCTGACTTAGTGCTTAGTATATCTGCATTTGTGATGCTGTTTTGAAATTTGTACTGTTTTCTTACAGGTTTTTGTAATGTGTACATCCCTCCCAACCTGTTAGACCAACAAAGCTGGACCAAGCCATAAATAAAAGGCATAGGCCCAATAACTGGGAGAGTTTTTAAAATGTTTAGTCTTACAAACATAGACAGATAAGTTCATAGGTAAGTACTAGGCTATTGGCCCTAGGGCCTATACAAGCCTAGCCAAATGAGTTCCCTGGCTTTCACCACCCAAGAAAATTATTTTCCTATGTCCCTGTCAAGCAGAGCCACAGCAGTGATTCCCAGGGTAAATTTCCTATTACCTATCCAGTTGTCAAGATTTCTCTTAAAGAGGGCTAATGAGGAGCTTTGCTTGACATGCATAGGCAGCCTATTCTAGACCTGGGGAAGTCTCTTGGACAGAAATCTATCCCTCCAGCATGTTATGTTTATTGTGGTGACAAGGTTTAGGTCCCTGGAGTGTGTGGCTTGGAGAGATTGGGATTTCTTTAAGTGTAGCATGTCCATCAGGTCTGGGTTAGACATGGCTTTGTACGTTAGGCAGAGGTTGCCTCAGAATAGATGATATGCGACAAAGTAGAGCTGGAGTTTTTTGAGATGGTCAGCATATGATATCTGTTTGAGGCCGGTAATCCTCTTAGTGAGGTATTTCTGTGGCCTATCCAGCTGTTGCAGATGTCTTGTGAGGTACATGCCAAAAGGGGCATTGTACTCTATGATGGGTCTAATAAGGGATGAGTAGAGAGGAAAGATGGCCTCTCTTTTTCTGGAGGAGAACCCCTTTGTGATGAGGTGTGCCACATAGAAGGATTTCCTGACTACTGTGGTGACGTGATTATCAAAGGAGAGACTACTATTCACCTATATCCCAAGGTCTCTTATCACACTTTCGGTGTTTAGTAGGCTACCACCTATGTGGTAGTTCATGGGTATGGTATATTTCCCAAAGGGGATGACAATGTACTTCTTGGCATTGAGCTTTAGGCCATGACTTTGACACCAAGCATCAGTCTCAGTGAGGCCTCTTTGTAGAATATTCACATCCTTAAATAAATCAATTATGGCTCCTAGTTTGCAGTCATCTGTGAATTTCATTAGCCAGAGACCAGCTGTATTTGCCTGGACTTCAGAGAATTAGATACCAAACAGGAGAGGTCCCAGGACTGAAGCCTGTGGTACTCTGCTTGTCACTGGTCTGAAGTTAGATTTGGAGTCGACTACTTTCACTGTGTGGGTTCTGTCAGTGAGCCAGATGGCCACCCATCTTATAACATAGGGATTTATTCCTAGTCCAGTGAGTTTATCTATAATACCAGAGTGGGGGATGGTGTCCAAAGCCTTGGCAAGGTCAAGATAGGCAGTGTGCACTACCTTACCCTTGTCTATGGCTCTAGTGACAGCTTTGAAGAAGTCAATCAGGTTTAGGAGGCATGATCTACCCTTTACAAACCCAAACTGAGTGGGGTCCAGAGTTTGGCGGTTACCTATGTCTTTGTTTATAAGCTCTAGGATGCTGTATTCCATGGCCTTGCAGGCCAGGCTTGTCAGGCTAATGGGGTGGTAGTTCCCAGGGTCTGTGGTGGCACCCCCTTTGTGGAGTGGGATAACTGTTGCTGTGTGCCACTCCTTAGGCACAAAGCCTGAAGTGATGCTATGGTTGAACATGGTACTTAGGTGGGGTGGCATTTCGTTCTGTAGTTCATGTAGAACGCAGCCTGGGATGTTGTCTGGTCCCATAGATGCTGTGTTCTTGGCTTTGGAGAGTGGGGTCTTCACCTGTGTGGTCATGATTTCAGGGGGATTGCAATCTTCCGGTATGGAGGTGGGCCCTTTGGGGGGTGAGTGGGGGGTAAAGTTTGCACTTAACCTGTCTGCCAGGATATTGGAAATATCAATTGGTTCAGTAAATGTAGTGCCATTGTGCTGTAGTTCCAAGCAGATCTGAGTGTTGACATTGAGATTCTTGACATAGCTGTAGAAAGCTTTGTGGTTGTCTTTAGAATCCATGGCGATTTTATTTTCGTAACTAGCTTTGGAAGATTTTATGAGGGATCTCAGCTTCTTGCTGAGGCTGACCAGGGAGTTCCTACAATCATGGTATTTTACTCTTTTCTGCAACAGTTTCTTCCTTCATTTGTAGTGTTTGTTTATGGCAGGGGACCAGCAGATTAGCTTCCTTGTTTTGGAGGATAGCGTCTTGGTTCTGTTGGGGATGGCACAGTCCATGCACTTGAGTATGTGCTTAAACAGTGCTTTTGTATATGATTCAGCAGTCCTGTCTCTATTTTCCATCTGTGTGGGTGACGTGAAGTTGGCCACTTATGACTTAAGAAGCATGAAGTTGGCTTTGGAGAAATTTTTTACGGTGGTTTCCTTAATGGGGGGTGGGGGGTGGGGGAAGGATATGGATGTCTAGGGTGATTAGTTTGTGGTCAGACCTGACCAGGGAGGAGTTGAACTCTGGTGTGGAGCATCTGTTACCCATATTGGTATGACCAGGTCCAGGATGTTTCCCCCTGGTAGGGGTATGGTCAAGCTGATCCAGGGCACTGGAATTGATGAATTCCAGAAAACATTGGGCAGATGAGTTAGTAAATGAGTATTTTTCCCAGCTGATGGTGGGGTAGTTGAAATCTCCCAATATTAGGGTATTGGGCTGTACCTTAATATTATCCAGTATATCGAGAAACATGGAGTGGGTGTCCTGGGGCATGGCGGGGGATCTGTAACAAACTACAACCTGAATTACAGTCTTGCCCAGTGTTAATTGTACTTGGATAATTTCGGATGCATTATGTTGAATAACTAGCCTGGAGGTGTGGATATCCTTTATGAATATGGACACGCCTCCTCCTTTAGTGTTTCGGTCCAGGTTAAGTGACCAAAAGGTGTGGTAAGAATTGTAGCCTGGTAATGCAGGGGTGCTCTCTGGAGCCTTAAACCAGGTCTCTGTCACTGAACAGATGTCAATGTTTTCCATCTTAAGGAGTGCCTCAAGTGAGTGCATTTTGAGGTTTAGACTTCTAGCATTAAGTAGCATTACCCTTAGATTTTGCTTGTTTGTATCTACTATGGTGGTGCGTTTGATGTTAGGGCCTTGCCTAAAATGGCACTAAAGGGGCAGCAACAGTCTTAGCCAGTACCTGGAATCCCAGAGGTGACAGGTGCAAGCCATCTCTGGCAAATCATCGTGGCCTGCCGATCATGTCATCCCAGGCAGACAGATATTGGATCCCCTTGGAAAGACGCCAGAAGCTTAGCCAATTGTTGTAGTCAATCATTTTGTCCTTGTACTGTGGTATCATTCTGAGTGATGGCAGGATGCTACTCAGGGCTAGTGTCATATCTGCCTGGGCCACATGGTTGGAGAGCTCTTCCATGTCTCTTTTCATGTAGTCCAGGGAGGTTCATCTCAGGTCATTCACTCCAACATGGACAATGACAGAGTCATATTTGTACTTGTTTTGGAGTGACCTGAGTGCATGCATTAAATGGCGGATTCTGGCACCTGACAGGCAGCTGACAGTAACATTCTCCTTGTTTAGCCTGGTGAGAGGGATGTCAGTGCCTGACTATAGAGTTACCAATGACTAGTCTGTTGGGTACATTGTTTTGCCTTATGTGATGAGGTTGAGAGGCACACTTATTTTGTGGGATATGTGTCCTTCCGGTAGTGTTGGGGGTTGGTGGTTGCTTTTGTTTCAGCTTTGAAGGTCTCTGTTGTTAGGCATATTTTTATTGAGAGCCTCCACCAATATATGTGTGTGTTTTGTGTTACTATGTGTGGATTTGGGTGGTGCAGGTTTTGATGGACTATGTGTAGAGTGCGGTGTGGTGTTTACCTTCTCTTCTTGACTGTCTAGTCCAGTCTTGGCTGGAGAGAGTTTGGCTTCCAGTTTGGCTATATAAGTGCATCTCTCACAGGTTGTAGTGTTGGGTGGTAGGAGGAGAGGGTTTTCAGTGTACATGAGCCAATTGCTACATTGCCCCAAGATGCTCAGATTCATCAGGTGGACAGCAGAGAACACCGGAAGATTACCCTTAGACATGCCTGGTTTAGTGCTTATTAATTTAAATAGTAAGAACTGATTTCCTCTTGATAAGTGAGGAAAGCTGAGTGCTGCAGTAATTTGTAGATTTAGTGCTTGCAATGAGATTTGGGCAGTGCTGAGCACAAAGAAACAGTTTTGAGTGCTAAAACTAGAAAACTGGCTAGTTCTAAGGGAATAGAAACAGTTTTGGGATCTAAAACTATGAAACTGGCTAGTTCTAAGGGAAAATCTGAAGAGCAGACTTTTTGGCACTGGGAATAGTTTAACCATAGTTAAGTGCTGCTGCATGATGCACAAAACCGTGCAAACACAGGTTTATAAACAGAAAGATGAAAGGGATAGAAATAGCCCAAAATGGCCAATAAAACTACAGATTCTGAGCTGAAACCACTTCTCCAGTGACAGATAGGCTATTCAAAGCTCACCACTCTCACTGATGAACAGAGAAGCATCCCTCTATCTTAGAAACGTCTGGGCAAAACAAAAACTTGTAAACAGCCCAGCATTCAGCAAAATCTAAAAATCAGACTTTACTGGTTCTAGAAAGGCAGGAAACGAATAGAGAGAGAGATTTTTTCTGTTTATTTTTTTTTTCAAAAATGAAAGCAGATACAGTAATACAAACACTTTTAAAGCAGAAAAATTGTTATCACACTTGAGTGTGTAGCCCTTAACAGTTAAACAGTTGAAAAACACTTAAAGTTGATCAATTAAAGTGCAAACAGTATAAGAATTCAAAAAACAGTTCAAATAAGTAGCAAAGTTAATAAAAAAATGGACAGAATAATGCGGCTAGCAAAAATAAGCAATAAAAAGCAAAACAGAGGTACTTAATCCACTCAAAGTCTCCCTTGAAAGGAAGAGAAATAACCCAAAATGGCCAATAAAACTACAGATTCTGAGTTGAAACCACTCCTCCAGTGACAGATAAGTTGTTCAAAGCTCACCACTCTCACTGATGAACAGAAAAGCTTCCCTCTATCTTAGAAAGGTCTGGGCAACACAATAACTTACAAACAGCCCAGAATTCAGCAAAATCTGAAAACTGGACTCTACTAGTACTAGAAAGGCAGGAAACGAATAGAGAGAGAGGATTTTTTTGGCAGTTTTTTTTTTTCAAAAGTTAAAGTAGATACATGAATACCAATGATACCAACCCACACAATCTGCTCCAAAGTGACTCTTCAAAGCACCAGCACTCCACAATTCCAAAGTGGAAAATAAATCCTTTATTGACACGAACAATTTAAAAGTTAAGCGCTTTCATCTAATTAAGACTTCATCAGAGCTATCTTACTTACTCCATACATTCACATTAAATACCCTTACATCATCACATGACTTCCTTACAATGAATAATTAAAGTGCTAGTGCAAATACAAGTTCCTTCATCAAAAATGAATACCTAAAAACTATGTACTTCAATTTATCTTTCCCTTCCTTACCCTGGTTAAAAACATGCTCAATCACTATACTTCATATTAATACCTTATGTATATAAATACTTCCATAACATTAAATAACAATTATTAAAAATTCCTTTAGAATAACTTAAAAATTCATTAAAAATTCATTAAAAATTACATAATATTTTCGTATTTAAATAAATGGTGTAAATAGATGATGTAAATTCATCTTACCATATATTTTAAATGTCTAAAATAGGTTTAATTGACACATGTTCATTAATTCCAGGATATATGGAGGCATTCAATTTGATTTGCCACCTAACCTCCTT
Source organism: Protopterus annectens (assembly GCF_019279795.1). Classification (NCBI taxonomy): domain Eukaryota; kingdom Metazoa; phylum Chordata; order Ceratodontiformes; family Protopteridae; genus Protopterus; species Protopterus annectens. The sequence goes on from NC_056729.1 coordinate 963,896,929, forward strand.
GTCACTAACTTTCTTTTTTATGTCCCCACCCCTCATGTTCATTTTTACTACTTCCAAAATTCCAAATTTAAACCCCAAACATATTTCGTTGTCTTTAAGATGTTTCCAAAGGGCGTTGTTACTATCCCCCTTCTTAATACTATATATATGGTCGTAGATCCTGTTCCTCAAACACCGGGTGGTCTTCCCTACATAAAAACATAGACACTGTGTACAGGTGGCCAAATAAACCAAATTAGTGGACCTACAATTCCCTTTCTGATAAAATATTCTAGTTTTATTGTAATTAGACAACGTGATTTCCTTACATTCCGTAATATAATGGCATTGTTTGCAAGTACCACATTTGGTGGTACCACATCTTTCCAACAAATCTGATTTCTTTTCTATCTTCCTTTCCAACAGTGCCTTCATATTATTCCCCTTCCTTAGGACGAAATGTGGCTCCTGCCCCACTATTTTAAAAATTCTATCGTCTGCTTTTAAGGTGTTCCAATTATGGTGAATAATTTTCCTAATATCTCCACTAAAATTATTGTGTTGTAAAACACATGCCATACCATATTTTTTTAATGTTACATCATTATTACTATTATTTCCATCGTCACTTGATCCTGTTACCAAACCCACACCTAGTAAAGGTTTGTACTTTATTCCCCATTGTTTCCTAACATACCCTGTGACATCCTTTATCATATCTCTCGGATATCCCCTTTCAGAAAAAAAGGAAGCAATTTTTGCAAGTTCACAATCCAGGTCCTCCTCTTCAGAAGTCATCCTTGCCGCCCGGATACATTGTCCCTTTATAATGTTCTTTTTCTGGGCCCTAGGATGATTACTAGAAAAATGTAAAGAGGAGTTACTGAATGTGTCCTTCCTATGTATGTTGGACTTAAATTTCCCATCCTTTAGTGATATTTGCACATCTAAATATGATATAGTTTCCTTATGTTTTTTCATAGTGAACTTGAAGTGATCACTACAGGAGTTTATATACCCACTAAACTTTTCTAAATCATTAAGGTCACCTTTCCACAAAATAAAAATATCATCTAAAAAACGAAAGTAACATGATATGTATTTGAACCAATCAGTGTGGAAAATATATTCCTTCTCCCAGTCATAGACTACCAGGTTGGCGTATATGGGGGCACATGCTGCCCCCATAGCTACACCCTTACACTGTTGGTAATATTCCCCTTCATACCATATAAAATTGTGGGCTAAAACCTCTTCCATAAATTCCATAATCAGAAGTGTTTGGTCCCAAGTCACAGATTTGGACCACACTATACTCTCCTGCAATCTTTGCATGCCTTCTTCTCTAGGAATATTTGAAAAGAGGTCTATAACATCCATGGTTACCAACCATTCTACCCCTTTAGCTAATCTGTGTTCCAGCCTACCAAGAAAATCCCATGAATCCACAACCAAGTGTGGAATTTTCTTTAAAATAGGTTTCAACCATTTATCTATGACCTTCCCAAAAGGAAAGGTCTTAGACTGGCTCCCAGAGAAGATAGGCCTAAATGGAGGGTCTCTCAAATCTTTGTGGACTTTGGGAATGCCCACAATTGTACTGATGATCGGAGTTTTAACCTTAAGAAACTGATATAAATTAGTATCAATCCTACCCTCCATCAGTAGATCTTCCAAGTGTAGGTCAACTTTATGGTACCCTATGTTAACTTCGTTCACTGAGGATACAATATACTTTTCAGAATGTAATAGAATGCTATTTATTTTGTTCCTATAATCTTGGGAGGAATAAAGCACCACCCCACCCCCCTTATCCGGTTTCATAACTCGGATACCTCCATTCTCCTGTAGTTCTCTCAATACATCTAATTCTTCCTTGGTTAAATTTACTCGAACATTATGGTTCTTTCTACTATACCTATATATATCCTCTAACACCAATTTCTCAAAGGTGTCGAGTAAATGGTTTAAGGGTGGTGTGTAAGTGCTTTTGATTTGAAATTCATTTGTTTCCCTGCACTGTGTACCATCAAATTTAACTCTCAAATTAAATTTCTAATGTACTTCTTAATATCTATTATACTGTCAACCACATTGAACTTCTCACATGGTATAAATTTCATCCCCTTGGAAAGAAGTGTGAAATGTTCCTTCCTAAGGGTCACGTCAGTATAATTATAGATAAAAAAGTTGTCATAAGAACTAATAACATCATCAACCTTAATAATTTCCTTTTCTTTTTCTTTTACTTCCCGGGGATGCGTGCTTACTTTGTTACCCTTCCCCTCTGATATAAATCCCCCCCGTGTTTGTAATGTCTCATTTGGTACTCTTCCCAATCCATTTCTCCCCCTAAAAAAATCATTATTGTTGTTGTACCTAATGGGGGCTTGATTATTGTACCTGACCTTTCCTTTCTGTTTGTAAGCACTATAGGTGTTATTCTCCCTATCATTAATTCGGCCCTGGTATTTACCTTTAACATAGTTATGGGGCTTGAATGGTTTCTTACCCACATCCTTTTCCCATCTATAGGCCTCTCCTTTATTATATTGTTCTAAATCTCTTTTTAATTTCCTACATTTTCTTTCATACTGTTTGTTAGTCACACTTGCTACCCAGTTGACTTGTGTGTCATATAATATTTCATATTCATCAAACAATAGATCATGTACTATACTGTTATTTAAATCATCCATTTCAGCCATTAACATGCATATTCTGTTATCATTGCACCCCATTATATACTTCATAAATGTAAAACTGAACCCATCAAACATTTTATTACATTCCCTTCTGTTTTTTTCATCCATTACAATTCCCATAGGGGTCTTGAAAAATCGCAACCCCATGGGTACAACTCCACTGTCCAAACATTTCTTCAAATAGTTATTGTCCAACTGTAATGTCTTTATCAATTTCAATTTTTTACCAAACATTACTATAAGATCTTTAAGATCTTAAGAGATACATGAATACAAACATTTTTAAAGCAGAAAAATGGCTATCGCACTTGAGTGTGTAGCCCTTAACAGTTAAACAGTTGAAAAACACTTAAAAATGATCAATGATAGTGCAAACAGTATAAAAATTAAAAAAACAGTTCAAATACGTAGCAAAGTTAATAAAAATGGTTGGAATAATGCAGCTAGCAAAAATAAGCAATAAAAAGCAAAACAGAGGTACTTAATCCACTCATAGTTTCCCTTTTCTTTCTCTGCTGCTGTAGGACTCTGCAGGACATCCAGGCAGGCTCCTGCTGAGGTAATACAAGTGCAAAAAACAAGCAAACACGGGTTTTTTAAACAGAAAGATGAAAGGGGTAGAAAAAGCCCAAAATGGCCAATAAAACTACAGATTCTGAGTTGAAACCACTCCTCCAGTGACAGATAGGTTGTTCAAAGCTCACCACTCTCACTGATGAACAGAGAAGCTTCCCTCTATCTTAGAAAGGTTTGGGCAACACAGAAACTTACAAACAGCCCATAATTCAGCAAAATCTGAAAACCGGACTCTACTGGTAGGAAACGAATAGAGAGATAGGATTTATTTTTGTTTTTTTTTTCAAAAGTTAAAGCAGATACAGGAATACAAACATTTTTAAAGCAGAAAAATGGCTATCACACTTGAGTGTGCAGCCCTTAACAGTTAAACAGTTGAAAAACACTTAAAAATTATCAATTATAGTGCAAACAGTATAAAAATTAAAAAAACAGTTCAAATAAGTAGCAAAGTTAATAAAAATGGTTGGAATAATGCAGCTAGCAAAAATAAGCAATAAAAAGCAAAACAGAGGTTCTTAATCCACTCAAAGTTTCCCTTTTCTCTCTCTGCTGCTGTAGGACTCTGCAGTACATCCAGGCAGGCTCCTGCTGAGGTAATACAAGTGGAAAAACCAAGTAAACATGGGTTTTTAAACAGAAAGATGAAAGGGATAGAAAAAGCCCAAAATGGCCAATAAAACTACAGATTCTGAGTTGAAACCACTCCTCCAGTGACAGATAGGTTGTTCAAAGCTCACCACTCTCACTGATGAACAGAGAAGCTTCCCTCTATCTTAGAAAGGTTTGGGCAACACAGAAACTTTCAAACAGCCCAGAATTCAGCAAAATCTGAAAACCAGACTCTACTGGTACTAGAAAGGTGGGAAACAAATATAGAGCTAGGATTTATTTTTTGTTTTTCTCAAAAGTTAAACAGATACAGGAATGCAAACACTTTTAAAGCAGAAAAATGGCTATCACACTTGAGTGCGTAGCCTTAACAGTTAAACAGTTGAAAAACACTTAAAATGATCAATTAAAGTCCAAACAGTATAAGAATTCAAAAAAACAGTTCAAATAAGTAGCAAAGTTAATAAAAAAATGGTTGAAATAATGTGGCTAGCAAAAATAAGCAATAAAAAGCAAAACAGAGCTACTTAATCCACTCAAAGTCTATCTTTTTCTCTCTATGCTGCTGTAGGACTCTGCAGGACACTCTAGACAGGGTCTTGCTGAGGTAATGCACAAACACTTTAATGACATATTCCCCATTGATCCCTTCATTAGTTTCTTCAAGTATGTACAAGCACTCAAATTACACCAGAATAAATGATTTCCCACATCGATCCTTTCAGTAGTTTCTCCAACTATGCACAAATGCTCTTCTTCGAGGGGTAATTTTTCAAACAGACCATTGGGGTGGCTATGGGAGCAAGTTGTGCGCCCATGTATGCTAATCTGGTGCTTTCTACTTGGGAAGAGAAATACATTTTCCATTCTGTCTACTCAAAGTACTGCATTTACTACCATAGGTACCTGGATGACATTGTTATTTTTTGGGTAGGACCAGAAGAAGTGTTGTATAACTTTATAATGTATATTAATGGCACTACTGAATTTTTGAAGTTCACACACCACATTTCTAGAGACAAGTTGGAATACCTGGATGTGACTTTGGAAAAAAACACTGATTTTAGGTATTTTAAATCCACTGTATTTAGAAAAAGTACTTTCTCTGATTCATATTTGTTCTTTACATGTGCCCACCCCTTCTCTCAAAAGAGGAGCATTGTGAGGGGGCAATTCATAAGGAGTTGTAGAATGACATCAGACGACGAGGATTATGAAAAAGAAAGTCAAAATTTGAAAAAAATGTTCTTGGAAAGGAAATATCCCCTTGAACTCATTGAGGAAATTATGGCTGAGGTTAGGCAGGAAAGAGGGAAGAAATATATCCCTATTCTAGGAGAAATGACTGGTAACAGGGTGAATGAAGTGAATGAACATCAACAGAACAATATTAATTGGAGTAGCAGCTTTGTACTGAATTACAGTGGGGATACTGGGAAAATCAAAAACATAGTTACCAGCAATTGGAATAGGTCTAGTAGGTACTCAGATTTGGAGAAGATTTTTTGGATCGCCTTAAATGTACTTATTGGAAGGGGAGGAATATTAAAGAAATATTAGAGACCAAAAGGACAAAACATGTAGGAGGAAAAAAGGAACATACAGATATGGAAGATGTTCACAGTGCCCACAAATCCTACAGGAGAAATAGTTGCCTTAACTAAAAGAGGGATAGAACTTAAAACCAATGGGTTTGCTAACTGTGACACTATGGGGGTGGTTTATATTACTATTTGTAATATCTGCAAGGCATTTTATATAGGGAAGACCACCAGGAAATTAAAAGGGCGTATTTATGAACATCTGAATGATATTAAGAAAAAGGACAAGACCAATGCTCTATTTAGACAATACAACACCTGTCCATCAGCGAAATATGGTTTTTATGTTATAGAAAAAATAGAAGTGGACTCAAGGGGAGGGCCTTGGAAGACCACTATAGAGTTTCGAGAATTGTTTTGGCAATTGAAATTGGAAGTTAACAACGATCCAGGTCTGAATGACCATCTCTCTTTGGCACCAGTATTGAAATTGAGAGCAGCCAAGCTATAAGCCTTGGTAGCCAATAGAGGGGTGAATAGGATGTGGTATAGCACATCAATAGCCCACATTTGTCTTCTACTATTTATTATGTACTATTTATTACACTTTACTATTTAGTGCATTTCACTACGTGTTTGTCAATATTTTTAATTAAACACTAGTGCAACAAAAACTATAAATATATTACAAGTGGTTCTATTTTTATTCATTTTTTCATGTACCATGCTTTAATAAAAGTACAAGAACAGGACTTTTGAGACTGATTTTAGAGTAATTTTAACACAAAATGAAATATATTTATTTAGGTTTTGAATTAACTTAATTATTGAATTGATTTAATTATTAAAATAAAATGCTTATTGGATGATTTTATTAGGGGAAGGGGTATTTAAAGAGGATTGCTTACTTTGTTTCACCCATCTGATGAAGTATTTGGGATTAAGACGAAAATGCTGTATGTATTCTGTTGCGTTAAGGAACCTGAATAAAGAGAGCACCCCTCGGGCTTTATTGTGTGGCCGTTACATTGGTATCAGACTCAAATGTACACTTCTGTTTTTTTTTATTTGAAGTACTATTGGGCACACTTCTCTGCTGTGGTTTTATTATTATATAGATTTAGCTTCAGCATTTGATAGGGTCATACACAAAACACTGTTAAATAAATGAAAACAACTAGGTATTGATGTACTTGGAAAAAAAAAAACGGTAGACTGCCTAATCACAACAATCACCAAGGATGCAAAAGAATAACTAAATTATCATTAATCATTAAGTGCTTTCATCCTCACCAAATTTAAAAAAGGACTTTATCAGAATGAAGAAAAGGAAATGACATCCTTTCCCTTAATAAATATAAAACTATCAACTCATTTGTAACATGAAATTATGCAAATCATAAACATGGCCATTTATAAGGAAGGAAGAAATGCAAAATAAAATGTAAGATATATAACACCCATTCAAAAAATGTGAATATAAAAGTGTACATGAACACCTATTGATGTACTCTTGATAAGGTGGATAGCTGCTTGGCTTACATGGCAAGTATCGTATGGCAATTGGACAGGTGAAATTTGAGGTTACATTTAGGTTGTCCCACAGGGCTCTATGCTAGACCCATACTTGTTTAGATTGTTTAGATTATATCTTTCAGATCTATTTTTTTTTTCATCTGAGGTGTTCTACAGTAATATGCAGATAACCTGAAAATGGGTAAACTGATTACATGTTATAGATAGGACATGCCTGCAAAAGAACTTGAATGAATTAACCATTTATGCAAAGGGAAGTAATATGCTGATAAATACATCAAAAACTAATCATATGGGATTTGGGAGACATAAAATAAAGGTGAATATTTAATACAGCACACAATGATTGAAAGTGTAGATTCATTTAAGGACCTGGCTATATGGGTAAATCTGGTCTATATTAAAAGCCCAAAAGTTCGTAACATCAAAGCTATGTACATCAACACATAAAGGTCGATGTACATAAACAGCAAAACACATAAAAGGCGAAAATCACAGCGCCAAACATATGTCAACAAAGAGCGCCTCACAGGTACATTAATACCAACATTAAAAACAGAATGTAACCCACTTTTGCAGGGGGGAAGCCCCCCCTGCACCCCCTACTTAAATATAACAACTCTGAGACCACACTACAGTGGGGGAAAAGGATATATTTCCTTATCCCCACGATCACGCTGCTGGCTTACAAACACATTTGGCATTGTGATTTTCGCAGTTTACGTGTTTCGATGTTTATGTACATCGACCTTTATGTGTCGATGTACATAGCTTCGATGTTACGGACTTTCGGGCTTTTAATATAGACTCAGGTAAATCCAGCTTTGATTTTTTTCTAATCATATCAGCCAACTGATTAATGGTGCTTATAGAACTATAGGTGGCATAAAAAGATTTATAATTCTTAATCAGAAATTATGAAGTTATTGTTTTTTAGTTATATTAGACCCATACTTGTGTAAGGAATAACAATATGCAAACCTTATAAGAAAACAAGATGAGTAAACTAAAAAGAGCACAGTGGAAATATACAAAGGGCATCCATGGATGTGAAAATTTAATTTGTTATGAAAGACCTAAAATATTTGAACTTGTACAATGTCTCATAATAGATATTTAAGAGGGTATATAGGGCATTTAGAGACAATTGCCTTTGGGAATGTATGGGGTTATCAAAAAGTAGTAGTAGAGAATCATCACACAGCTTATGTAGATTGTACTGCAATGAAAAGTGCACTAATTGTTTCTCTGAGAGAGTAGCTGATACATAGAACAGACTACAAAATATATTAAAGCAAGCACTAGTTTAGATTTTTTTTAAGAACAGCCTGGACATTTATTATGGGAACAACTGTTCTGGTATATTGGCTTTCTGCTTTCATAAATCTCATCTCAGAGAACAACCAATTAAAACGTCAGTTAAAGCTCCATTTTCTTGTAAAATTAAACTATAATGTGTGGCATGGGCTTTAGTCAATAAATAGCTAATGCTATCGATGTACGTCTTAAAGTGCAGACAGTGTTGAAACCAATGGTGGGTTAAAATGCTCCGTTGTGGAGACTACAATCAGTTCACCTAATATCATATTTGCCCAAATTTTATTTCATAATTTGTCTTCTTGCAAAGCTAGCATAATCAAGGGTACAAGAAGATCCTCTGCTAAATAGGTTCAGCTGCATGATTGAAAGTAAGTTATTAGAAATAATGATAATAAAAAATAGACCTAATCAAACTAGGGGAAGCCACCTCAAGCATTAGACCCGTAACAAGCAGTGTACCCCAGGGATCGGTTTTGGGGCCTCTGTTATTCAGGATATACTTCTTTGAGGTCCAGGCCAATACCAGTGGGCTATTGCTGACCAAGTTTGCAGATGACTGCAAGCTGGGTGCAGTCATCAATTCCCCAAGTGATGGGGATGTCCTCCAAGAGGTGTCACCCAAACAAATGACTGGTGCCAGAAAAATAGCCTCACGTCATGCCAAAAAATGCATCATCATCCCCTTTGGGAGAGTGACATCCCCACATATTATCACATTAACAACAACGTCCTAAGCACATCAATCAGTCATGAGAGATTTGGGCACCCAGGTTGATAGCAGCCTGACTTTTGATCACCATGTTGCTTCCATTGTACGGAAAGCTTTTTATATGATGCACCTCATAAGTAAGGGTATCTCATCCAGGGACAACAGTCATAACATCCCTGTATTCTTCCCTTATAAGGCCAATTATTGAGTACAACGCCCCTTTCGGCATGTACCTTGCAAAACACATGCAGCAGCTGGAGAGACCACAGAGGTTCCTCACCAGAAGAATTCGGGGCCTCAAACATCTACCCTACACAGATAGGCTAAAAGCCATGTCCCTCTACTCAGTTTCATACAGACTCCTCAGGGGTAACCTCTGTTTGGCATATAAAGCAATCTCAGACCCCTGCCTTGATGGGACTGCTGCATATCCACAAGTCAAGCTCCACTCAAGTAACCCACACAAGCAACCTCAACCTGGTCTGTGACATCAATAGGACTTGCTGGTGGGACAGAGTTGTGTTCCAGAGACTCCCCCCATCTGTGGAATAGACTCGCTCTCCACGTCAAGCAGAGTACCTTATTATTCCTTTTCAAGCACAACCTGAATAACTGGAAGGGAAACAGAAAATGCTTCCCTGGGATTCCACCTGTGTCCCTGCTGGACAGAGGCTTTGGGTGCTGACTTGTTTAACATGGGCTAAACTCTTGGCTAGACTTATAAAGGCCTCAGGGCCAATAGCCTAGTAACTTCCTATGATCCTATGATTCTATGGTTCTCTTAGAACTATCTTAGACATAGAAGAGGATGGAGGAGTTAAAATTGACCATGTAAATGGAAGGAAAAAAGGAGACACTGTAAGCATGTTTCAGTTCTGAGCCAAAACATTACACTGGGAAGATTTGCAAATTACTCTAAACACTTTACAAATATGTTGAGGTCAGATAACATCTTATTATGTGTCCTTCCCATTTTCTTCACATATTTCTATGTTGATTGTCAACCTTTACCCCATCTGAACTAAATATGTCAAAAGACTTTAGTGGTCTGAAGTAATAGTTCCAAAATGTAATATAGACCCTTCCCTTTCAGTCTTGGACTCCCAGTGGATCTATTTGTTCTCAAGCTAGGGTGACATTCTTATAGGAGATAGTGTGCAAAACCCAGAACAATTCTTGATAACTGGGTACTAAACAACTTTATTGATGCCGTAAGGGAAATTACAGCAGACTTGCTCATATACCCTTTCCAGTTCATCTCAGAAAGGATCTAACCTGGGATATGCATCAAATGAAAGGTTGCAGATCCCCAAATATCAGATGGATCTTGCCAGTAGTGGCCTAGATAGGATATATGAAGTGTAAACTAGGCAGATGCTTTGACATAAGGAAGAAGTGAGTGAGCCCTCAAGCAAAAAATGTTTACTAATGGATAACGGATGAGGACGGTACCAACAGCACCACATCTCTGGGACAACATCTGCCCTTCTGCAGTCCTTAGCACATTGCCAATGAGTTTCAGGAAAAGTATTCAATACATTTCATATGCATTTTTAAATACAAGAAACTGCAGATTGACCCAATTCTCTTTAAAAGAGCACCTGGTCACATATATCCCCCAGTGTTCTCATTGATTCACAGAATTCTAGGGAGTGTAAATGTTTTCTGGCTATCACTTCTGAGTGCACATTGTTAAACAAGAGCCATTCTGAAGTAGCTGGTCCAAATACTTGCTTCACTTTACCTTACCATCGTTGTTTTTGCCAGTGCCCATTGCACACTTTACTGCAGATCCTTTGGTGCATGGAACAATATTTTTGATGTTAGAAATGTTAAGCATGAAAACAGAGACTCCACAGAGTGCTATTTCTGATTGTATTAATGGTAAAACTGAAACCAGAAGCTCCACAGAGCACATCTACCCTAATGAGCGCAGCAATTTTGGACATTCTTTTTTTTCTTATATTGGCATCTTTACCTCTTCTGCCTTCCTTTATAGATGCAATAGATATGCAGGGATAGTACTGCCTTCTGTGCGCCAAAAATGGCACCAATCATCGACTTGTCTAACCACATTTATGGTGGTCTCAAACGTAACCAGATATGACAAATTCCACCATTGCTTTATTTTAGTTGATTGCTGTATAAATAGTATTAAGACATATTGCGGATGTTGTCTGCATTGTTAAATGCCTTTAATAAGCATAGCTGCATATAAGATGTTGTCCCGTTCTCTGCTAAAGCATCTTCTGTCTGGAGACATGCGTGAATGGGTGTACCTTCGTTGAAGGTTGTGCATCAGAGCTGGCAACTCGGCACATAAAAGTCTACTGCCAATCATTAGCGGACCGGAGTTCTGCTGTGGCGACCCCTAACCGGGAAAAGCCGAAAGACACAACAACAACATATATACTGAATCCAGCATTTAAAAGACCTTCAATGTGAGAAGTGTATGGGGTGCAAAACTTACAATAAGTCTTATAGCATACCAACAAGATCAACATATAGTCACTTCTTTCAGAAAACAAATATTGTTAACAATTTAAAAAAGGAGTGGGGAGGCTAGGGGTCATACAATGAACATCTTGTTTGCTGGGTTCAAGCACTAGTAATATAATTACATGTTTAGGGATACTGTTTTGCTGAGTTTAGTTTGCAAAAAAATGCTGCTGAATAGAATGCTGCCATTTCTTTTAAGTTTTGAACTGTCACAGAGAATGTCTGATTTAAGAGAGGTTTAATAAAGGAATTTGACACTGAATCATCAGCCCTCAGAAGGTTTAGAAGGGAAACTACACAATCTCATTTTATTAACTATACAGACCTTGCAGGATACAGTCAAATTAAAGCCAAACTTTTAACACATAAATCAGCTGTGGAAGCTATTTCATGCAAAGTTATGTTTTTGGAAACAGAATTACATTTTCAAGGGAGGGGGCAATTGCAGGAGTGCTATACAGTTGCATGAGATCATCATATGGCGATACAGGCCTTACAAGCCAAACTGGAGGAATTAGAAGATCAACAGTGTGGATGCAATTTATATATATTAAGGTTTAAGAATAGTCAGATGACTCATCCCTCCTTTCCTTTCTCCAAGAGAAGATGCCAAAAGTGAGACTGTCATTATTACTGCTTACTGAATCAGCACACAGGATGTTGAAATCTCTTCGGCCTAAGAATACTTGGCCGTATTGTTCAAGCTGTTAAACTACAGAGACACAGAACACTTAATCAGAGCAGCTAAGGAGAGAAGCTCTTCATGCTGGCTAGACAAGAAATTAATCTTTTTTAAGACTTAGCAGAGGTGACACTGAAGAAAAAGAAAACTTTTTTTCCTGAGGTGCACCAACTTTGTTTTAAGATTCATATTCAAACATAATTATGATATATAATTTATTAATTTATTGCTTTTTACTGGGGTATGCAATGTAACGGCGAAGTATTCAAAAAGATCTTCAATACTCTGAATATAGCAATGGTGTTCCTTCAGGAGCATTTAATGAAAGAGTTCTGAATGAATAAGACTATATGGGAAGCTGAAGCAAGTGGTTTGAGAAGAGAGCACATTGATCATTCTAAAAGGATTATGCAACTATCTCAGTAACTGGTGAAAAGGCACATATAACAAATCCATCAAGAGGTGACAACCTCAAACACAAAGTGTGAAATTTAAAGGAGTTACAACTGTTTGAGTGTCTAACATCTTGAATTTGGTAGCTGTGCATCTGATGCATGATATCCATTATCATCTTCAATAGTGGCTTGCACCCTAACTGGCATCTTGACAGTGGGGATAGGCCCTAGCCTCCCATCTCAGGGTGGCGGAACACATGCCTGTCATCACAGCATGAGCCAGCATGCCCTCCCAATCAGGTTAATATTTCCTTGCACCCTTATTGCAAATTCATAGTTTAACACCAGATCTTCAGCTGTCCTTTACATTGCCATCCTTACTCAGAAGAACTGGGTCACTGGATGGACCCAGTCCACTCCTTCTACCTCTCAAATGTTTGCTTATCCATCCTTATAACACCATCTTGAGTAGATGCCATATCTGTTAATCAGTCTTGGGTAGTCTGGGCTGTAGTCAATGCTTTATCCTTCTGTACTAACAAAGCTTCTGATTATGGTGCAGTTATGCTGAGTTTTGATTTCTTCTTGAGGATAGGTGCTAGCCGGTCAGTTAAATGGATCTCTTTATTCATACTGATGAACCAATGAGGGAGTTCGTTAACAGAGACTTGATGTTCTTTTTGAACTGCAATCCAACAAGCTCCCTACCACTTTTGGTGTGATGAGAGTCTTTTAAATTTACTTTTAAATTAAATTTGATGATCATGTTTAAGGTAGAACATTATATTTTAATGGATACATGTGAGGAGGATGTAAAACTATTAGAAAATGTTGGTTTAAGGATAAAGATTTAGTGAGATAATATAAAGTTATAGGGGATAACAAAAAATGATTAACTAACATGTCCTTAGAAAGAGCAATGCTTTATAGATGGCCTGAAATGATAAGTAATGCGCTGGCACAGTGCTTTTAACAGAGCAAACAGCATGCAAGTATCAACATTAATACTCAGGAGGTCTGTAACACTACAGTTGACCAGAGGGCACTGATGAACTATACTTCATTATTAACATCCTTTTTCCAATTTTACATATGGTTGAGGTGTTGCATTAACTGTTGCCACCACTCGCTCATGTTGATGAAGCCATTACAAAAGATATTTAAAACCTATTCTACAAACAGTATATTAAAAGGTCCAGGTTCAAAATGTTGAGGATGGGAAGGTCTTCTCAGAATTGCTACCTAAGCTAGTCAGCAGTTAAAAGCCCAGTTTCTTTAATAGAAGTAGACACAGTCATTCTTTCTTCCCCTTGGGGAAGGATCATGGGCCTGATGGCCTGTCAGCTGAGATGTGACATGTTTTGTGAAAGGATATTAACCTATTTCTGACAGAGGTATTAAGAGACATTTGGAGGTATGACCTCCTTCTTCTTTATACCTTCTTCTCTATCATTTCATTCATTCCCAACCCTGGGAAAGATGCTTCAGAGGCAGGAAAGTATCACCCTGGCTCTCTCTCTCTCCTGAATATTTTGCTCATATTCCAATATCTTGTCTAAAAGTCTTAACTACCAGGATTGAGCTGCTCAGTGTAGACAGGGCTTGTTCCATGATGTTTCAGTGCTGATTTACTACCAGGGTTAATTCCCTCAGTGCAGACAGGTTTTATCCTAGAATGTTCCAGCATTGACCATTTAAGGTTCATTACTGTTATTGAGGAAATCTGAGTTAGATCTATCTGCTAGATTTTTGTTGATTTTGATAAGGTTTTTGACTCCATCTGCTGGATCTTGCTCAGAAAGTGATGTACTATATTAGTTTCCACTGAGAATTTATACTTGCAGTTCAAGCTCTGTATTAAATTCCTTAGACCATGGTTCTGACCAACGCGATCCTACCCAGGCCATTTGCTTTGCACAGGAGAATTTGACAGGAGAGCTTTAACATATTGGTTAGTTGATCAGATGGCCAGCAGTGCTTGAAGGTCAGGCTACACACAGCACTTTTGTCTTTATAGGTTCATAGGTGGTTACTAAACTATTGCCCTGAAGGTTTTTATAAGCCTAGCCGTGTGTGTCCAATATAATACTAGAGAAACCCAATATAAAGGATCTTGCCTAAACTCAAAATCTTAGCAATGACTGCCCATATCTAGGAGGGCCAAAGGTGAAATCCCTGGCAGGAATTTATGGTTTCCCATCCAGTCATCCAGGCTATGCTTAAACATGATCATGGAGGGTCTTTGTTTGATGTGAACTGGTAGCCTATACCAGAGGAGTGGCAACCTCTTAGAGACATAGCTGTCTCTCCAGCAGGTCCTATTTATGTTGCAGGCCATTTTAAGGTCCCTGGAGCAGGTGACACTTGTCCCATTTGACTTGTGGATGTGCAGCATTTCCAGGTTTGGATTTGAGATTGCTTTGTAGACCAGACAAAAGTCTCCTCTAAGTAGTCTGTGTGCTACTGAGTATAGTGACAGTGACTTCAGTCTGTCAATGTATGACATGTGCTGGATACTCTGAATTTTCATGGTTAGAAATCTTTGAGGTCTTTCAAGTTGCTGCAGGTGCCTGGTAAGGTAAATATCAAAAGGAGCATTGCACTAAATTATTGGCTTGATGAGGGCCAAGTACATGGGTGTTATGACGTCTTTCACTCTTGAGGTAATGCTTTTGCTAATGAGGTGTGCAATGTAGAATGCCTTCCTTACCACAGTAGGCACATGGTGGTCAACATTTAGCCTACAGTCAACTTGCATTCCCAAGGCTGTCACTACTAAGTTGTTACTTAGGTTATTATCATTTTTATTGAAGGGGTTGATTAATGCATTTTATTTGCACTGAGTCTGAGTCCATGGATTTGGTACCAATCATTGGTTTGTGGAAGTCCCTCATTAAGTATATTGACATCATTTGAGAATTCAGTGGCTGCACCTAATTTGCAGTTGTCAGCAGACTTAGTGAGCCACAGCCCCTCTATTTTGGCCTGAACTTCTGAGAAGTATATTACAAAGAATAGGGGGCCCAGTACTGATGCCTGTAGAACTCCACTGCTGATAGGTTTTTTGGTTGAGGTAAAGTCCCCAATTTTGACTAAGTGTGATCTGTCAGTGAGCTAGTTAGAAGCCCACCTGATGACATAAGGGTTGATATTCAACTCGGAGAGTTTGTCAATGATGCCCAAATGTGGAATTGTGTTGAATGCCTTGGCTAAGTCAAGGTAGGCTGTATGCACAGATTTGCCTTCATCTATGGCTCTAGTGATATTTTTGAAGAAGTCCACCAGAATTAATAGGCATGACCTGTCTTTGACAAAACCAAACTGCGTTGGATTAAGGGTTTGAAGATCACTTATATCCTTATTTATAAGGTCCATGTTGATTCATTCCTTGGCCTTAAAGATAAGGCTGGTTAAGCTTATGGGTCTGTAGTTCCCAGGGTCTGTTGCTGTACCCCCTTTATGAAGTGGAATGATGATTGTTGTTTTCCATTCAGCAGGGACAAAACCAGTACTCAGACTGTGGTTGAAGACAGTACCTAATGGAGTTGCTAACTTATGTTTTAGACCATTTAAAATGGAACCTGGGATGCTATCTGGTCACATAGAGGCTGTGTTTTTGGCCCTGGAGAGAACATTGATGACTTGCTCTTTGGAGATGCAAGGTGGGGGGAGATGTAGAGGGAATGCTTTGTGGAATGTTTGGAGGGGACAGGGGGGTGAAATTTTCACCAAACCTGTCAGCTAGTAGGTTTGCTATTTTCACAGGATCAGTGTCTGTGATGTCATCCACAGCTAGTTCAGCAAACATTTGGGTCCTACCTTTTGGGTTATAGATATAGCTGAAGAATGCCTCATGGTTATCCTTAGCTATGGTTGTTAATTTTTTGTTTGTTTCGAAATTGCCCTTAGAGTATTTTACAAGTTGTCTTATTTGTTTGTTCAAGCAGAGGAGGGTGTTCTTCCAGTGCTGGGACCATTCTTTTTTTATTCTTAGACAGCAACTTCTTCCTCTTGTTGTATAACTTATTAATGCTAGATGTCTTCCAGGGAGGCTTGTTTTACTTGAGGATCTTGTTTTGATCCTATCAGGTACAACTATGTCAATACATTTGTATAAATGTTTGTACAGGGCATTTGTGCATACCTTAGTATAGTTGTTAATGCCATCTGTGGGAACAAGAGCTTGGAAATTATTTATGCCATCCTCTAGGAGGGTATAATTAGCTTTGCTGAAATGTTTTAGCCTGATTTCACCAAAGACGAGTTCAGGTGTTATAGTTACTTCAAATGTGACTGATCTGGTATCAGATTAAACCAGTGAGGGTCCAATACCTGTAGTGGTGCAATGGTCACCCATGTTGGTGAGGACCAGGTCGGAAATATTTGAATCTCTTGTGGGGTTGCTTTCTATTTGTTCCAGAACATTAGTGTTAAGAAAGTTCAGCTCAATCTTGGTAGTAATTGCAGAACTTAATTTGTGACATTCAGTGCCATGATTAAGCAAATTAAATGTGAGCAAATTACTTTAATTGGGCAAGAAATGCAAAAAAGCTGTTTTTCTTGTTCAATTTAAAACATATTCTCACATTTAATTTTTCATTTTACTTTCAAATGTAGGCAGTTCCTGTTAAGACTGGTGGAAGTCAGGAATGTGTCACCTAATTATTTGGTGCCCAGCTGACATTAATGAGTTAATGTAGCCACTCAACCAGTGCATTCTTGGATCATGTCCACGAAGGGAAGAGGATATTCAGTTTTATGAGGGACCATTAAGTGGCCTGAGTATTTTGGGACAATAGGAAAAAGATAGTACACATGTTCTGAGTAATTTGGCAGAGGTGATGAGGGAAGTTTGCTGCTGCTGTCCTTTTTTCTGTTTAACTGAGCCTATAAGGTGATGTCAACTTGTAGCCTGATCCCCCTCATATCAATGATATTTTATGGATGTTTTTTACACATGCAGATTATCTCTCCTCCACTTTTATTGATTGCCTCCAATGTGTGACTGCAAAGAAAGTGAAAATGCAATGGCCAGAATAATGTATCTTGAATTACTGCTGTCCCTCACACCTATTCCAAACCTTAACCCTGATCTCTGGAATAAATAGTTTACAAAATTAATGGATCAATTGAATGGGCAGTGCATCCTCTTACCACTGCCCACAGATATATCTCACATCCTGCCAGTATTTATAAAACTACCTGCAACAGGAAGAACATGCAGATCATCTGCTCTTGTCAACATCCCTTGTAAGCACTGCAATCAGATGATCTAGGCAACCTGTCACTTACTCCCAATCCATTCCAGAATTAGTTACAGACATTATCCTAATCAGGGTCATACAGTGACCCTGCATGGTGTACTGAGACCCTGATTCAGATAAAGTAGGTATCTGGAGAATGAACAAATGAATGATTGTTTTTATCTAAACATATGTGGCTTTTGTAGATCCCTGATATTTCTTAAGTAATGAAGGCTCTTCTTGCAGTCTTGGGTTTCTTGGGAAAGGAACCCTTACCATGGCTGTTTAATTGTGATCAAATTACAGATGGAATCACTCACTTTGCTCTCTAGACTTACTTTGTGCCCATCACTTGTTGCCACTTTATGAGAGTACATCTCAGATGTCTAATTGTAGTAAAAAAAAAAAAAAATAAATATATATATATATATATATATATATAATTAAGCAATGAGCACATGCATAAAGTGACATTCATTGTAATACCCCACGCATGTACACATCTGGTTGCTTGCATGCACACTCAAACATACACACACACACACACACACACACACACACACACACACACACACACACACAAACACACAGTCCATCACACACACTCACTGGTACTGAGAAGCCAGTTTGATGGTCTGTTGCTTACATGTATAACCTGCCTGCTTGCCCCCACAAAAAATACAGCCACTTCTCATATACATTAATCTACAGCAGATGAAGAAAGTACAAAAAAATGGTCATAGCAATGTATTCCAACTTCTTACTCTTATACACATGTGGTGGGCTTCCCTAACTAAAGCCTTTGCATTTACACACAGAATACCTCATCCCCTCCTTTGTATGACCACCACCAATGTGTGATCGCAAAGAAAGTGAAGGAAATTATCACATAATATATTTTCAATTGCTACTGCCATTCAAATCATTCCCTCACCCAAGCCCTAGTCCTGAGTAGTAGTCAAACAAATAAATAAGCAGTTGCATAAAAAGATGAATGGATTGTTTATGTGGGCAGTGTGTACTTTTACCACTGAACCCAGTACATGTATCTGCATAGTTCTCAACCTTTAACTCAAGAATCAGGCACAAGCCAAAAAAATTATATGGATCAAAGGAACAAAATCAGGGACAGGTTTTAAATATTGCTGTTTGATGCTAAGAAAAAATGCCACAGTAAGTGTTTTTCACTGCCATTCATGTTCTTAGGGTTATAAAATTGGAAATTCAAATGTATTTCATTATTTTATATATGCAGTCCCAGTGTCTTGACAAAAATCAGAACTTTTATAAAGAAGAGACTTCAACATGAGTCAAAATCAAGGTCATTCTGTAAGGTCAGGCCAGGTTAAGTGCATGTGCATCTGGGGTCCTGCCAGTATTTATAAAACTCCCTGAAAGGGAAAACTATCCCTAAAGATTGGGAGCATCTGTTCTTCTTAAAAAGCAAGGAAAGCAATAAGGTCAGTCACTCTGGGCAGCCACTCTCTAGGGCTTTCCTAACAGTTATTCACTGATTACTGACTTTATCCTAATAGGGTCATATATTCCAACCCTGTTTAGGATAAAGCATTTACTCAGAGAATGAGTGATTTTTTTTCTTCTTACCTCATATTAATTCACTGATTTCTGGCTTTAATTTATTCAGGGACCTTTGGTATTGTGGGTTGGATCTTTGGTATTTCTTCTGGCTGAAGTTCAACAGAAGATTCTAGCAACTTTGCTCCCATTTTCTTCCCCATCCACACTGGCAGAGACAGAAGTCCTTTGGTTTGAAGGGAGTGTTTGTATATTTAAGAAGTGCAAAATAATGCTCTTGTTTTGAACTATCAACATATTTTCTCATTTATGCTTTTTGTTGTTGGAATCACTCTCTCAACTGTTGAATATTTGTTTGAGAGCATATTGATGAAGTTGTGTTGTTGGTACTACATCTTTCGGAAAGAAGACTGAATTTTTTATCTTAGAAACTGCGGGTCAATATCTGCATGCAATGAGTGTATCAAGAATATCATGTTAAGGAAAACTGACTCTACAATGTTAAGACAGTTGGTGAAGAAGTATACTTTTGCTTGACAACCTCAGGGTACTTAGAATAGAAATCAAAATGCGAGATGCTGGCTGACCTTGAACTGAAAAAATCTAAAGTAGCTTCTTTCCATGGTATTCTGGAATATTGTGAGGTGTCATTGAAACTTTGGAGTTGCGTTTGTTGCACATGTTATAAACTGGATTTTTCTAACATCATCTCAGTCTCTTTGGGAATTCCTACACAAAACACAAGGTGGCATGCACTTTCTTTACACTTTCTTTATAATTTCCAGCCATGTTTCATATAATTTACCTAATATAAGATTATGGAACTAGTTTGGCATTATTGCTTTGTTGGATTTGAACTTCAATCCATGTGATTCATGAATTTTGCCAAAATAGTTGGGATTTGAATTACTAATGGAACTTTTTAGCAAATTTTTCAATAACTATAGCTTTAATTTACTTTCTAATTGATGCAGTTTTATCTTTCTGCTAGTAGTTATAAAACTCTGTGAAATGGAAAACCATCCCTGAAGATCAGGAGCATCTGTCTTCATAAAATGCAGGGAAAGCTATGACGTCAGTCACGCTGGGCAGCCACTCTCTAGGGCTTTTCTAATAGTTATTCACTGATGGACTTTATCCTAAGAGAGTCAAATAGTACCTTCAATGCTTCTCCAGCCACATGTAGAAATATGATGTACTGCACCTTTTCAGGTTTTTCTCTATTCCACTGAAAGTAAGGAATAAACATTTTAAGACCTAACTTTCATGTTTTCTGTTAAGTTGCCTTGCAGTGAGAAAATTCCTGGTAATTGTAGCTTGAGAACTTTTTATGCTGTGAATTAGATTTCAGTACTTCCAGACACAATTATTTAAAAATGTAGATTTCTTTATTTCTGCAGATATATTTCTACACTCTGACACCATATAAGGTATTACAATAAAAGCATTGTCAATTGTGCAACAGGTAGCACACTCACATTTGGTGCAGAAAGCTGTGGGTTCTATTCCCACACCAGGTAGATGAACTGCTGACACTGAAGTGTAGCATAGGAGGGGTGCTGCAGTCCTCAGTGTGTCATCCTTTGGATGAGTTATTATACTGGGGTCTCATCTGCTTGAGTTAGTGGTACCTCAGGTGTGTATAAAAGATTTCATAGCATCTATCAAAAAAGCAGGGCTCCTTTATTTACACACAAAAAGAACTCTTATTTACAACATATTTACAAATATTTACAAGTGTACAAATATATAGAGATACAAATATATTTAAACATATTCATAATTTCCTTTGCAATCACACTAAATTTTCATCCCTACTAGGTCCCCATTCCTATTTCCATAGCCAGCATCTGATTTTACTTAATATTATTGCTAAAATCCGTTTACCATTAAACATAATTTAATTTATTCTTTCATTCCATAAAATACCCATATGACATAAAATAACTTTTTATCCATTCTTTTAACATATTCTTTACTTCTATTCTTATAATGCCCATATTTAATCATACCCATGTTTATTTTATCCATGTCTTTTATATTTTTGAAAAAAATCTTCTTTTACATTTCAAAGACAAATGTTCTGTAATTTCTTCTTCTTGACAATGTAAACATACCCCAGGATTCAAGAAATTCCATGCAACAATAAAACTATTTTTGCATGGAGTTGTTCCTGTCTGTATAGCACAGTAGTGCGCCTGGCCTATTCATTAAGGCACATTGCTGCTCTACCTATATGGACATGAACCATGAACGAGTGCAGGAGGTGTGTCTAAGCAGTGCACGGACACTGAACATGCCCCCTACACTCAGAAAGTGCCATATGGCACTTTCTAAATTGATCTGGCATAATATTAAAGATTTACTCTAATATTATGCTAGTAGTTCAGTGTCTGTGGACACTGAAACTGGAATAACATAGTGGTTAGAGCGTTCGCCTAGTAAACAGTCAGTCACGGTTTAAGCCCCACAGCAGTCCATATATTTAAAAGGGTGGGAGGTTGGAATAATGGTTAAGGTGTTTACCTTACAGACGCAAGGTGCAGGGTTCGATTCTCACATGGGGTAACTGGCTAGGCTTAAAATGGCTCACAAGGGCAGTTAGCTTGGTAGTACTAATCTATGAACCTATGAACCAATGAAATAATGATCATTTCAGTGTCTGGAGACACTGAAATAAACATTGGCATCAAGAAAGCAATGCATGGGGTGTGTGACAGGTTCTGTGACACACTTCCTGCATTGCCAAAATGCTGTACAACACTTCTGCAACCTGCTAAAGCAGGAAATGTGTGTAAATGCACAAATAATGGAGGATAAATCCCTCAAAAGGGATGCAACACATATTGCCCAGTAAACTTAGAAAGTTGATAGAAAACAGGTCATGCATTAGCATGAATTAACAAAAGGTAGAAAGCAAATATATGCCAATATTCCCTAACAGCAGTGCATGTGGACAAAGGCACAAGTAATGGGAGGAAAAACAATAAAATAGGGACACATCTGAAAAATTCCCCTCACACACTTAGAAAATAGGATATGTATTAGCAGGAGTTTCTGAAGGATAGAAGCCTGAAAGATAAATGAATGCCATTACTTCACGATTGTAGTCCTCAATGAGTTGTCAGAACACCACAAGACCCACTTATATAACATAATTATATAGTAATAATATATACCTTTTTTATTTGTAGGCTAAGGAATGTTTAAGTGTAGCTAAATGGGTGTGCGGGTTATGGCTCTCTGCTTACCATAGCTTAAACATCCCATAGGAGATAAATTCAAATATAGAGGTGAAATTTCCAACCTGATATAGTGTAGTGGTTATTGTCCCGGCCTTACATGCAGGCATTCATGGTTTGAGTATCAAGAGAGGCAGTTTATTTTTCTATGTAAAAGTACTGTTAAAATTATTTTTGTAAACTTAAATTATGTAGCAACTGTTTTTTGACAACCAGGGTAGTGTAGCAAGTCCAAAAGTGAGGTGTCAGTCTAGAAAAGATGTGCAACCCCCATATAAACACAAGTGCTCCATACAGTATAGTCACACAAGAATATAATGTAATGAAAGCACATAGGGGGATGTCATGGAAGGTAAGCATAAAATTATAATATATCAGTAATGATGAATCAATCCCACAATCCTGATACTCTATAAAATAAAATCTGAGCAATGCAAAGTAGTACTCAGCTATGCTAAGCTGGTGTAAACATTGCTTAAATCTAAATGCCAAGCAATAAGTAGCCCAGCTAAGCAGATGTGTGCATTGGTAAGCAGTGCTCAACATCTAACCATTTAAGCACTGTCAACCTTAGCTAAGTGGATTTGCGTGTCACTTAGCTTAGCTCAGCATATTCAAAATGGTCCAATGAAAGCAAAGGGCAGGAATTTGGCTCTATTTAAACCTTCCAGGCAGGAATACAGCCATAACCAGTTGTAGTTCATCTTTGCAGGCACTATGGCTGGCGTAGGAGAGGGATTGCACTTTTGGGTGCAACGCTGGGGCATTCAGGCATCCAGGGTCATGGTTGGACTCCTAGTGAAAGACCATGAGGAGAGACTGCTGCAGGGCCAGAACCAGGACTCCCAATACAAAGCAGAGGCCTGGGACCATCTTTCACTTGATCTCACCAGTGCTACTGGCATCCCTCAAACTGGTGAGCAGGTCTGGCACAATTTCACTGACCTCAAGTGTAGGAAGAGGGAATTCTTGGACCAGTGGACCCAAGATGTATTGGCACAGAATGTCCCAGAAGTGTGTAAGTATCAATTAGTGTTTACCAAAGTCCAGCCTGTGTAAGCGATTGATAGGTATGCATAAATATTTCTTTATCTCTTGTACAGCTGCAGATGTGAGGGCTGAGAACATAGACGCCCATGCCAGCAGGTTGCTAAGGCTGCACCGGTAGGCTGGTGAGTACAAATCTAGCTTGCAGTATTCAGGACAAATAAATAGAGCTATCTGAGGAGGACCACCTGATCTGTGATATATAGCAATAAGTTGCCTGTTTTTTTTGCTTATTTTAGTAGTTATTGCTTATTCTAGATATTTATAGCAATTTTATTGTATACTGCACACTTGGACTGTATTTCGTAGCTATTGGCTCACTCTGGTTTTCTGCTGTGATAAGCATTTCTGTAGTGTTTTCTGCCTAAGATAGTTTAGGTCGTAGCTGTAATATTGTCCATATTCCTGATTGTGTTTGTGATAAACATTTCTGTAGTATGTTCTGCCTAAAATAGTTTAGGTAGTAGCTGTAATATTCTTCATATTCCTGATTGTGTTTGTGGGCCAAGTTGTTTGTTAGCGGCTGTTTTCTGAGCTCATTGTCCAGGCCATTTAGTTAGCAAAGTTCATCCCCCACTTCATTGAGAGTTTAGTGTTTATGGTCATTGTCTAGTTGGGTTGCCAGGTCTACAGCTTGGAGAAATCACCTCATTGGTTCCTTTGAGCTTTTTTTAAAGTTGTTTCAGGTTTCAACTTTCTGTTACTTAAGAAGGTAACTTGAGTGTTTCAGATAT
The DNA here is from genome assembly GCF_019279795.1 of Protopterus annectens. Taxonomy (NCBI): domain Eukaryota; kingdom Metazoa; phylum Chordata; order Ceratodontiformes; family Protopteridae; genus Protopterus; species Protopterus annectens. The sequence goes on from NC_056729.1 coordinate 963,921,285, forward strand.
TACACACAGAGCTATCTGAGGAAGAGCACCTGATCTGTGATATATAGCAATAAGTATTCTGTTTTTTTTTTGCTTATTTTTAGTAGTTATTGCTTATTCTAGATATTTATAGCAATTTTATTGTATACTGCATACTTGGACTGTATTTCATAGCTATTGGCTCACTGCTGGTTTTCTGCTGTGATAAACATTTCTGTAGTGTTTTCTGCCTAAAATAGTTTAGGTCGTAGCTGTAATATTGTCCATATTCCTGATTGTATTTGTGATAAACATTTCTGTAGTGTGTTCTGCCTAAAATAGTTTAGGTAGTAGCTGTAATATTCTCCATATTCCTGACTGTGTTTGTGGGCCTAGTTCTTTGTTAGAGGCTGTTTTATGAGCTCCAGGCCATCTTAGTTAGCAAAGACCATCCCCCACTTCAGTGAGAGTTTATTGTTTATGGTCATTGTCTAGTTGGGTTGCCAGTTCTATGGCTTGGAGAAAGCACATCATTGGTTCTTTTGAGATTGTTTAAAGTTGTTTCAGGTTTCAACTTTCTGTTACTTAAGAAGTTGACTTGAGGGTTTCATCCATTACACACAGAGCCATCTGAGGAAGAGCACCTGTTCTGTGATATATAGCAATATGTAGCCACTTTTTTGCTTAATTTTAGTAGTTATTGCTTATTCTAGATATTTATAGCAATTTTATTGTATACTGTGTATGTGGACTGTATTTCATAGCTATTGGCTCACTGCTTTTTTTTTTTGCTGTGATAAACATTTCTGTAGATTTTTCTGCCTAAATTAGTTTAGGTCGTATCTGTAATATTGTCCATATTCCTGGCTGTGTTTGTGATAAACATTTCTGTAGTGTGTTCTGCCTAAAATAGTTTAGGTAGTAGCTGTAATATTCTCCATATTCCTGATTGTGTTTGTGGACCTAGTTGTTTGTTAATTGCTGTTTTTAAACTCAATGTCCAGGTCATCTTAGTTAGCAAAGACCATCCCCCACTTCAGTGAGAGTTCAGTGTTTATGGTCATTGTCTAGTTGGGTTGCCTGGTCTATGGGTTGGAGAAAGCAGCTCATTGGTTCTTTTGAGCTTTTTTTAATGTTGTTTCAGGTTTCAACTTTCTGTTAATTAAGAAGTTAATCAGCCATTACACACAGAGCTATCTGAGGAGGAGCATCTAATCTGTGATATATAGCAATAAGTAGCCTGTTTTTTTTTTTTTTTTTTTGCTTATTTTTAGTAGTTATTGCTTATTCTAGATATTTATAGCAATTTTATTGTATACTGAATACTTGGACTTTATTTCATAGCTATTGGCTCATTGCTGGTTTTTTGTTGTGTAGTGTTTTCTGCCTAGCTTCCCACCCTCACTCCCTATTAGCATCTTGTCTTTATACCTGCTGGCCTTGCAGTTGCCCGCCCCTACTCTAAATTTGATCTTGGACACTCCTCACAGTCCAGTGTCATTAGCTCATTCTACCTAATACAGAGAGAACATTTGAGAAGGCCAATTCACTTAGCTTCTTTTCTTCTATTCCTCCTTTCTCCCTTTCTTAATGTTTTAGTGTTGTTTTAGCTGCTTTTCTGTATATATAGAATTTTCTGTATATGTAGACTAGCTACTTATTCTACTGTATTACTGCCTCTTAAATCATTTTTCAGTTGTGGATTTGCCTTGCTTCATTTAAAAAGTTTTAAATTGCTAATTTTGTAGAGTTTTAATTGCATTTACTGTTTAGGGCTACACAGTCATGTGTGAGTCTTTTCTGTGTTTATTTACTGTATTATTGCATTGTTTAGCCTGTTTTAACAAAAAAAAAAAAAAACTATATTTTTTGCTTATTTCCCACCTTTCCCAGCTCGTATAGTCCAGATCCCAGGCTTTGCTGGTTTCAGGACTTTATTTTCTGTGTTCAGAGCTATCCAGAACTTGCTGTGGTAGAGGGAAGTCCTACTGCTTACCAGTGGGAGTGGTGAGCATTGTACTGCCTATCTAACACTAGAGGAGAGGTTTCCAGCACTGAATTTGTAATTTTAATAGCCATTTTTGGCTGATTTCTATCTCTTTTAACTTTCTGGCTTAAAAACGCGTGTTTGCATGTTTTTTGCATCATGTAGCACTACAGGGCTACAGTTAAACTACTGTAGGTTCCAGAAAGTCTGCTCTTCAAATTTTCTATTAGAACTAGCTGGTTTCTCAGTAGTAGCACTAAAATCGGAACCATTGTGACTAGCACTTGCTCTAGAACCTACTGGAAAGCACTAGGAAACCTTAAACTGATATAAGCACTCAACCCTCCTTGTTAATAAGGCAAAATTATTTGTAGGCACTAAACAGCCTATAACTGCAAAGCACCTTGCAAAGGTAAGGGAAAACAGCTCTTGCACTTTACAAAAAATGCACCTAAACAGACATGTCCAAGGGTCAGCTTCTGGTGATTTTTCCGATCCACCTGGTGAATCTGGGCATACTGGGGCAATGCAGCAACTGCTTCATGTACACAGACAACCCTATCGTCTTACCACCCAACACTGTAACCTGCGAGAGATGCACTTATATAGCCAAACTGGAAGCAAAGCTCTCTCCAGCCAAGATTGTGCTAGACAGTCAAGTGGAGAAGGTTAACACCTGCACTACACCTCAAGCAACACATAACCCTTCAAAACCCACACCATTAACACCCACACATAGCAACACTAAACCCACATATGTGGAGGCCCTTAACATTAACCTGCCCAAGCAACAAGGACCTCCAAAGTTGAAACGCAAAGACCAGTCACAACCAAAGTGACACATAGCTCACAACAACAGTGGGCCACCCAACAACAGCCCCTAAGGCAAGACAATGTACCCAACACTTTAGTCATAGGTGACTCTATAGTCAGGCACACTGATGTCCCACTCACCAGGCTGAACATAGAGAAAATTACAGTCAGCTGCATGTCAGGTGCTAGGATTCGCCACATAACGGATGACTCAAGTCACTCCACAACAAGTACAAATATGACTCTGTCATTGTCCATGTTGGAGTGAATGACTTGAGATGTACCTCCCTGGACTACATGAAAAGAGACATGGAAGAGCTCTCGGATCATGTGGCCCAGACAGGTATGACCCTAGCCCAGAGTAGAATCCAGCCTTCGCCAAGAATGATACCACAGTATAAGGACAAAATGATTGACTTCAACAATTGGCTAAGCTTCTGGTGTCATTCAAAGGGTATCCAGTATCTGTCTGCCTAGGATGACATGATTGACAAATCACGAGGCTTTGCCAGAAGTGGTCTGCACCTGTCACCCCTGGGATTCAAGTTACTGGCTAAAGCTCTTGCCACCCCTATAGTGCCTTTTTTAGGCAAGGTTCAAAAGACAAAACCACCACCATAACAGATACAAGCATGCAAAATCTGAAGGCAATGCTACTAAATTCTAGAAGTCTAAACCTCAAAATGCACTCTCTCGAGGCACTCCTAAAAATGGAGAACATCGATATCTGTGCAGTTACTGAACTGAGACCTGGTTCAAGGTTCCAGAGAACAACCCTGCAATACCAGGATACAACTCTTACCACACTTTTCAGCCACCAAACCAAGACTGAAACACTAAAGGTGGAGGAGTGTCCATATTTACCAAGGATATTCACACCTCCAAGCTAGTTGCCCAACACAATGCATCTGAAATTCTCCAGGTGCAACTAACACTAGGTAAGACTGCAATCCAAATTGTAGCTTGCTAGAGATCCCCCACCATGCCCCAAGATTCTCACTATACCTTTCTAAACATACTGGAAAATATTACGATACAACCAAAACACTCTAATACTGGGTGAACTCAACTACCCTGCCATTAACTGGGAAAACTACTCAGGTACCAACACCTTTTCTCAACGGTTCTTGGAATTCATAAATTCCAATGCCCTGGATCAACTAATCCTTTGTCCCACCAGGGGCTCCAATATCCTAGACCTGGTCATTACCAACATGGGAGATAGATGCTCTACACCAGTGTTCACCCCCTCATTGGTCAGTTCTGACCATAAGCTAATCACCCTTGACATCCACATCCCAACCCCACCCCCAATAAGGAAACCTCCATAAAAAACTTTTCCAAATCCAACTTCATGCTACTCAAGTCAGAAGTGACAAACGTCATCACACCCATGCAGATGGGAGCTGAAAGTTCTCCTGCTGAATCCTACACTAAGGCACTGTACAAGCACATCCACTCGTGCATGAATCATGCCATCCCAAATAGAACCACTCTCCTACAAAAAAAGGAAGCCAATCTGGTAGTCCCCTGCTATAAACAAACTATACAACAGAAGGAAGAAACTGTTGCAGAAAAGAGGAAAATCCCAGGATGCAAAAAACTCCCTTAACAGCCTTAATAAAATCCTTCAAAGCTAGTTATGAAAATAAAATTGCCAAAGATTTCAAAGACAACCGCAAGGCATTCTATAGTTAAGTCAAGAACCTAAATGGCAATGCTCAGATCTGCTCTGAGCTACAACAGAATGGCATTAAATATACTGATCCCAAGGATATTGCCAATATCCTGGCAGATCAATTTAGTGCCAATGTCACCCCCCTCTCACCCCCTAAAAGGCCCATCTCAATACCAAAAGATTGCCAAATTCTGGTAATCACAGCCACACAGGTAGAAACCACACTCTCCAAAGCTAAGAATATGGCATCCATAGGACCAGATGACATCCCGGGCTGTGTACTACATGAACTACAAAATGAACTGGCACCTCACCTAAGTGTTATGTTTAATCATAGCCTCACCTCAGTCTTCATGCCCACTGAGTGGTGCACAGCTACAGTTATCCCACTCCACAAGGGGGGATCCACCTTGGATCATGGGAACTACTGTCCCATTAATCTGATGAGCCTGATCTGCAAGGGCATGGAACTCATTATCATGGAACTTATAAACAAAAACATTGGCAACCTTCAAACACTAGACCCCACCCAGTTTGGGTTTGTGAAGGACTGATCTTATCTCCTGAACCTGATTGACTTCTTCAAATTAGTCTCACCCCTCACTCAGGGGTTTGAGTGTCCAAATTCACAGGGTGATAGGGAACCTGAGAAGCATGCCCATAACACTCACATGTACCCCCCTCCCTACACAGCCCAAATAACATGTACACACTACACTGCTACACAATAATGACAGTCTGCTAACAATGGACAGACATACATAGACTCATATCTATTGCCACTTCCTTGTTACATGTCTGGGGGTCTATGACATCACTGGGATGGTAGCAGAAATAAAGGCAGTAAATAATGTTACTACATACCTCTGAACCTCTTAGTGCATGGCATCTGGACAAAGCCTGACATAATTTGGGGGACAGAGGCCCAAACACAGGGCTATATTGGATATATTGCTGTTATAAATTTAGACAGTTGCTGGTGTAACTGGGTTTGTTGTCACATATCTTTTCTGAGGGATATGAAGTCAGTAACACCAATGGATGTTAACATTTACTAACTGCATTCCCCAGAGTATCCTACTGATTAGCCAAGGACAACAACTGTCTGGAGAACAGACCAAACATATGAGCCACACATCTGGACACTGTCTAGGCCTCTGGACAGTGTAGAGGTATGACAGCAGACAAGTAACAGAATGGAAATCCACTGACAGCTGCCAGACATGTAACCTAGCACCTTATGAAGCACAGTAAGGCCAACATGACACTCTCCCACATCAGCTCTGGGTAATTACCCATGTATATTCAAATATAACATGCACTACAGGGATGGAACTGTAGTGAAAAGCAGATAGTGGTGCAAAAATGTCCACCCAAAAACATTTGCACCACAGTCACAGCAACATACCAGTACCTAAAATGAACTCTAGAGTAGAACAACTGTCTGAACAAACATATCCTGATTGCCAGTCACACACTACACCAACATACAGTGGCCAAATCCCCAGTGTACTGGGAATCTTGAGGTGTTACAGGACATTTCACAGTCTACCCCTACAAGCATACAGACCTGATAGACCACCACCAGCTGTAGCAGCATGCACAGTCAGATAGGTAAAGGATGTATGGCACTCACATCTGCTACTCTCCCTACCCAGCCCAACAAACATCTACATACAACACTGTTACACAGTCTTGGCAGTCTGTTCACAATGGCCAGACATACATAACTATCATATGTATAGATTTCCACAGAATATCTAGGGTGTGGAACCATAATCCTGACCACTGCTGCATACCATGGCCAGGAGTCTGCTAGGTCACTGGGATGATAACTGGAGTGCAGTTGGTAATTAATGATATACCATACCTCTGCACCTCACAATGTAGGACATTTGGACAATGCATGACGTACTTGGGGGGCAGGGTCTGGAAAGAGGGATATATCACACATAATGGTGTTGCAAACTGAAACAGTAGTTGGTGTTACACGTGTTGTAACATAACATCCCTGAAGGATATGATGTCTGGAACACCAATGGATGTCAACAGTTAGTGACTACAATCCTCACATTATCCTACCAACCCCTCAAAAACAGACATTGTTTGAGGAACAGACAAAACATAACAGGCAAACCTCTAGCCACTCTGTGGACAACATGCTAGTTGAGAGGTAAGTCAGAGGCATATCACTTCAGATGTCAAGTCACTCTGTAAATGCATGTCCAGATGAACCCTGTCAATCTAGCAACCCTCCATGTGGATAACAGCACTAATGACATACAATCTGTACCCAGTTCTGGAGCTTTGTCCTGCATGTTGTTGTGCTGTCTCCACATGTCCTGTCCTGTGAGGTACTCCCATCTACTGTCTGTGAAGCTGTAGCCCCCACACCTCCATAATGTCCCCTGCATAGGCAAGGAAAAGGGGCAAGGCCCACATGAAGGACATCCCATATGTTGGAACTAATAGCAGTGTCCATGACCACACCACAGTACTATGTGGGCACCTACATAGCTGTATGGCCTCAGTAATACCTGACAGGACAACATCAACCCCCTTAAGGTAAGCTGAACACCTGTGGTGGACAGGAGCAATAGAAAACTACCATCATAGGTAGAAATAATTGCAGGATTAGCCAAGAAGGAACAGCTGCCTCACTGGCAGCCATGTCACCTTGTTCTGCACAAGCAAATAAGGTCACAGGTGATGTACCCTAAGACTGTCTTTGAGTGCAAACTGGATACATCCAATCACTAGGCCTTCCAGACATGTGTCTGCAATTCCAGAGGCAGCACACATATCCGCTCTGTAGTGGTGGTGGTCAATAACACCACATACACATATGCTATAGATATAGGCAACCGGCTGCAGACAGGTGAAGTGTAAACTTCACCCCCTGTCCCCCATAGGTATACATGTGCATGTGCAACTCCTGCCCCCCTCCCCTCATGATCAGGAAGCAGGTCTGTAATGCTCTGTCAAAGGCAACACATATAGGCCTCCATAGGCCTGATACCATTCCTGGCTTCATCCTACATGAACACAGGCATGGGCTCTCAGTCCCTTTTGGCAGTGTAGTCAGCCACAGCCTGAACACTGGTGTCATCCCATCTGCATAGGCGACAGACAGAAAGTTGATAGAAAACAGGTTATTCATTAGCATGAATGTTCTGAAGGATACAAGTCTGAAACTGAAATGTATGCCATTATGTCATGACAGTAGTCCTCAATGACATGGACGAAAACCTCAGTACTCTCCATTTAATATAATAATATAATATTAATAAGCAATAGGAGATAAATAAAAATATACAGCTCAAATCCCTAAAACCAAGATAATGCAGTGGTCAGCATCCAAACTTTGCATGCAGACATACATGGTTCGAGTTCTAGAACAGGCAATCCAATTTTACATGGTAAAGCAGTGTTAAAAGTACTATTTTCATATTAAAATATGTGGTAAGTTATTTTTGTCACCCAGGGTAGTGTAGCTAGTATAAAATGGAAGTGTGAGTGCATATAACATGTGAACCCACCCATGCATACATGTGTCCAATACAGTATAGTTACACCCCTTCCTATTGTAATGAAAGCACATAGAGCCATGTCATGTAATGGAAATCATATACACTTACTAAATGAAGTCATTAGTATATTTTATAAGAATGAACTGTGAGCAATGGTTAGCAATGCTCAGCTATGTTTAAGCATTGCTCAAATGTGAATGCTAAGCAGCAGGTAGCTCAGCTAAGTGGATATGCACACTGGTAAATGTCATTAAGTGAAGCCAACACAGATTAAGCATCTGTACATTTAACAGTTTGTTGGCATCACTTAGCATCATGCAAACCCATGCAAACCCACTTACAACTGCTTAAAACTGCTTTAATGACTCTGTTTCCATCAACTAGTGTTCTGCCTAGAAACAAAATAATTAGCACTGCCAAGTCTCAAACCCAGGGCTCTGTATACCATAGTTAGAGCAATGTACCACTACACCATTTGAGTCACAAAGAGTGTTGATGCTTTTTCAAACATAACATGCAGTAGAGTCATTCAACAGTAGGGAAAATATTCCGTAGAATCAGTCAGGTGTTGTATTTATACATTTACACATGTATGTATGTATGTATGTATGGAGATGCATATATATATATATATATATATATATATATATATATATATATATATATGTAAAAATATATACATAATATAAATAAAGATATACATATAATATATATATATATATATATATATATATATATATATATATATATATATATATATATATATATATATATATATATATATATATACATACACACACATATAAATAAATATATATATATATATATATATATATACACACACACACACACACACATATAAATAAATATATATATATATAAAAAGAAAAAAAAAAAATATATATATATATATATATATATATATATATATATATATATATGTATATATATATATGCTCATAAAATGTTATGGAGTCATACTTCAGAATCATACCTCTCAGCCTCTTAGTACAAGAAACCTGGCCAAAGGCTGTCCAAATGGGGGACAATGGGCCCAAACTAGGGACATATTTTAAATATTACTCTTATAAATGTAGGATGTTGCCAGCGTGACAGGGTTTGTTTCAGCATACATGTTCTGAAGGATGTGAGTTCTGAATCTGAAATGTATGTCGTCATTTACTGTCAGAAATCCTCAGATCATCACAGTGATTTACTAGTAATATAAAAATAATGAATCTGTGGAACAGACCAGAAATATGAGCAATAAACCTGGACATACTGAAACAATCCAGACAGTCAAGAGGTAGGCTCAGAACCCCTTAATGCAGCTAATCTGGACCAAGACTGACAAAGTGGGGGAGGGGGAGCCATGAAAATAGGGACATATCTGACATACTGGAGTAGATAAGCTGACACAGTTGCTGCAGTAACATCCTCATGTCTGTCCTAACATATACTGACTGAAATAGCATAGCACATGTCCAACACTCAATTACTTCTCACTAGTTAGTGACTGAAATCCTCACATCATCTACTGATGTGTTCAGAAATACACAATGCTTATGGGGGCCAGGCAACAGTACATATGACAAATATCTAGACATAACATCTGGACATAACATCACATTAGGGAAACTACACTCAGCTGCTAAGCATGTCACCAAGCACCGTCCAAACTACAGTCAGACTGACACAACACTAACCCAAATCCGCTATGGGGAATTACACATGTATTGGCAAATATATCAGGCACTACATTGATGTAACAGACACCAGTGTGAAAGTGCATACCCACAATCAATTCCAACACAGTCACAGTGACATACCAGTAAGCCAAAGGAACAGTACAGTATAATGTCTGTGTGAACAAAAACATCTCAACATGTTTGCCACTCACACACTATCCATACATAAACCGTCCCAATTCACAGTGTAGTATGATGCCTGACCATGGTATGGGACATGTCTCAGTTGCTACAACAAACATATATAGTTGACAGACCACCAGAAACAGAAGCAGTATGCACAGACAGATAGAAAAGGAGCCATAACACATACATCCACTCCCCTCCCTGCACAGGCCAAATAATACTGACACACTACACTGCTACACAATCCTGACAGTCTGTCAACATTTGCCAGAAATACACAGACCTCTCAACTGTTCATAGTCCCACTGAATGTCCAGGCTTTGTCCTCATATATAAGGCCTCTTACACATAACATGTCTGGCAGTCTGATACATCACTGGGATGGTATCAGGAACGAAGGCACTAAATAATGATATACCCTACATATCACCCTCTTACTGTAAGATATCTGGACAAAGCCTGACATACTTGGGGGACAGAGGCCCCAAAACAGGGGCATATGTGAAATATTACTTTTATAAATATTATACATCTTATCCATCTTGTGAATAGTTTTGCTATACTCCTGATTACTGACACTGTATAACATTGCATTGCTACTTAATGCCTTGTAATAATCCTGTAACATTGCTGTTTAATGCTAATTTATAATGTAAATTGTATAATATGTTAGAACTTTTGTCCCCAGTCCTCCCCTGAAAAAGGGCCCTTCAGCTCAGTTGGACAATCCCAGTCAACAAATGTAAAATAATAATAAAATAAATAAACCGAGACAGTTGCTGGTATAACAGGGTTTGTTGCAACATATCTTTTCTGAGGGATATGAAGTCAGAAACACAAATGGATGATACCATTTACTCCCCACAGTATGCTACTGATTTTCCAAAGACAAAAAATGTCTGAGGAATGCACCAAACATGAGAGTCCAAAATCTGGCCATACTGCAGATAGCCCTACAGTTGAGAGTTATGTCAACCACATAACAACTGCCAGACTTAAAATCAAGCAGAAAAGCCATGTCCACACAAACCCTGTTAAACTAGCATTAATTCAACTGTATAACAGCAATACTTAAATGCTGCCCTTATGTCTGGAACATTCTCCTCCAGTTTGTTGGGCTGTCTCAACAGTTTTCATTGTAAGAGGTATTTCCAGCTACCCTCTGTGATGCTGTTGTTCACACACCTCATTGAAGTCCTCCTCTCAGGCAAGGAAAAGGGGCAATGCCCACATGAAGTAATCAATTATAGGAGTGTGTTGCCATGCCATTGGCTATAGGAATAACACCACAGCTGTTCTGCATGCAATTAGCAAGTGGGGGACACCAATTTATGCACAAGCCATCAGCTGCTTATGAGCATTACCTACAAAAGGCAAGCTGCTGCCTATGCAAAACAGATGTATATCCTAATCTGGGAGAGAGAGAAAGACACACACACACACACACACACACACACACACACACACACACACACACACACACACACACACACACACACACACACACACACACACCAAGAAACAAGCTACACATAGTGGAATAAAACCAACCACATTTAGAATAAAATGCATGTCAAGCAAGTAAGCATGTAATAGAATGCAGTAGGGGGTATGTAATAATGGGAAATAGGAAGTACGACAAATATGTCTCAACAAGACTTGCTATACTGATATATTGCTGATCAGAACCTATGGCCATTGCAACTGGGTCTGTTTGCAGTGACATAGATCACAGTTCAGGCCCCTGAGTCACCCCAGGAAAGGATGGCTCACATATGACTTCTACTGGAGTGTGTGTTGAACAATACTGACTCTGTGACACTGCTAGGCCAACTACTGGGATGTTGTAGATATCCGTATGTTAATTGTGAATACAACTATGATACACATGTCTGACACAGAAATGTGAGAGACCTATACATATTTGTTTTAGCTAATTCCACTTTCTTCAATGAGCATTTAATGAGTTTTATTATTTCATTACTATACTAATTTATTGGTTTTACTATAATGTATTTAATGAAATAGGGTCAATATTTCTTTTAAAATTTGAATTATGTGTTTTAACATCATGTGATTATTAATTATGTATATATAGACTAGATAATTTGTTCCTTGTCTGAGGAAGTTTTACTTACTAGAGTAAGACGAAAGCGCTTACTATACTGTTCATTTTGAATAAATTGTTTTGTGGATGAACTACGAGCCAGCAGTTTACTTTATTTTATCATTACAGTTTGGAAGCTTTCACAAGTTTGTCTTTTCATTTGTGTGTGCTACTGCATGGTGACTGATTCTTCCACTACACAGGGATCATTTTTCCCTTTGGGCAACAAACCTCTTAATGGTGCACCTAATGACATTGATGCATCCAGCAAGGTTTGTACAGCTTGTAGTAGTGATCGTTCTCTTGAAGAAATTGGTTCTAAAGATGTGGATATACAGCAGTTAGTACATGCTGTTTTGGCATTAACTAAAAAAGTTAATGATCTTTCAGTGACTGTTAATGGGCTTATCGGCTCACTTCTATGTAAGGAACCTGATGCTCAGCTATCATTTGCTATGGGGAACACTTTTGCGACATTCCGGTTGTCTGAGACTGTACCGAATGGGAGTCAGACAGTCGGTTCAAACATGGAAGGCAATAACAGTGATGGAATTATTGCCGTTAACATCATTGCTTCTCATCAGTTGCAATAACCGAGGATTCGGAATGAAACGCGGATATTACAACCGCTAACTCAACACACTACTGCGAATGGGAAGGAATCATGAATAGAATTAACAGCATCAAATGGAGTTCAATCCAGCTTGAGTTTATCTCAAACAGGTACAAGCATCTCTAATATGCTTAGTGACAATGTTAATATATTAAATCTGGTCTGCATTGACTTAAAAAATTGACTTGACCACCCTGTTCATTTAAATGAAAGCCAAGACATGAATTCTAACAAGTTAGTAATTCAACAGAATGCTTGTGAGTATAATATAGTGGAGAATTTAAAGTATCTTGATATAAAATCATTTAAGGCCAAAAAGCTACAACTTGATTTGGCCTATTTTAAAGAATGTTTAACAAGATGACAGGTGCCAAAGGGCCTTAGGTCTTGGCGCTTGTCTACAGGTCTGGTTTGTAACTCGCCATTCCATCGAGACCTTATAGCCTTATTTGATAGGCAGTTACTGGAAGTATTTATTAAGCATTATTCAACAGTCATTGAATGTTTGAATGATGAAATAAGTATTTTAAACAGCAACATAATTAAAGACAATGACTTTGTTCAGTATAAATATGAATAAGAACGCATTTTTTCCAGCATTAATGACCAGATAGAGAAAATGAAAATCACTAAGAACAAGAAATTGGCCAGGGAAAATAATGACTATACCAAGGGTTTTGCTTATCCTAAGCCGCCACCCGCTCAAGAATGGCTTAACCCTGCTAACCAAATTGAGTGTGACTATGTTCCGAAAGAGCAGGATATGGAAGACATTGATTATAGTTTTTTGAAACGTACTTATGCTGAAGCAGCCTCCATATCAAACAACCTGAATACAAGTGGCAATAATTCTAGTTGGAATGGCCGTTTGAGGAATAATAATAGGAGATATAATACTAATAATCGTTCAACAGTTGAATCATCATTTCAGAATGTGCCCAATGATTCACAACAACCAAGCACCAGTGGTGGATACCAACATTTTCACAGGAGGGGCCATCCGTCGATGAATTCAGCAAACAATACCAGACCCTACTAACTGAAGAAGCAGACTTTGAATCGAACAACTCAGGGGTAGCAAATCTCCCAGCTAGAGATGGTCTAGCTGGAGCTACATGTATTGATGGCTCTCCCACTACTGATGCTCTTAAAATAACTTATAATAGCACACAAGACTTCAAAATATTTAATTATTCCAATGTGGAGGTGGACATTGCCTCAGCGGACCTACTGGCAAAGGGTCAAACTTTTGTCCTTGGTACAAGAGCTAACTTGGCCAGAATAATTGATTTAAAGTTGTTTGTTCGTAGGATTAATTTAGAATTTTTATTTAAAGATCATCCTAGAACTCATAATGAATGTAAGGTGTCAAGTACATTCAACCCACCATTACCACCAGGGTTGGAAGTATTTGAAAAGATATGTGAATTGGATCTAAGGGACAGTCTTGAGACTAATACAAGTGGATTAGCAGATAAAAATAATTTTACAAGGGAGGAAAAGGAGAATTTATCTAGGTTGAATTTTCAGAACGTACGTGTGGTGAAACCGGACAAGGGAGGAGGCCTAGTATTTTTAGACAAATATGATTATATATCATGTATGGAAATATTACTCGATTCAGAACACTATAGTATTGCTTCCCTTAATGAAATGAATCGAGCCCCTCAAAAAATAAAAGTGTTCTTAAATGATTTATGTATAGAATCACGGATTCCTATGGATTTATACAACTATATGTCATTTTTGGCCCCCCTTACTCCTGTGATTTTCGGGATACCGAAAATCCATAAGGATATTTTGGATCCATCACTCTGACCAATAGTTAATGGTAGAAACTCCATAACTTATCCCTTAGCTAAATTTGTGGATATGAAATTGAAGAAATATGTGGATCAGATTGAATATATCTGTAGGGATTCATGGTCATTTCTAAAAAGTATTAATGATCTGGAATATAATGACAACATCATATTGTTGACCATAGATGTCAAAGATCTATATACAGTAATCCCCACAGATACTGGTATAGAATGGGTGACGAATTTAATTCGAACTAAAGGTGCTACTGAAAGTGAAATTTATCTGTTACAGGAACTGTTGGATTTAATCCTTACTAATAGTTACTTTATGTTCAATGGTAGTTATTATTTACAAAAGTCAGGAGTGGCTATGGGCTCCCCTTATGGTGTGAGTTTCGCTAATTTAATGATGGCACAATGAGAGCTCTGTCACATCTTTCGTAATAATCCATATGGGAACAATATCTATTATTATACAAGATTTTTGGATGATGTATTTATCATGTTCAGTGGCTGTTTGCATGACATTCCGAAATTTGTTACTTATTTAAATGAATCAACAACTTTTTTGAAATTTACTTATAGTTTGGGTCATAGTAGTATAACCTATTTAGATGTGGACATAAAAATGATGGACCATTTAAGGCTCTAATTCATAGGAAGCCAACATATACAAATTCATTTCTGCATTGCACCAGTTCATTTCTACGTTTCACCAGTTGTCACCCTTTACAACAAAAAAGATCTGTTGTAAAGGGCCAACTGGTGAAAGCAGCATGGATGGTGTCTGAAGAAAATGAATTTAAGCTTGAATATCAAGTATTATATGACATGCTTTTGAAGCATGGTTATCCTATGAATTTACTTGATGAACTAACTTTTGAAGTCCAACACAAAAGAGCTGTGGGAGAATATAGACCTACTCTAACATCTGACATGAATAGGAATGATGTAACAACACAGGACACTACCTCCAGTCCTGTTATTAGAGAAGGTTCATCTAGACTAACATTTATTACAACTTTTAACCTGGATGCTTCCAGTATTAAACAGATACTTTGTAAAAATTGGGATTTGTTAAGGTCAGATAAAGACTTGGTATCTGTTATTGAACCATTCCCCAGGATAACCTATAGAAGAGGTCCTAACCTTAAAAATGTACTAGATAATACTTCGACCTCTGTAACTAGAATTACAGTTATGTACAAATGTGAATGTTGTGCATACTGTAAACACATGGAAGTAGGTAGGACCTTTATTATTAGGGGAGAAAGTATACTATTAAAAACAGATTAAACTGTTTATCTAAGGGGGTGGTGTACCTGGCAACCTGCAGACTCTGTCCTTGTTTTTACATTGGCAAAACGAATCGTAAATTCAAGGACAGGGTATATGAACATCTGTGCAGTATCAGGAGAATAAAAACGAAGAATGTTTTAGCGAAGCATATCCAGGAATACCCCCACCATAGTTTTACCTTTAGAATTATAGATCAAATACAACATGACCCCGGGGGGGATTTATTGGATCTATTATTGAAATTTTCTGAACTCATGTGGCAAATTAGATTAAATGCCTATAATTCATCAGGCTTAAATGATAAGAGCTCATTAGCTTGTATATTAAAATTAAAGAGTATTCAGAGATGAATAAGACTACATCATGCTAAGTGTTATGACCAATTACAAGTTTTAACATTTTAATATATTCAAAAAATGCTTTGTAGAAATTAAATTATTTATAATTATTAATATAATTTATTTATTTACATATATTCATACTGCTTATGATGTTTATCCAACATATTTATTTTAGCTAATTCCACTTTCTTCAATGAGCATTTAATGAGTTTTATTATTTCATTACTGTACTAATTTATTGGTTTTACTATAACGTATTTAATGAAATAGGGTCAGTATATCTTTTACAATTTGAATTATGTGTTTTAACATCATGTGATTATTAATTATGTAAATATAGGATAGATAATTAATTTGTTCCTTGTCTGAGGAAGTTTTACTTACTACAGTAAGACAAAAGCACTTACTATACTGTTTGTTTTGAACAAATTGTTTTGTGGATGAACTACGAGCCAGCACTTTACTTTATTTTATCATAGGTGGTCTCACTACCATCTTGTAGACCCCACTCACTATTAATGGTACTTGTCTGTCACAAATCACTCCTGACACTCTTCTCCACCCTCCCCATCCTGCCTGTACCCTCTTCTTCACCTCTCCCCCCACATGCGTCATTACTCTGAACTGTTGATCCCAAGTATTTAAACTCACCCACCTTTGCAAACTCTACTCCCTACAGCCTCACCATTCCTCTACCCTCCCTCTCATTTACACACACATATTCTGTCTTAGCCCTGCTGACCTTCATTCCTCTCTAGAGCATATCTCCACCTCTCCAGGGTCTCCTCAACCTGTTCCCTACTCTCACTACAGATCACAATGTCATCTGCAAACATCACAATCAATAGGGATTCCTGTATGATCTTGTCTGTCATCCTGTCCATCACCACTGCAAATAAGAAATGGCTCAGATCTGAACCCTGATGTCATCCCACCTCCACTGTAAACACACCTGTCACTCCCACAGCAGAAC
The DNA here is from genome assembly GCF_019279795.1 of Protopterus annectens. Taxonomy (NCBI): domain Eukaryota; kingdom Metazoa; phylum Chordata; order Ceratodontiformes; family Protopteridae; genus Protopterus; species Protopterus annectens. The sequence continues at coordinate 963,938,260 of NC_056729.1, forward strand.
TCACTGCTGTCACACTACCCTTGTACATATCCTGGAGCACTCTTACAGATTCCTCTGCCACTCCTGACTTCCTCATACAATACCAGAACTCCTCTCTAGGCACCCTGTCATATCCCTTCTCTAAGTCCACAAAGACACAACGCAACTCCTTCCAACCTTCTCCGTACTTCTCCATCACCAGTCTCAGAGTAAACATCGCATCTGTACTACTCTTTCCTGGCATGAAACCATACCACTGATCACTAATCCTCACCTCCTTTCATAACCTACTCTTCCCCATAACTTCATGCTGTGACTGATCAATGTTATCCCTCTGTAGTTACTACAGCTCTGCACATCACCCTTATTCATATAATTGCTAATTAAACACTTTTTCGCCACTCCTCACACATCCTTTTTGCAAACTCCACCACCATCTCACCTTCTGCATTCCTTTGCCTAACAACATACCTATCCATCACTTCTGCATCCCCTCTGTTCCCTTCACCAACATATTCATTGAAAGCTGCTCCAATCACCACTCTCTCACCCTTGGGTACAGTCATCACCACTTCATTCAAGTCAATCAAAGATTTTTCTGTCTCATCTATCACACACACAACTAGCGGAGCATATGCACTAACAACAGTCATCATTACACCGTCAATGTCCAACTTCATTAACATCACTCTATCCAACACTCTTTTCATCTCCAAAAACACCCTTGCCATACTGTTCCTTCAGGATAACCCCTCTCCATTTCTCCTCCCATCCACACCATGCTAGAACTATTTGAACCCAACACCAATACACCTAGCCTTACACCCCTTCCATCTGGTCTCTTGCACACACAATACGTCAATCTTCCTTCTGTCCATCATTTCAGCTAGCTCTGTCCCCATACCAGTCATACTGCCAACATTAAAAGTTCCTATCCTCACTAACACACTCCTAGCTTTTCTCCTCTCTTGCTGCCATATGAGCGTTGGACATCCTCCAGGGTATCTGTGAATGCAAAGGCTACTGTGCTATCAAATGACTTTTGTGTTACAGCAATATTAAGAATAATTTTGGCCCATTGCCCCCATGTATGTGTGGTGTACTCCAGATGTCCTGCTCTAACAGGTTAACAGGAATGACTTAGCAGCAAGAGTGTAAATACAGTGTGCCATACTGACATAGAACAAAAATGTATATCAGGTATTACCTGTGCACATCTATGTATGATTAGGTGTACCTGGCTGCTTCATAACAACAGACATGGGATGTAAAATGTCAGGTAAATAAGCTGTACGTGTTGTACATGTGTTATCTCAGTTTCTGTGCATCCAACAGAGTTAGATTTCTCCAGCTACTGGTTGTTGCATTGCCCTGACACAGACATGGGTACTAGAATAAGCATGATTATCAGGTCGAAATTTCAAAAGTGTCCAACCATGTTATGACCTTGTGTCCATGCTTACTACAAACAGCCATATGACCACTGACATAACTGCATGGATGCAGCAATACCTTACCTGTAAAATCTGTCTCCACCAAAGTAGAGTAATCCCCTTTGCTGGACAGCAGCAATTCACAAACTAAATAATTTGTCGCTATGTCTGCTGTACAGGTCAGAGTAGGATCAGGCACCAATTTGATAGCTAGTCAACCTTTGTCTGAATGAGCATATAAGGTCCCATGTGGATTATTGTAAGGTTAACTATGAGTACAAATTGGACACATCCACCAAGGGCAATCACAAGGCCATCTTCACACATGTCTGCAATCTCAGAGGCGACAACACAACCCACCCTGTAATGGTGGACAATCACACCACATACACACACACCATAGCTATAGGCAAACTGCTGCAGACAGGTTTACGGCAAACATCACCCCCCGTCTCACCATCAGTGTAGGTAGATATGTACAGCACCCGCACCCCTCCCCTCATCATCAGGGAGCAGGTGCATACTACCTAATCAAAGTCAACAAAAGTGAGTCTCCATGGGACGTGAGAACATTCCTGTCTGCATCCTACATGAACTCAGGCATATGCTTCCAGCTCCATTACACACTGTATGCAATCAAAGCCTGAATACCATTGACATCCCATCTGCAAGGAAGATGGCCACTGTCATCCCCCTACACAAACACAAATGATGAATGGTGGTTTATGCAATGTACTGGCCTTCATTGTGGGGAATATGACACATCAGGACCAGGAGTACAATGCAGGTTCATATTGTGCTGATAGATGATAGGGGTATGATGTGGTTGTAAGTGATGGTTACTGATAGGCAATATTGATGTGCTGGCTCTGTAAATAACTCTGGACAATGTCTGAGGTCCTCTGATGTTTTTCCCTGTTCATGTCTTCCAGGTGTCATGCAGCATCAGCCTGAAGCCAGTGAGTATGGGATTTTCCTGTTTTGGCTCACTAGTACCCAGGAATATTAAGGTCATGCATGTGACCATGCACACAATTGTTACTCTCAGCTATTTTGCAATATCTACAGAAGAAATATATACACTCAGGCAGAAACACGGTTCAGAAGACAACAAAAAACACTTTAATTGCACAAACATAAATAAAATGAGTAAGCGCTTTCACGTTCACTTTGAACGCTTTTTCAGACGTACTTAAAACCACTATACTCTCAAGTTTAAATATTTCATAGCCATCAACGACAACCAGTCACCTAAAACCATTGTGTATAATCTAATAGTTGCTGCCACCTACTGTCTTTGTAAAAGGAACATTGGATGTAATAATGGTTTTAATATATGTATATGTTATATGTTTTATATTTTTATTGTAGTTTATTCTATTCTATATATATGAATCTATAGATGGATGTGTTAATATGTTATGTAAATGGAACTTATGCAAATTATTTCTTGAATATATAAGGGTTAGGTTTGGTACAATGTAATACAATGAAGGGTTTTTTAAGAGATTTTTATTGATTAATTAATGGTTTTAGACGATTTTTGTTGTCTTCTGAACCGTGTTGCTGTCTGAGTGTATATATTTCTTCTGTAGATTTCTATTTTTGCACTGGGGCACTTTATACAGCAACTGTTTTTTAGATAATATATTTTGCAATATCTGCATGTTCACTTTCAGTGGGGATAACTGCATTGCATCACAGTGGTCATCACAGGGGCCTATTTTCAGGAGATGTCACATATCTGTAGCATACCTCACAACCTGTCATTGCAGGAAATCTGGACAAAGACTGACACAATGGGGGGGGTGGAAGGCCCAAAACTAGGGACATATTTTATAAATTAGTGTTATACAGTGTATAGAAATGGTGTACACACACCTGTTAGAATGCCAGGTATTTGTGAAATACAAAAATGAGAGCACAATAGCACATTTCCAAACCCTTCCAACCTTTCATGTGACCTATAACCTGTACAATCCAATTGTAAAACAAACACATCTGGTAGGGGAACAATTATGACGCATACAAAACTTACAAGAAGCTAGATGGATATGTGTGCACATGCTGAAGCTAATACAGTGTTGAAGCAGCTTTCGATATAATTATAGCATTACATCTTCTTGAGTATACACCTGCCATCAGTTACAGAAACTCTTTGAGTAACACCAAATAACGGTCAGCTGTCCTAACAAGATCATCCTAAATTTATTCAGTTGTCTGCTACAGCAACAGCCATAATTTGCATATAGCTTATGAAGCAGCAAATGGCTCTCATTTGTGAAAGGTATCAGCCCAGAGAAGGGTACACACACACATTTACACAGCATTGTATATACCATGGAACACAGTGAAGACAGTCATCACATGGTGGTAATATAGGCAAACAGTGACACTGCAAAGAACTGGACATCCCTCCAAATGTGTAGAAAAGACAAGACCAAAACTGGTCAGGGAGGCTGCCAGGAGACCTACAGAAACACTACCAGAGTTGCAGGAATACTACATGTGACAACATTCTCCCGTATTCTCCACATGTCTAGCCTACGGGTAGGTTTGGAAGATGGAAGCCTTCTCACACACAGAACATCCAGGTCCGGTGGATTTCTCATGGAAAATACATCAAGTCCCCCAACAGCATGTGTCAAAATGTGTTATGATGTAATGAGACCAAGGTTGCACTTTTTGGCCACAATACCAAAGGGTTTGTTTGACACAAGAACAACCCTGTGCATCACCAAAAGAACATCATCCCCATGTTGAAGCATGGTGATGGCAGTGTCTTGCTTTGGGGTTGATGTTCATTAGCTGGAAGTGGGCCTGTAGCCAAAGTGGAGGGGATTAGTAATACCAGTCCCTTTTGGCCCAAAAGCATCATGTGTTTGCTAGAAAGCTGTGGATGGAGAGAACTTACACCTTTCCACACAACACTGACCCATACCATACACAACAATCCATAAAAGAATGTCTTCACCATTAGACAATCAACGTTTTGGAAGGGCCCATCCACAGTCCACACATACATCCAATAGAGGATCTGTGGCGTGCCCTAAAGATGCCTGTGCAGAAGTGATGCCCTCTCAATCTGACAGAGTTGGAGGGCTTCTGCAAGGGACAGTGTACAAATATTGCTAAGTTGAGATATGCCATGCTGATACACACCTTCCCAAGAGGACTGACTGCTGTTATGAAATCAAAAGGTGCTTTAACAAAGTATTAGTTTAACTCATTCACTCCGGAGCAGCTCAGAAAAAGCTGCCTGCTTAATTCCACCATAGGAACAACAGTGCAGCCTGAGCTCATTTTCAGAAAATCCATTTGTAATACCATACAGAAAACAAATGTTCGTAACTCTTTAACTATAAGAGCTAGACTAAAAATGTAAACGAGAAAGTTGTTCAGCAGACACTGACCTTTCCAACAGTGTAAATATTGATAGTGCATATCAAAGTCATTATTAAATATTTGGCAAGGAATGTTGATATTGTGCATATTTTTTAACTTTTGGAAAAGCAAAGCACAATAATTTGGTCAATGTACCATGCAAACTCATACAATTTGAATTTAATTTGGTAGTATGAATGTCAGCTTTAAAATTATACCTTAACCATTACTGTGTGATGCTCCTTTCTTGAGATATTCACAGAAATATGATTAATATATTATTTCTCATAATTGATAAATAAACAAAGCATAATATGTCATCACCTGTAACAGACAGAGCCTACATATCAGTGTAGAAGTTGTGCATCTTAATGTCAGCTTCAAAATGATGCATCATTTGTGTCATCACCATGCTCCCTTGCAAGGATATGGGCATAATAATAAGTATTGTAAATGTATAATTTTCATAATTCTACAAGACTAAACAAACTGTGATATCTGTACATGTGTACAGTGCACAGACGCAGTTCTTTTACCATGTTGTAAGGAGTAACACGGTCTTCAAAATGAGGTATTACTTTGCACACTGACATGCTCCCTTGCAAAGTTATTTACCAAAATATGAAAAAAAATCATAATTTCCATAACCTAAGTCTGAAACACACTTTGATATCTGCACGTCCAACATACAGGCACCATTATTTTACCATGTTAGAACTAGCAATACTGTCTTCAAAATGAGGTATTACTTAGCACATTCAGATGCTCCCTTGCAAAGTTATTTACCAAAATATGAAAAAAATCATAATTTCCATAACCTTAGTCCAAAACAAACTTTGATATTTGCAGATGTGTACAACATACAGGCACAGTTATTTTACCCTGTTGGAACCAGCAATACTGTCTTCAAAATGAGGTATTACTTGGCATATTCAAATGCTCCCTTGCAAAGTTATTTACCAAAATATGAAAAAAATCATAATTTCTATAATGTAAGTCCGAAACAAACTTTGATATCTGCACATGTGTACAACATACAGGCACAATTCTTTTACCATGTTGGAACTATCAATACTGTCTTCAAAATGAGGTATTACTTGGCACACTGACATGCTCGCTTGCAAAGTTATTTACCAAAATATGAAAAAAACATAACTTCCATAACCTGAGTCCTAACAAGACTGATATATGTACATGTGTACAGCATTCAAAAGCAGTTGTTTTACCATGCAGACACATATGATTGTAAATATGCACATTCTTGGTGTAGCCAACATACTGCTGAATGGGTACATGCAAAGAGAAAAAGCAAGGTAAGGACCGCCACTCCACTAATGAACCCAGGACAGGCATGGGACTTCAGTGGCAGGCAAGGCCATCTGATCTGTCCTATAGCTGTGCTGACTACCCAGTCAGACAGCTGATACCACTGCAGTCTCACAACCTCCTTCAGTGTCAGCAGGCTGCCTTGCCATGGGCATCTGAAGTGTCCCATAACTGTGCTGGCTACCCACTCAGACTGCTGGTAGCAGCAATGATTCCTGATTGCATGCAATGCCAGCACTCTGTCTTACCTCTGCCTTTTCCATTTACATGTGTCCTTTCGGCAATAGTCATAAGGACTCAAGGGGGGAGCTAATGTAAAGGGTCTTGCCCTGATCTACATACATTTACTACACCTGAAGGGAGGGAGAGTGAGTGGAGAGATCAACCAAGACAACATGTGAAAAGACTAAGACTGCCCCAGGCTTTGTCTTTTTGCATGTGTCCTTTCCCAGAGGGAAACACTGCATCACAGTGGCAGCCCTGAGGCCATGCTTACCTAGGACAGTAGCACTATGGGACTGAGCTGAAGAGTCTCCAAGTTCCCAACTGCAATCCAGGTCAACCGCAAGATCCATGGAAGGCTGGGTATGCCCCCCGTGATGCACCCACCAACACAAGAGCAGTTGGCCCAAATCTCTGAAGAGGAACCTTCCTGGCCTTGGTGCATAAGGGCTTGGCTGGTAACTGACACGGGGGCACAGAAAGGGCACATGTAAATTCCCTCTAAATGAACTACAAACAATGTATGCACAGAAAGGGTACATGTAAATCCCCTCTAAAGGAACTACAGACAATGTATGCAGATGCATCACCCTATCTCACAAGAGAGGCCACTGTCATACTGATATTCATGTGTATAAGTATATATGTGCAAGTACATTATGCACATACATATATATCGATATACACACATATATGCATATATATATATATATATATATATATATATATATATATATATATATACATACAGGAAAAAACGTCAGGGGTCTTGCAGGATAGCTAGTTGATGAAGAATGAGGGGGTGACTTGCAATGACTACAAACAGAAAAAACACAATCTGGCTTGTGCATTCATCAAAGTGATAATGACTTCTACTTATGTGAATAACAGTTACAGCAGCTGAGACTTTTACCAGAAAAGTGATAATGACACACTGCTATATTGTAACTGCACTTATTGGTAATGTGATAATGAACTTCCTTTCAGTACTGCATGCTCAGACAAAGGTGATAATTGCTGCACATAACCTGTTGACTAGGCATTCATTATATTACATTGTGCAGCTGATGTGTAACACAGACTTATTATCAGTAAGGAGAACACCTGAGTAATTCAGTAAAATAGTATAACACTTTCATGTTTGTATGATGACGTTGGTGATCAAGAAGAGGAGGAGGAGTGTGAGGGCAGCACCAAGGATCAAATGGTGGAAATGGAAAAAGGGTAATTGTGAGGTGGAGTTTAGGGAAGAGTTAAGACAGGCACTGGATGGCAGTGAAGAGTTACCAAATAGCTGGATAACTACAGCAGAGCTAGTAAGGGAGATGGCTAGAAAGATGCTTGGTATGACATCTGGACAGAGGAAGGACGACAAGGAGACATGATGGTGGAATGAGGAAGTACAGGAGAGTATACAGAGAAAGAGGTTGGCAAAGATGAAGTGGGATTGTCAGAGAGATGAAGAAAGTAGACAGGAGTATAAGGAGATGAGGTGTATGGCAAAGAGAGAGGTGGCAAAGGCTAAGGATAAGGCATAGGAGAGTTATATGAAAGGTTGGACACTAAGGAGGGAGAAAAGGACCTGTACCGATTGGCTAGACAGAGGGACTGAGCTAGGAAAGATGTGCAGCAGGTAAAGGTGATAAAGGATAATGAGGAAACATACTTACAAGTGAGGAGAGTGTGTTGAGCAGATAGAAAGAGTACTTTGAGGGGTTGATGAATGAAGAGAATGAGAGGGAGAGAAGGTTGGATGATGTGGGGATAGTGAATCATGAAGTGCAATGGATTAGCAAGTAGGAAGTAAGGATAGCTATGAAGAGGATGAAGAATGGAAAGGCTGTTGGTCCAGATGACATACCTGTGGAAGCATGGAGGCATTTAGGTGAAATGGCAGTGGAGTTTTTATCCAGATTGTTTAATGAAATTTTGGGAAGTGAGAGGATGCCTGAGGAATGGATAAAAAGTGTATTGGTACCAAGTTTTAAGAATAAGGGTGATGTGCAGAGCTGTAGTAACTACACAGGGATTAAATTGATCAGTCACAGCATGAAGTTATGGGAAAGAGTAGTGGAAGCTAGGTTAAGAAGGGACGTGATGATTAGTGATCAGCAGTATGGTTTCATGCTGGGAAAGAGCACTACAGATGCAATGTTTGCTCTGAGAGTGTTGATGGAGAAGTACAGAGAAGGTCAGAAGGAGTTGCATTGTGTTTTTGTAGACTTAGAGAAAGCTTATGACAGGGTGCCTAGAGAGGAGTTGTGGTATTGTATGAGGAAGTCGGGAGTGTCAGAGAAGTATGTAAGAGTGGTACAGGATATTGTGACAGCAGTGAGGTCTGCGGTGGGAGTGACGGATACGTTTAAGGTGGAGGTGGGATTACATCAAGGATCAGCTCTGACCCCTTTCTTATTTGCAATGGTGATGGATAGGTTGACAGACGAGATCAGACAAGAGTCCCCATGGAGTATGATGTTTTCAGATGACATTGTGATCTGTAGTAAGAGTAGGGAACAGGTGGAGGAGACCCTGGAGAGATGGAGATGTGCTCTAGAGAGAAGAGGAATGAAGGTTAGCAGGACTAAGACAGAATATATGTGTGTGAATGAGAGGGAGGAGAGAGAAATGGTGAGGATGCAGGGAGTAGAGGTGGTGAAGGTGGATGAGTTTAAGTACTTGGGATCAACAGTTCAGAGTAATGGTGAGTGTGGAAGAGAGGTGAAGAAGGGAGTACAGGCAGGATGGAGTGGGTGGAGAAGAGTGTCAGGAGTGATTTGTGACAGACGAGTACCAGTAAGAGTGAAAGGGAAGGTATACAAGAGGGTAGTGAGACCAGCTATGTTATATGGGTTGGAGACAGTGGCATTGACAAAAAGGCAGGAATTAGAGCTGGATGTGGCAGAGTTAAAGATGTTAAGATTTGCACTGGGTGTGATGAGGGTGGACAGGATTAGGAATAAGTATATTAGAGGGTCAGCCAAGGTTGGAAGGTTTGGAGACAAAGCCAGAGAGGCAAGATTACGTTAGTTTGGACATGTGCTGAGGAGGGATGCTGAGTATATTGGGAAAAGGATGCTAAGGATGAAGCTACCAGGTAACCAGAAAAGAGGAAGGCCTAAGATTAGGTTTATGGATGTGGTGAGAGAGGACATGCAGGTGGTTGATGTGACAGAGCAAGATGCAGAGGACAGGAAGAAATGGAAACAGATGATTCACTGTGGCCACCCCTAATGGGAACAGCCTTAAGATGATGATGATGAGTATAACACTTGCATATTACTGAGCCCTTCCTCCCACCTAAATTCCACACATGACTGATAAAGCCAGGAAAAATGCACAAAAAAATATGGTAGCTCCATGCTGGCAGTAGTCAACAAGTGATAACCTTTATCTCACTCATGCAACTACTAATCACAAATATAATAATACAAGCAGAAGTGATTTCTTGTCTGCTTATTTTACATTATACTATTAATTAGTCACTGGTGTATCTGATGTCTTATATGCTGGCATATTACACTATACTTATAGGTTCATAGGTTCATAGGTTCATAGGTTCATAGGTTTATACTAGGCTATCTGCCCTAAGGCATTTATAAGCCTAGCCCAAATTTTTGTGGCTTACGCCACCCCTTATATGAAAAAATACTGTGCCCATTAGTTTGTTGTGCCTCTGTCCAGCAGTGACACAGAGATGATTCCCGGGGTAAACCTACGATCTCCCATCCACAGGTCTAGATTTCTCTTGAACAGAGTCAGCGAGGTGCTCTGCCTCACATGGACCAGGATTTTATTCCACAGCATAGGGAGTCTCTGAGTGATAAATCTATCCCTCCAGCACGTCCTATTTATATCCGTGCTAAGGTTTAAGTCGCTTGCTCTAGTGGTTTTGGTGGATTTGGATTTTTGAGGTGGAGCATGTCCATTAATTCCGGGTTGGACATGGCCTTGTATGTCAGGCACATGTCACCTCTGAGCAGACAGTATGCGACTGAATAGAGCTGGAGTTTCTTCAATCTGGCAGCATATGACAGATTTTGGAGTCCCTTTATCCTTTTGGTGAGGAACTTTTGGGGTCTCTCCAATTGCTGCAGATGTCTGGTGAGATACATCCCGAATGGGGCATTGTACTCGATCATTGGTCTGATAAGTGAAGAGTACAGGGAACAATGACCTCACTAGATCTGGATGTGAATCCCTTCATGATCAGGTGGGCAATGTAGAAGGTCTTTCTAACCACTTTAGCAATGTGAGTGTCAAAAGAAAGGCCACTGTCAACCTGGGTCCCCAGGTCCCTGATAACCTCTTCTGTGCTTAGTGGATTGCCACCTATATGGTAGCTTGGGGTTACCTTGTTTTTCCCGAAGGGTATGACTATACATTTTTTGGCGTTTAACTTCAGGCCATGGCTCTGGCACCAGCTATCTGTTTCCGTGAGTCCCTTCTGAAGGATATCCGTGTCCGATGCACTTTCCACTATGGCGCCCAGTTTGCAGTCGTCTGCAAACTTTGTCAGCCAAAGTCCTCCCATGCTGGCCTGTACTTCTGAGAAGTAGATGCCAAACAATAGGGGGCCAAGGACCGAGCCCTGTGGGACACCACTTGCAACCGGCTTGGAGTCTGACACAGCGCCAGCAACTCTAACCCTGTGGGTTCTGTCCTTAAGCCAGTTTGCAACCCATCTTGTGACATATGGGTTTACATTTAAGCTGGTAAGTTTTTCTACAATACCCGAGTGGGGTATTGTGTCGAAAGCCTTTGCAAGGTCAAGGTAGGCTGTATGGACTGCCTTTCCCTCATCAATGGCCTTGGTGACTGTTTCGAAGAAGTCGACCAAGTTCAAAAGACATGATCTTCCCTTGACAAAGCCAAACTGGGTCGGGTCCAATGTCTGCAAGTCCCTATATCTTTGTTTATGAGCTCCATTATGATCCTCTCCATAGCTTTGCAGACTAGACTTGTTAAGCTTATGGGGCGGTAATTACCAGGGTCCGTGAGGCGCCGCCTTTGTGGAGTGGGACCACAGTTGCCGTCGCCACTCCTTGGGCACGTATCCTGTGGTAAGGCTGAGATTAAACAGCTGCCTTATGCGGGTTAATTCCTCATTTAGCTCGTGTAGCACACAGCCGGGGACACCATCCAGTCCCATTGATGCTGTGTTTTTAGCTTTAGAGAGAGCAGCTTTCACCTGCGCATTTGAGATGTCCGGGAGGCTACACTTGGCTGGGATAGTTATCTCTCCTTTAGGGGAGAGGGTGAAGTTTGCACTGAACCTGTCTGCCAGTATGTTGGCAATGTCTGTGGGTTCAGTGATTTTTGTATCATTTTGGACTAATTTTGAGCATATCTGGGAGTTTCCACCCAGGTTCCTAACATAGCTGAAAAAGGCCTTATGATTGTCCTTTGAATCCATGGCAATTTTTCTCTCAAAATTGGCCTTAGTTGATTTTATGAGTGCTCGTATTTTTTACTAATAATGATCAGGGTGACTTCCTTTTATGGATTTTGTTCTATCATGTAATAGCTTTCTCCTCTTATTGTAAAGTTTGTTAATGGCTGGGGTCCACCAGACTGGACGTTTGCCCTTTGTGGAAAGAGTCTTGGTTTTATTTGGGATTGCCTGATCCATGCAGTCCTGGAGGTGTTCATAGAAGGCATTTGTAAGGGCTTCCGCAGCTTGGGTTGTGGTTTCCTCTGGCTCAGGGGCCTTGAAGGATACTACACCAGTCTTGAGTAGTGTGAAGTTTGCTTTAGAGAAGCTCTTCACTATGGTCTTTTTTGTTTGGGGTGGGGGCGGGATGTGGATTTCCAGTGAGATTAGTTTATGATCAGATCTCACCAATGAGGGATATACTTCCGGTGTGGAGCATTTTGTCCCCATGTTTGTGACAATGAGATCTAGTATATTTTCTCCTCTCGTGGGAACAGTGACTAGCTGTTCCATGGCATTTGAATTTATGAACTCCAGGAACCGTTGGGCTAGAAAGTTAGGGCTTGAGTAATGTTCCCAGTCTATATTCGGGTAGTTGAAGTCACCCAATACATTTCTGTGCTGTATTTTAAATAATGTAACCATATGTAATTTTCAGACTTAATTTCTATATTTCCCCAGTAACCCATCCAGTTCTTTGCATTGTGTATGCACAAGCACCAGAATGACACACTAAACTATTTTGCCCAGCGGTCACTTCAGCAGTCAGACCATGTATGCACAAGCACTTCCCTGATACACAATGAATTATTTCCCCAAGCAACATCCTCATTACTATGTCCAGGTATACATGCACCTAAATGAAATGTTTCCACCAAACAACCCTTCAGTAACATTTCCTAGTATGTGCAACCACCAGCATGAACATTTCACCCAAGCAACCCCTTCAGTAGAATGTTGAGGTATGCACAATCACCAAAATTAAACACTTCCCCAAACGAAATGTGTGTAACATTTCCGAGTATGTACAACCACCAAAATGAAGCATTCACCCAAGCAAGCCCTTCAATGTAATGTATGCACAGGCACCAGAATGAAAGATTTTCCTGAAACAACTGGACATAGCAAAACTTACCCAAAGGAATTTACAGGTGTTACTGCTCAATGCCAGGAGTCTAAACAAGAAATTCTATTCCCTTCAGGCTCTCCTCACCCTTGAGAATGTGGACATCTGTGCAGTTATTGAGACATGCTTTGAAGCCATTGAGATCATGCTGGCAGAGCAGGGCTATAATGCCTTCCATACATTCAGGCCAGATAATGCACAATCAGGGACCAAAGGTGGGGGTATCTCAAATCAATAAACAACAAACTTACCTCAAGACTGGTAAACAGGACGACTTGCTTGAACTTCTCCATGTCCAGATTTCCAAAGGCAAACTCCAGCACAATATCCTTGCAAGCTATACAGGTCACCCTTTTATGACCCACAAAATGCATAACTCATACTTGGAATTCTTGGACATATTGGAGGACCTCACCATACAACCAGATACCATATTTATGGGCAACTTCAACTACCCCCCCCCCCTAAACTGGAATACTTACAAAACAGCAAACTTACAAGCCCAAAGACTGCCAGACTTTAATAAATACGAACACCTTGGACCAGACAGTCCATACACCCACTATGGGTGCACAAAAACTTGACTTAATACTTACAAACATGGGAGAACACTGTCCCTACCAGAAATAAGCTCAGAACTCAACAGTGGTGGAATCATAGCAGGCTGTACAAAAAAAAAAGACAGAAAGTCATAGCCAAGATTAGAAAGTGTTATGCCCAGTATGATAAAAACACTCATCAATCTGAACAAGCAACTAAGGGCAATTAAGTCTACTAAAGCCAAATTTGAGGTAAACACAGCCTCCCAGGCAAAGGAACACCATAAAGTTTTCTTTAGCTATGTCCAAAACCTCAAAGGCAGCAGACAGCAGTGTGTAGAACTGATTATAAATGGAGCCACCTACACAAAAATGGGAGATATAGCAAATCTGCTGGCAGACAAATTCAGTTCAATTTTTCCATTTGTGTCATGTAAATGGAGAAGTGCAGTGGCCATTACTCTCACAGGAGTTGGTCACCATCAGCCCCAGAGAATTACAGATACACAATCATGACTAGTCTCATATACAAAGCTACAGAAAGAATCACCATGGAAATGATTAAAAAGGACATAGAAGACCACCTCCACAGACAGGCCAGTCACTAGCAAGAGTCCCTCAGGGCTCTGTGCTGGGTTTACACCTTTTTGCCATCTACTCCTTGGAAGTCAAGGCCAATATCAAGGAAATCAGGCTGACCAAATGTACAGATGACTGCAAACTAGGAGCAGTCACAGAATCTCCACAAAGAAACTAACATCTTACAGGAAGGACTAACAGACAAATGATCAGTGTTAAAGACACAAAATCACACACGCACACACGCACACACACACACACACACACACACACACACACACACACACACACACACACACACACACACACACACACACACACACACACACACACAAACAAACACACACACACAAAAGGCATAATGATCTTTGGAAAGTCAGATACCCTTGGAAAATCGATATCACACCCCTAACATGGAGCTTTTGTGTATCCGCAAAACAAAATGAATTACAGGATTTAACTTTCCTTGTGAAATAAATGATAGGTTGGAGAGACACTGACAATATTTCATTTTAGAATGCACCAACTCATGACCACTACTGGCAGTGGATGGGGGTCATCTAAGTATCAGGCTACAGCAATTCAGTGCAGTTCTGAGTGGCAGCAGTATGTGCCAGTAACTCTGTAAAGGGTTTGCTTCGCATAGATTGTTACAGATGATGTGGTCTAAAATAAAACATTGCCGAGTATGCACCATTCATATTTTATACAGTACTGTGTGCTCTTTTGAGTGGTGGGATGGTTCTTGAGTGAGACAGTTGTGTGTGTGTGTGCCTGTTATATAAAAGTGGATATGATTTGGCATCTTGTGTTTATAGGTTCATAGGTTCATAGGCTGGAACTAGGCTATCGGCCCTAGGGCCTATACAAGCCTAGCCATAACAATTCCCTGGCTATTTCTTCCCAGAATATTTACTTCCCTGGTCCCCTGTCTAGCAAGGCGACTGACATGATCCCCGGGGTGAATGTCCAATCTCCCATCTGTTCTCCAAGTACTATAGTTTCACCAACGTCTCAAAAAATGCTGGCTGAATACCTTCTTTAAGCTGCTTACATAGTTAACAATGCCCTTGTGATCTAGGTTGTTTCACCAAGGAAACATGTCACTTACTTGCTTAAGACATATAATAATAAAAAGGTGATGGGTGCACAATTGGAATTTGATTTTATTTATTAAGCAGATAGTTTCCTTTTGCAGTTCAGTTTAAAAATTTTAAAAGAAAATGAGAAGAAATTGTGTCTTTGAGGAAGCTATTATCTTAGTTACATTGTGGTTTCTACTCATTTAATACCAGTACGTTACAGGTATACATTCGCTGAGTATGTCTACTATCACATCAGAAGCTGCCATTTCTTTATTTACATGAATATGACGAAATAAATTCAGCGTAATGACAGTCCAGATATCACAAAGGGTTAGGTCTGACGATTTCATTGCTTCACGAAATCTGGGATTTTGGTCCTCGTTATGTAAGATAGCACATCATCACAAAAGAAACCCCAGCATTCTAAATAGTGCAAATCTTAAGTCCAAATCAAAATAATAAATGGATATTCTTGATTTAAAATGACAACATGACATTTATCTGTACAGGATACAGAAAGTCTGAATTTACTGAACTAAACTATGATGTATTTCTAATTAGCTGTACTTACTTCATATATCCATTACTTCCATGGCCCATATTAAAAAGGAACGCTGTATATACAGCAAATATGGTGTGATCTTTCCATTATCACTATGTTCAAGCAAGAGATGCACAGTCCCTTCCACAATTACTTCACGCCTTCTTTATTATATTTCACCGTTACATACAATGGGTAGAATTCTGAATTCTACAGCGGATGCCACCTTACCAAATAAAGTCTTCAGCTGTGTGAGATTCATCTGTGTAGCGCATCTGCAAAATGTGGTCCGCAGCATGTTACAAAGTTTAGCAGATAATCAGTTCAGTAGACAAACAGGATGAAGTTCTAGAAGGTGACGCACAGTAACACACAATCTGGTTTCCTGTGATCACTTGCCTTGCATTGTCTCCGCTCTCTTTGCGAGCCAGAGGGAAACAGAGCATATTCAACTTGTTTGTTTTTTTTTAATTTAAATATGGGGTACTTCAGTGTATGGCTAGGTGGGGTTGCATATTTTTATTTTCAGTCCATATCTGATTGATACCACCAGTTCTACATGGCATCATTCAAGGGGTACCGCTAAGATGTTTATACTTCCTACATAACCAGTGAATGCTTTGGATTGACTTTGGATGGTTTGTTTTGTGTAATAACTGCAGATTTCTTTAAATGGGCATAAATATGACTGCACAGTTTGTTACAGAAGAGGCGTGATGACATTCTGCACAAAATAACCCATTCCTAGCTCTCGACTGTCCATATTTTTGCATCGCAATTTTGGAGTATTTCTCATAACATTTCTGGTTCTCTGGCAAATCAGTGAGGACTGAAATCACTACAGAATGACACACATTTGTGTTTCAGACTTCATAGCAAATGCACGCTAACACAAATGATATAATTCTAGCAACTTTCTAAGTTTATATTAGCAATACTTAAAATCCATCCCTATTTTTGTAGGTTTTATACATGTATTCATTTGAGCTGTATTTTTCTTTATTATCAGCTACTCACTGTACAGGTTTTACTGTACGTTTGCTGCTGTACATCTTGTGGTTTATTATACTAGGTTCATAGGTTCGTACTAAGCTAACTGCTCTTGTGAGCCATTTTAAGCCTAGCCAATTATCCCTTGTGAGAATCAAACCCTGCACCTTGTGTTTGTAAGGCAAACACCTTAACCATTAGGCCACCCTCCCAACCCCTATAATAAACAATTGGGAGAAAATGGGGTGGATTGAACTTTAATGATTAATGGCTACAATTACAGACTTTTACTTCTAAAAAATGCACTTTTAATCTCTTATTTCGTCAATGATGTCACCAACACTGACCTACACTGACTTATTTAGTCAACCTTTAAAGCTAAAAATACTAATGTTTTATAAAAAGTGTTCCCACATATACAGATAAGACGTTCAAAGAAATACTTCACTGTGGCTATGCAGATCCGATGTTACTGTTGGGGGTGGGGGTGTGACACAAGTGGTGGCTTGGATTGCAAGAATCTGATTGGCTGCCACCACTTGCTTTATCAAGAACTTTTAAACAGGATTTTCTAAAATATCTTTAATGTGACCTTAATGTAAAAACACGCTGAATGGTAACTATATAAGGTAATTTACACATTCAGTTACCATTTCATCGTATTTTACATTAAGTTCAGCTACAAATTGGGATGCCAGTTTCTCATGCTTGTGGAAGGCACTCGGGGATAACAGCTTCAAATTACTGTCTTCTCATGGCGCGCTCGTTGTTAAGCACAGAGGTGCCATGAGAAGATACTCGGGGTTAATGAGTTAAGGGTATGCACAGTCATGCAACCAGCCTATTGTACATATTTCAACTTCTACGTTACCCCTAACTGATATGTTTGTTTTTCAATTGGATTACACAGGTTATAGGTCACATTAAATTTGGGAAATGTTATCACATGACTTCTGTGGTCTCATGTTATATATCAGACAAACCTGGCATGTTAACAGGGGTGTCTACATTTATAATGTCCACTGTAAGCTTAGAAGGTTGCTAGTGTAACTGGTTCTGTTGTAATGTACCTGTACTGCAGGTTTAGAAGGGTGAGACTCAAAATATGTCATTAAATAGTGACACCAGTCCTCATATCATCCCAGTAATGTGTCAGACAAATATAGGATTTATGACGAACAGACCAGAAATATGAGCCACACATGTAGACATTCAGCAACACTCTGCACAGTTGTGAGGTTGAGAGGTATGCTCTGTAGGAGTTGCCACTATGCTATACAGGTGAACAGCAATTATGTGTACATGGGTGCAGTGTGTGCTACTTGAAGGCCCATCACTTACTAACACTACTCAAATATCACAGAGGTATATATAAGAGGTAACAGGAAGTGGAAAGGGCTGCACTGCTTGATGTTAAGGGCCTGTCCAGGGTGTGTATGTAGTGGTCTGACTGTGTTGTGAATGTCACCAGATGGCTATTGTAAGGTCTGTGTAATGCCTGTCTGCCACCTCACCTGTATGTCTGTGCATGCGTGTGCATGCCTGTGTGTGTATGTGAAGCAGCAAACGGTATAGTGCAGGTTTTTATTTACATATGTTGTCTTTCTCCCACAGGTGGTCATGCTGGTCACAGTCCCTCCCGCTCAGTATCTGATGTCAGTGTCTCTGCAGACTCTGGCAATGATGGTGGTCATATTCAGGCACAAGTGGTGTCAGGAGCTGAATCTGTGCCATCAGTGCCATCAATTGAGTTCCCACACTCATCCACAATGTCCCCACACACAGTCACAATGTCCACACATGCCCTGTCTCCAGCAGCCACAGATGATGGACAGTTGGCAGGTGGTGGGATGGCACAGGCTAGTGTGCTGACTATGGCAGGTGTGAGTGTAGACACTATCCATAGTCAGACTGTAGGTGAGGTCCCGCACAGGTGGATGGAAAGGGGTGCTCACAGGAGGACTGCTGCTCATCGAGCCATTGTTGCAAGTGCCACAGTAGGTGTCACCAGACGCATGTTTTGGGCTGTCATGGATGCACAGGCAGGTAGTGAACTCAACAGCAGACATATACTCAGGGTGGTGGATGCAACTCTTCCTGGTTTACATGGTGACATACGTGACCTTGCTGAGGCCACACACCAAAATATTGAGGTCATGAATAAATGGTGGGGTGAGAACTTGGCAATCCTTGACCGTGGCATGTCTGTGCTCCAGTGTGTGGTGGGAGATGGCTATTGGCCACGTGGATGTAGGTCAGCACCAACATCATTTGAGAGTCTATGGGGCCATGCACCTTCACACTCCTGTAGTGGCAGTGACACCAGCACTACTGAAGGGGGTTTGCTGCAGACAGCAGTCACCATCAGGAAGCAGTACTGCATCTGCCCTTGGGCTTGGTGATGCCAGTGAGACCCCTGGCAGGACCAGTTCACATGTCTGTGCCCAGAGATGGTGAACTGGGCACCCTGCCATGTACGGTCCTCAGCTGTCAAACATACCCCTGTGTAGGGCAGCCACTTGTCATGACTGTGTACATACATACACACACACACATCAGTATCACAGGCAAGTCACCTCCAGACGCACAGCACCTCTGCACAGCCCATCTATAGGATACCTCTCCAACCACATACACATGGATGTCGGCCGTATGGCCCAGCCTAGGCCTCTGGCAAACCCACACCACACCCTGTGCATATGATGATACCTGTGCCACATTCCTGTCATTCATACCATCATTGCAGAGACAGGCTAATATGGGTCCAGTACACAGGGTGAATATAGTACAGTGTAGCTATGTAATACTGTTTAAGGTGAATTTATTATGGGTACACATAAAGATGTATGTTCCTTATTAGCCATGATGCATTATTGCTGTTAGTACCACTGACTAAATGTAGTCCGACATGTTGTATTCTGTTTGTGTTCCAGGTGTCGGTGTGTCTGCAGACTGTGGTCCTGCAGACATTATCAACATAGAGTATGGCAGAGTGGGAATACACTGACACACACACACACACACACACACACACACACACACACACACACACACACACACACACACGCACACACACTCACACACACAGGCAGGTGATGTGATATTATAAACCCAACCTCAGTACTATTACACAATGGGGCTCACCTTTTATGCTGGCACGTGCAACTGTTTACAACTGGTATGCCACTGTCCACAGCAGGACATCATTGTATGCCATTCAGGGTATCCATGTGTGTGACTAACACTGTCTGTGTCCCCCTGTGTCTCTCTCTCTCTCTTTATCAGTGTCTGTCTCTGACTTCCCCACATCTATGTGTGTCTATGCTTCACGTATGTTATCAGTTGCCCATATATATATATATATATATATATATATGTGCGTGTGTGTGTGTGTGCGTGTGTGTGTGTATCTCACATAACAGATGCAGATATATCACATATGGGCCACCTACAGTTAGCAAAGATAATCCTGCCTGATGTGTGTGTGAGGTGACATAGCTGTTTGTATGCACAGACATATATACACAATACAGTCATTCTGATGTGGGTTCCAACATGTCCTGTGATTCTCTAAGTGTAGGAGCATGCCCAGTGTGACCTTCTATAGTTAGAGTGGGACTACATTCCAGAAACAGGTGTATTCCAGTCCAGGGTTTTGTGTGCTACAGCCATACCTCTCAGGAGTACACAGGACTTTCCTCAGGGTACTGGTTTCATTTTGCAGACATTTTCTGATATATCTGTAGTCTGACACTGCAATGTATTGTGTCATTACCTAGTGCCAGACATCCTCTGATCATCACAGTGCTTTACCAGAGGAATACTAGTTGTATGATGCATAGACCAATATTATGAGGGCAGCTATGTACATTCTTCCTAACAAGGCCATTTGTGAGGTGTGGCTACAGCCAGTTTAGTTAATGACACGCTGTGTAAACAGTCCAGCAACCTGGTGATATACTGGCTGGGGATCTCCTGCTTGTGTTGTATCTTTCTAACCTTTGATACCATATCCTTGTGTGGGCATACCTCTTATCTGTACATTTTGTGGCAGGTTGTCCAGATGTTTGGCTAGAGGTTTCATCCTTTCTATGTAAACGTGTGTTTTTATGGCAAGTTACTTACATATAATTGAAGAGTGATGTTACAAAATAATGACAGACATTACTGTTTCACACTACATAACCTTCAGACAATTCCTGCTACTGCAAACCCTTCCCCCTACCAACTTATTTAGTATGTAAGGGCGATATTTACAACACCATGCCTATCACTGTGTCTTTGTTCCACTTTTATTTCTGCCCTTGTCCAGACATTTTGCTGTCAGAGGTTGGGAGTTATGGGTGTGAGTACAGAGTGCATTCTACTGTGCAGGCGTGTCCATTATATGTAAAAGCAAACATAAGAAAAAAGGATTATTGAGAATAACCACTGGCAACAGTACCAAAAAGCACTTATATTCACAAAAGCCTTGGCACCTCAGCTACACATCCTTCAAGAAGTCACTTACATGTGTAGTATATTCCACATAGCACTGTGACTTCCAGGTATGTCAGTGGCAGAGCAGTGGGTGTCACTGACATGCATAACAGTTGGCACTGCAGTTATATGCACATAACCCTGTCAAAGACAGCACTGTACCTAGGGCACTACAAGATGACTGCCAGGAGAAAGTGCTGGCCAGACCCAGACAGTATTTACCACACATACACATAGCTCATTGACCCCTGCATATTGTGGACAGGCAACATGTTTTCATGTGTATTGGTATATCCCTGCTAATGTGTGCTATGCTGCTATTTCCCTGCAAACATACATGTTACTGCATTTGTGTGGGTATATGGGGGGCACACCTGTCAACTGTACACATTTGTACAGACTATGCTGATATTTGCTTTACATTTTGGTTTCATTTACCATACTATTGTGCACTGTCTTGGGGACTAGAGGCATATCAGTAAAGAGCACAGGTCAGATTGTAATGGCATTTGATTTTCAGACTTCTTACCCTTCATAGCCTTACTGCAACTGCGGGTCCTACTGTGCTATCACTGTGTGAGTCTGTAGGGGGGTAATTCAACATTGCCACCATTTGTGTGCCTTTACCAGGCATTTCTCTGTGATCTTCTACAGCTGACTTGCTGTGTGGGTGTGAAGGGTGGGTATGGGACCCCCATACTGACATCCATGCCTTTGACCTATGACACCCCAGTTAGTTGTCCCAACACATGTACTGCAGGGGAGATTTGACACCTTGGGTATTACTGCATAGTGTGTGGAGGCCAGTTTTGGCCAGACATTTCCTGGTGTCCCATATAGCTGTCAGTTGTGTGCTGCTATCCCAGTAGGCCTCCCCATTCCCTTGCATGCATGCAACATTACCATAGATATGCAAAGCAAAACATACTAATCCATTCATTTATTGTTAAGAAGACTGACTTACCTTGTGTTTGCAGCAGATGTGAGGATTCATAGGTTCATAGGTTGGTACTAGGCTATCAGCCCTAGGGCCTATACAAGCCTAGCCACAACACTTCCCTGGCTATTTCTTCCCACACTATTTACTTCCCTGGACCCCTGTCTAGCTGGGCGACTGACGTGATCCCCGGGGTGAATTTCCTTTCTCCCATCCAATCTTCAAGGTTCCTTTTGAAGAGGACCAAAGAGGCACTCTGCTTGACATGTATGGGCAATCTATTCCAGAGTCTGGGGAGTCTCTGGGTCAGGAACCTATCCCTCCAGCATGTTTTGTTTATTGTGATGACAAGGTTTAGATCCCTAGAGCATGTGGCTCTGAGGGATTGGGATTTCTTTAAGTGTAGCATGTCCAACAGCTCTGGGTTTGACATGGCCTTGTATGTTAAGCAAAGATCACCTCAGAGTAGATGATATGTGACAGAGTATAGCTGGAGTTTTTTAAGGTGGTCAGTGTAGGGCATCTGCTTTAGGCCTGTGATTCTTTTAGTGAGGTATTTCTGTGGCCTTTCCAGTTGTTGCAGATGTCTTGAGAGGTACATACATGGTGCTTGAGGGACGCCTATGCTGGATGCACACAGTACACTGCCTATACATGGTAAGTTACAGTTTATGGGATGTGTGTATCATCCATTTTACTGTGTGTGCGAGTCAGAGAGAGGTGTCAGTCCCTGGGATCCCTACAGTGTGTGCAATGTGTTGCCTCTTTGCAAAGGCCTGAGCATACTGGGCATGCCTCTGTCTGCCTACAGGAGCAGGCTCAGGAGCCTCCTCATATGAGTCCCCCTGTGCCTGTGGGGACCTTGGCAATGGTGATGGGTTATGTGGCCCTTCCCCGTGCTGTTCCTGCTGCAGCTGTTTCCACAGGATCATATTGTGTAGCATGGCACATACTATGAACACGTGTACAGATGTGGCTGGAGAGTATTGCAAGGCTCCACCAGATATATCAAGGCAGCGGAACCATGACTTGAGCATCCCAAACACATGCTGGTGATCCTGGTTTGTGCGTGTGCCTCATTATGATGTTCTTGTGAGGGTGTGTGCGCATTTCTGATGGGTGTTATCATCCACGGCTCCAGTGCACAGCCAGCATCCCCCACCAGATGGCCATATGGGATGCCCCCACTGGTAAATGCCTGGTACAGCTGTGACAAATGACAGATGTGGGAGTCATGATATCTTCCAGGGCTGCCAGCACACATATTTATGATAATCCCCTGGGTATTGCACACAATCTGGCAGATGATGGAGGGGAACCCCTTGTGGTTTATGTAGACCCTACTCTGTTCACTGGGTGGTGCTTTGATGTGGATGTGTGTGCAGTCTATGGTACCCAGTACATGGTAGAAGAGACGCATATTGCTGGTCCTCTCCTCAAGGATGTTGGGGAAGTAAATGTGCTTGCCGGCATGTGGTAGCATGGCATCCAGGAACTGGTGGAGTACCCTGGATGCAGATGCCTGTGAGACCCACATGATATCCCCAGTAGGTCTTTGGAAAGTACCTGTAGCTAGAAATCTTAAGGCTACACATACCTTGGTAGCCACTGGCTCTAGGTCTGAGATGAGGCCGGCAGAGCTTGGTGATTTGCTGAAGCATGTCTCTGTCCACCCTGTAGTGGTCTACTATCTCCAGATCATGTAGCCCCTGGTAAATTACCCTATGTCTGAACACTCTTCTCCTCCTCCTCGGTCTGTGGCAATTGTCAGCATTATCCTCCTGTCCGCCCTCAGCCTCTAGCACATACTGATGGATCAAAGAAATGGCAGCCCCTAACATTTTCCAGTTAAAATTCCCCTGCATGTGTACACCAATGGTGCAGATTTTGTGGGGAAAAACCAGACTCTAAGGTGTTTCCATATTTTATACTGTTGTGCTGCAGATGCTGCCAGTATGATCAGCTGACTATGATGCATTCCACCTGCAAGCTATGTAATTTGTCCTTGATTGCTTTTATTCTGATATTTTCCTTTTTTTTCCTTTTTTTCCCTTCCCAGTTCCTCCCCTTTTAAGCCCTGAGGTGTGCCGTGCAAACCTGGTGCCCAAATGTAAACAGTCCTGCTATTTCCAGGTTTTTTTTGTTTGTTTAAGACTGGGTGTATGCCATGCAAACCAGTTTAGCTAATGTAAATATAAAGAAATGGCCCTCCCTGGACATGAACACGCTCTTCATTTCATGGAATAAGTCAATACAGCCTCAGTCACACCCCCTTACTTAGCTGTGCTTATCTGTGCACCATAGGGCTCCATTGTGCTTACAACATGACTGACACACCGCATTTTCATGTCTGTTGCTCCTTCTAGTTATGCAATCATGCTATAGCACCTACACAGTTAGGTGCAGTTTGGCACTTAGAAGATTTTTGTGATTCATTAAATTTCCCCTCATTTGCATACCCCACTGCCTTATTGCATAGTTACTGCACTAACACAGAGCCTTTCCCCTTGACAACCACTGTTCCCTGGTATTGTTTTGATTCTGCATGCCATAGACTATAATGGCAAAATGCAGATTTCCCTTAAAATTGAGTTTTCACATGGCACAATCCTGTTTGCGCGCCACTGCCCTATGCTTAAACGGCCGAGATCGGCCAAAAAATAACTTTAATTTTCATAAAAATGAAGCACTTTTCCATGCTAATGGCCATATATTTGGCCCTTAGCATGCCTATAGACTATAATAAATGCCTTTTATGGAGCTGTCATGCCTCCGCTTTATTTGCAGAAATATATTCGGTTTGCAACCGAATACATTTCTGCAACTACCACTGTTCTTGCACTGATACCTGCCTGCTTGTTGAATTGCTAATTCATCTCATTTGCATGTTTTTCATAAGCAAATGAGGTAGTTACCATTTTGCACTGGTTTCCATGCAAGAACAGTGGTATTCAGGCTTGTGCACATCAAAACAGTAGTTTACTGGATCGCACGGCGGCCATATTCCGTGCAGGAGCAACTACAATGTTCCTGCATGGGAAAATAAGATTATTAAATTCCGTGGATATTCTGTCACTATTCTTTTTATATAACATATTTCCTTTTACTGGTAATTTATCAATTACCAGTCTCCAGAAAATATATTGATATTTTATCTTCTGATTACACCATTTACTTCTAAATTTTTTAGCTTTAATTTTTTCATCTCTTAGATTTCCCATGGTTTTACCAAGTAAAGTTTTATCATTACATTCTTATAACATATTTTTTCTTTTATCATTCCATTCTTATAACACACTTTTTTTATCTTTTTCTATATCATCAATTTTTATTTTCCACAAAAATATTTTTCTTGGTAACATGTTATTTCTTCATTTATATACTCTTTTTCCCTTTAACTCTTTTTACCATACCCCAAAATTTATCATATTTATATTTATACAATTTTACTACTAATCTCTTATTTTTTTTATTTATTTACTTTAACATTTTGTACAAATTCAATGAAGCAGCATACACCACTGGGTTAATTAACCCTAGACATCCTTCCTCTTTATTTATGTACAGAGCTCTTTAATCTAAAATCCTATATATATGAAAAAAATATATGCCGTAATTCCTTTTTAGTTACTGTTGGAAACATAAATACACTTGCCAAGTATGGTATTTTTCCAACAGTGTTGAATTTATCAAATATGCATTTTTTATGAATTATAACTTTTATGTTCTCCAGAACAACAGGTTTACTTTATTTCTTCTATTGTTTTTCCAGTAAATTCTACTTAAAACTTTATTCCCTCATTTTATACTTCGCACAGAAATTTCATTCATTTTAAAATATATACTCCCTATTTTTTCTACATCCCTTAAACCTTTACTTTTCTCTTTATTTAAAACCATCCCTATCACTTTTAGACACTCATTTGTGCAAGTTATTACTTATTTTGTCCAAATCTTGTTTTTTTTGCAATTATTATAATGTAAGGGCATATGCTAACAGAAATGGAATTCTTAACTCTTCTGGTGTTACGTACATGCTTCTTTCATTTTGTAATTTATTTCACATGCTATCACATTCATAACTAATGCAAAGAGTATACAACTCATTGGACATCCCTGTCTTACACCACTCTTCATATGTACCTCTTGGCTTAGCCACCAATTTACAAGTATTTTTTACTTTATTTTTTCTATACAGTGACATACATAATTTTCTAACTTTCTCACTTTTATTATATTCTTTCATTATTACCTATAACATTTCATACCCAATTGTATGAAATGCCTTAAGATCTCCTATCATGATTTTTGCTTCTTCTTTTCTATTCATATCATCCACAATTTCTCAAACCAAGCTTATAGAACACACCTTGCATTAAAACAATTAAATTGGCTTGAACTCCCAAACCAGTTGACATACTCACAATTAATAATTACCCACAACCAATTTTACTCTCCAGACAAATGCCTAGTATTACAAACTAATCTACTGTACTATTCACCCAGTAGAGATCTTCGCTCTAGCAATAAACTTTTACTGTGTATCAGTAAGGTACTCACCACTGCTGGGGACTATCTCTATCCTCATTATGTGTCAAAACTCTGGAATGAAATTCTCATATTTAAATCAGAAAATGTAAATAGTTTCAAAACTTTGCTTAAACAGCACCTATGCCAAAGATGACTCTGTTCTTCCTGCTCACCTGGTTAGCTTTACTCAGATTACTTTTATCTAACTCTTACTCTTGTAGTCACATTGTTTTCCAATTTTTTGTACCTTATTGCTCCTCCTCATACTGCACTTATTTCCTAAACTCTTACTTTTCCTCTTTCTTTCACACCCCACCACTAACAGAAATTCTTCTCTGTCTATTTATCTTCCTGCTTATTTCTATAACTTTTTTCTTTCATATTTATCTTAATTTTTAAGCTACATTCTACTTGTCATTCTAGAAATTATTATTGGTTGATCTTTTACCTGTAGCCATACATTAACTGTTATTGTATGTTACTTCTCTATTCAATAATTAGCCAATTTATTAATTTCTCTCTTGTTTTTTTCTGTTAACATGCTATGTTCCTATAAGAAATATTTAAAAAAAAATATTTAAAAATGATGTAAATAAGTTCATGCATAGATGTTTTTACCCTGGAGTTATAAATGTGCATCATGTGTAATTTAAGTGTGGAGCTTTTTTCCCTGGGCCTCTGTTGAAAATGGATTTTACTCAGTTGGACTTTTCCCAGTCAACAAAGGCTAATAAAAAATAATAATTCTCTAATTATTATCATTAATAATTCTTGACAACCTTTCCCCTTTATACTATATATACTATCTTCCATAGTACTTTCCATTTTAGTTTCAAATCTCTTTGGTATTATTTTCATAAAGATCTTATAATTATTATTATTCAATACTATTTGTCTCAGTTTTTTAATTGTCTTCTATCTTCCTTCTTCCATATGAATTTTAGTATTCCACTACATAATTCTTTAAACATAAAACATTCATTTAACCATTCGTTCAAAACCTTTAATTTTTTTTACCAATCCCATAAAGTTTTATACATGTCATAACCTATCCCATTTAGTCCTGCAGCCAAATCTATATTTATTTGTCCTAATACATTGTCTTGCTCATGTAAATAAATCTCCTTTTCCAACTTTTTATTCTTTTTCTATTTTTTTCACTACCATCTTTTTTTCTTTAAACATTTCTTGTACACATACCTCTCAACCTGGAGACATCAACAATCTGGACAAAGACCAATGAAAAGTAGGCACAACTGGCCAAAAATCTAGACACTAAACATAAAATGTGCATGTATAATAACGTAACTCTGCCCACTCCAATGGGATTGTGGAATGCCAACATTCAAATAATTGTGAAAATATTCCCCAAGTTAATATTAACTTTGAAATTATACATTCATGCTGAAACAGGAGTTAAAGTCCCTTTACAGCATTAACAAACATATTAAGGGCAGTAGTAGGCAATAGGCATATAAAACACTTTGTATTCTACTTTCTGCCCTACCACACTTCTAGCATGTACACACGGATTTTATGTTAGCTGCACCCTTACATAGATTCTTTAAAATAACATACATTAATAACTTTAACATATATAAAAGAACTCTGCACTCTATTAATCTTAATTGGAAACTAAAGTCTGCCATAACAATCATTGGTATAACAAGCCACTGTTGTCAATATGTGGGTATCAGGTAACTTTGATCAATGGATGAAATAAATCTGATTCAGAAACCTTCTGCTCTTGTAGTTATGCAAATACAAATGTACATTCATAGTTATTGTAAACAAATCTGATAGATGCTGATGCTGAGCACTGACTCATACCTCTAACTGTTCCCAAATTCATATTTTGGCTCTATCCAGGTCTCTCTTCTTAATCCCAATTCCCTCCTAAAACTGTTGACTTTTGGAGAAAAGATGTTGAATCAAACAATATATGTACAATATATCGCAGATATACCCCAGGGATTACCTCAGTGTCACTGCTCAACAGAGGCACAGCAAAATAATGGGTATAGTTCCCCATACTAAAGGGGTGGCGTAAGCCACAAAACTATGGGCTAGGCTTGTAAATGCCCTCGGGCAGATAGCCTAGTATGAACCTATGAACCTATGAACCTATAATATATAATGACAATAATTAGTCTTATACTTCTTTTACTTCAGAAAATGTATATTAATTTGTAGGATCTTGTTATGTCAATGTCTCAAATTAGTATAAATTTATATATGTATATATACAGGCACACACACACACACACACACACACACACACACACACACACACACACACACACATATATAATAGATAATAGAGTATATAAATGTGTGTGTGTGTGCGTGTGTGTGTGTGTGTTTGTGCATGTGTGTGTGTGTGTGTGTATATATATATATATATATATATATATATATATATATATCCATGACCCTATCTTTATTTACTAATAACACATTAGGATCACATGCATAAATGTTGTCACTGGGTCTTCAAGTTCATTCTACTTCTACTTTTACTCTACAATGAAAAATTACTCTGAAGACAGTTGACTCCCTGTCAAGTTCCTTAGATTTAAACTTAAGTTTCAGGTGAACTGAGGGCATGCTGTTTTGGTACAACTACAGACCTATCCCAAGTCTCCCACAACCAGTGTGTTAAATCAGCATTTGAGATTATCTTCAGCACAAACTATTTTTATAGTAGTAATATTCTTTAGGTTCTAAGTCTTAAAACCAACTTCTTTAAGTCACAGTAACCACTGTAACCATTATGTTTATAATATTTTGTAAATTACTTACAATATCTCAGCAACCACTTAAGTTATACACATACTATTAGCAGCATTTTATTCATCTACCAGAGAGCTTTCATATGAGGCTAAGGAGTTCTGTCTGTGTTATGTGGTTGTGGAGATATTTAGAAAAATGTATAAATTAGAGCTATATAAATTAATATCATAAAAACAGCAGTTACTATCTATTTGCCTGCACTAGACAGAGGTCGAATATTAATGCAGTTGAGCTTGTTATTGTGAAAGCTTTAAGATTAAATCTTTTAAAACCTTGTACATAACATGGTTTTGAAATTATTGATGCAAATATGAACAAGCAATATTTGACATGTAGAGGCGTCAGTAGGAATTAACTGCAAATGCACCTGGAGGTGTCACTTGGATGTAATGAGTTAAATGACTACATTATTTTTTTTTCCTTGTACAAAATAGCTTTGCTTATATAAAAACTCATCTATTTTGTCTTGCTTTCTTTCATATAATTATTTTTCTTTGTCAAAGTACTTTCTATCATTATGCTCTAAATCTTTCAATGCATTGTTATATTTTCTTTTCTATTTTTCTTCTTTACTTTTCTCACATCATATTGCTGCTATAAAAAAAATTTTATATATTTTATTTTATAAAATGTTCTCATAATAATATGATCTTTCCATAACTGTGTTACTAAGCTCTTTCCTTCTTCATTCTAAGATTTCTCAGTTATCTTTTTTATTCTTTTGTCTATTTTTATATATTCCTAGTTTTCCTTTCTATCTAGCCATATTGCAAGATGATCTGAAAATCCTGTTTCAACTACCTCCCCTTCTACTACAACTAAACCATCTGATACTATAAAATAATCTTTTGCAGTGCTATATATACCCCCTTTTGTAAGTCCATTACTTTTTTGTCCCAAAGTTTTAATTTACCACATCTTATAACTTCTAATATTTTTCTAATATAATTTCCTTTCTTTTACACTTACCTCTTCTTTCCATTTTAAATCTACAATGGTTAATCTTGACATTTTTCCTAAAGTTATCTAATATCTTTACTGTATTTCTACAGAATATGGGAATTTCAGAACATCTCTCATTTCCCAAATTCTAGAGTCCTTATTCCTCAGAGCTTCTCTGTTTGTAATCTTTCTTCATTTGTTAAAAATCTTGTGTCTTCTAATACAATTACATCTATGTCACATGTTTTATGCCACTCCAAAATCCCAATTCTTCTTACTATATTCTTAATACTAGTCACATTTATAGAAAAAACTCAAAAAATTTCATTTCCATTTTCCTTAGATTTGTGGTTTCATAAGATCATAGCTAATTCCTAGGCTAAATTTCTTAATAGGCCATTTGAAGCCTAACCTACTTCCCTCCCAATAGTAAAAATCAAACACTGTACCTTGTGTGTCTGAGTCAGACGCCTTAACCATTATGCCAACCCCACTCATTAGCTGTATAAATTAATTTTCATCCATTTCCTTTCTTTTTTCTTTGGTACTTATCCCTTTAAATTTTCTTTTTCTTTCATTTACACTTTTACAATATAATTCTTTTTTCTTCTATCTCCAAATGTATGTCCTCTTCACCACTTATTTTAGAACCTTCGTCTGTGTTATTTTTGTTATTTTTTTCTCATCTAGTTTTTCTTCTATTTCTACTACTTCTAAAGTTTCTTCTCTTTCTTAATTTTTTCTTTTTCTTTTTCCTT
Organism: Protopterus annectens; assembly: GCF_019279795.1. Taxonomy (NCBI): domain Eukaryota; kingdom Metazoa; phylum Chordata; order Ceratodontiformes; family Protopteridae; genus Protopterus; species Protopterus annectens. The sequence continues at coordinate 963,969,334 of NC_056729.1, forward strand.
ATTCTTATTTTCATTTTTTGCAATCCATCCATAAATGTCAAATTTTGTTACATTTACAACATTTCAATTCACATTTTTTCATCATGTCCCATTTCATCACAAATATAACATTTTCTTTTATCACAGTTACTTATCAAATATACTTCTCCCCAAAAAAATATTTTGGGCTGTCCCTAGCATTTTTCAACATCCCTAGTCCCCCCACATTTATCATGCTTTGTATATGTATATTTTTTATTTTCTATTTTTAACACAATGTTACAATCCCATCCATCAGTCCATAAACCCCTTTTATCATAAATATTTGCAATATTGGGTAGTTTTTAAATGTCCTTTCAAAGTCTCTCTTTCCACCTCTATTCAAATTGTACATGCATTTTCTTTTTGCTTCCATGTTAAATGTTTTTATCACATAAGGAATCCATTATTTCAGTCTTTCTTTTTTTCATGTCCTCCAAGAAAAGTTTCTGTTGAAAAATCAGACTCAAATATAATGTCACAAAATGTCTCTTTGTTAATATGAATAATACTCTTACCAAATGTGCTTTTGCTCTCAAAGGAGCTATTAAATTGTTCCACACTTCATATCTGTCAATGTCTTTGTCTTCTTACTTTGAATCCTTACCACAGGCCTCCATTTTTCACATTCTTCTGCCTTCCTTTCTGCTACTCCCCTTTTGCCTTCTTTTACTTTCTCTGCATGTTTTCTTTTCCATCTCACTGCTGTCCTTCAGGATTGTCTCTGTATCCTCTATGATGGGTATGATGAGTGATGAGTAGAGGGGCACAATGACCTCTTTTGATCTGGATGCGAACCCTTTTGTGATTAGGTGGGCCACATAGAAGGATTTTCTAACCAATTTGGCAATGTGATTATCAAAGGAGAGATTACTATCTACTTGGGTCCCCAGATCCCTTATTACGTCTTCCATATTTATGGGACTACCACCTATGTGGTAGTTTGTGGGTACTTTGTTTTTTCCAAGGGGGATGACTATGCACTTTTTGGCATTTAGCTTGAGGCCATGATTTTGACACCAGGTATCTGTCTCAGTGAAAACCTTTTGGAGGATGTCTGGGTCAGCTGGAGAGTCAATTATAGCCCCTAGGTTTGCAGTCGTCTGCAAACTTGGTCAGCCATAGTCTTCCTGTGCTTGCTTGTACCTCTGAGAAGTATATGCCAAACAGGAGGGGTCCTAGGACTGAACCCTGGGGAACACCACGTGTAACTAATTTAGAGTCCCTAGCATGTGGGAGAAACAGACAAATGTAGGTTTTGTAAAACCAAATTGGAAACAGTCACACACATTGCTGCTGGTTGCGACACACTCATGGCAGATGGACTGTATACTGAAAGGCATAATAATGTGGCAAGGCCTTTGCACTGGGGATTGTGCAAACATTATGGTATTGAAGTGGCTGAAAATCACTGGAAACATGAGCCACAAAGCATCATAGAAAAATGATGAAGTTTATATCACATGGGATCACCCATTGCCAACAGTTCAAAAGATAGATGCTAGAAAACTGGATATAGTGGTCCAAGAAAAGAAGACAAAAGTAGCATTGATCATTGAAATCACCACACCCAGTGATTATAGTGTCTTACGTACAGAGAGAGACACAAAGTCATAAAATACCAGGATCTGCAGGCAGAAACAAGAGCAGTGTGGAAGAAAGATACCCAGACAGTTCCAACAGTAGTAGGAGCAACAGATCTTATAAAAAAGAATTTACACTCATAATTAGGGTACTTGTGTATTATCGCAACCAGTTTTTCATGGCAATACCGGTTGGTTCCTGATGTTTAAATCTGACAGTTAATGTTGTGAAAATGTCAGACAATGTGTTTTCTTTCCCACTGAAGGTAGTGTTAGGCAGGGTTATCAATAAAAAATGAAAAAGTCAATGTTGCTGCTTAGGTATGCAATTACTGCCAGCAGGTCATGCTGCCTTTTGCAAGTCCCAGTCTGCCTAATACAGACCTTGACTTGCAAAATGTGAAAGAGTGAAGCGGTCAAAGATTCGGTTTTCTTTTTTGGTGTCCTGTCAAACTGTAAGTGTCATCCAACGTGGTTGTTATGTGAGGCTTGTCTGGAGTAGGTTACAGAAGCTGGATTTAATTTGTGATTAGAAAATGACACAACTGGGAAACAGAGTCAGATGATGTTCCCTGCTGGATCGTCTTTGTAGTGGTTCTTGAATATGCAAGTGGCATTCTGAGCTGTACTTAATCAGGAGAAGGTGAAATACAGGTTTGGATTAGTTTGTCAAACAAGTTACACTCATTTCCCCAACAGCATCATGCTTTCTTCTTTTTTTCAGTTATTTCACTGCTGCTTTGCTTCTATGACTGGGGGAGTAGGAAGTAAGAGTGTCCCAACACTCGCCTTTATTCAAGGCAGCCACCTTGACTTGTTTCTTGACAGATACACAACCATACTGTTCACATAATTTCAGGGCAGCTTTGTCATTAGAAGGACAACAACATTACACTGAGCAAGGAAATAAATCTACAACTTTATGTTTTTATTTCACATTTGTTTGCCATAAATCTGCAAGTAGGCAGTAACCCTTTGTCATCTAAGACCCATGGAAGATAGATGCACAAACAGTTTAATGTAACAGATTATGTGATTCCGTTGAGTTTTTTTTTCTGTCAAATTTTTACTCTTATAGAAGGATGGTTTAGTTTATGGGTGCCTGGAGTTCTTCACCCATGCAAGATTTATTTTCTGTGTAAAAATTGAGCCAAGCAAGTTCTTTACAAAACTGGTTGCAATAATGCACAAGTACCATATTTAGATATGTTACCAATCCATGTAACCCTGTATGAACTTCAGAAGGAGTAATTACTGGGCACATTGAGTGTGCTGCATAGAGCACTATTGGCTGACATCAAAGATTGAAGCAATACTAATTTCACGAACTTTAATCATACTTTAACTTAGGAATGGGTCCATTCCTGTCATGGTATTAGAAACCCAAAAGATTTGGAGAAATTAGAAAAGGCAGGGACCATACATTTTATGTATGTTCTTTATATCTCTTTATGCACACATGGGTGAATAGGCACACAGATTAAAGAAAAAAGGTATAAACTGTAAACTGGAGTCCAATCTGTAGATTCTGTTGTATGGACTATTACAAAGAAGTATGCCTTCACAGAAAAGAAGAAGAATGCACAGTGTAGGTGTTCAGCAGAAGTGTGGGTAACAATCACAGTGGGAGGCCAAAGACTGCTTAGTTCATTAAAGTAAACATGCCAAAAAGAGTAAGGGGCAGTCTATGAAGAGGGATGTGAAAAATTATATGGTGCCGCTTACTGTGATGGATTTGAAGTCTTCTTAAGACACTCATTCTGACTGGATGGATTCTGCTAAAATCAAAGTCTGGTTATATTTGCATTCACAGTTTGTTGCATACAGAAACTTGCAGAATATACACTGATGAGAGAATATACTTTGCAGCATCAACTTAGAGCAGTAACAAATAACTTTTTATAATAAACCAAATGGACAAACATTGCAGCTTAAAGTAGTTTCACTTTACTTCTCATATAGTACAGATGATGTGAGAGATATAACATTTACTTCACAACAAATGTGTCTCTACCAATACCCCTAACATAACTGGATTCATACAGATCTTTATATGCAATTTTAGTCATGCACATACATATACATTTCCTCTTGGTATTCTATTTTAGAGAATTGCTCATCCTGTAGAAAACAATAAGGATTGTTGCAGATGCTGACGCAAACTGCTGACTTAATAATATTATTTTTCAGCTTTTCTGACAGTGTGAACATCCTGTTTTTTATCTTTTGTATAAGAACATCTGTTCTTGTGCCAAGGAAACAGATTGTAATAGTGTCATAAACATGTCCTGTTGTTTAAGGAAACATTGTGTCCATTATTTTTATATGCAGAAACATGTCCTGTTGTTTAAGGAAACATATTGTGTCCATTATTTTTATATGCAGAAACATGTCCTGTTGTTAAAGGAAACATATTGTATCCATTATTTTTATATGCAGAAAAACATGTTTTTAAGGAAACAGATTGTCACAGTCCTCTTTAAAAGCAATTTTGCATTTTTGCTCTTGCATACTTCCTGTTTGTAAGGAAATAATGTCCATTCAGCAGATTCCTTATTTTCCAAGCCATGGCCATTTAGTATGGATGCTGATCACATATTGCTGAACTCTAGTTCTACATTTAAGCAAGCTTTATCTTATACCTTATTTATGTTGCAAAGTTACTTTCAACCTTAGTGTATTGTTGAGCACACTCTAACAGGATGATCTATCAAGTTTTTAGTAAATAGTAAGAACCACACAGAATAGATTGGCCTGGCAATCTTTTTCTATCATTATTTAATAAAAATGATCATGTGAACAGGCATCAGAGGTAGCATCATTCATTGGATTTAAATAGCTGTCTTTGTGTCATCTCCTTCCTACTACAAAGGTGAGCCGAGTTTAATAAGCAGGTTGAGCACCTGCTGGAACTGGCAGGGGGAAGGGAGGAGCAATACTACTTAGCAAACTCACTTGTCTTTGGGGAGGGAGGGTAAGAGCGAGACATAGAGAGAGTGCATTCCATAGAGCACAATCCTATACTAGAATCCCTGGTGGGGACAGGTGGCTACAGAGAAATGCTGGTTTCAAGAAAGGCATTACAGCTCTTAAGGGTTGCATCACTTGTGGATGCAAGTGGTGCACATGTAATGACACCCACTGCATGTGAGACACTAGACTGGCTTACTGGGCATCTGCCATAGGGTTAAGGATATAAGTAAAAACCTCTTCCCTCAGTGGATAACTGCACTGCTCTCCTCAGCTTGGCTGCCACTAGAGAAATACAAATTTGCTGTGTGTCTCTTGTCTACTGAGGAAACAAATAATCTAATAAACAAACTAGAGACAGAGAGAGGCTTGATGGTCATGATGGCAGGAGCACATATAGCCCCCCAAAATATTTGTTGATAAAATATTTTCAAATGAATATATATCATTGTGGATTTGGAAACAAAGTCTCCCTAAATAAATCCATCTAAGTAGCTGTAATATGGAGTGCATTGAAAAAGTCAATGACTTACCACATGAAATTGTTCTTTCTTTAGAATGGTGGATGTTAATGAGAAATATCTACTCTTATGTAAATCTTATCGGTATTTTGCATAAGCTCTTTGACTTTGAAGTGCAGTCTGGAACAAGCTACCACATTCCCACAGTAATATTCATCTTTGGGAGCCTTGTTCTAAATACATCGATATAAAATTGTTGAGTGCAACATCATGTGATGTAGATTATTGAACTGTCAGTATTGACATGCCTCTTTAATGCTGAATGGGATGTTGGGATGCTAACTCTGGACTGGCAAACCTGAGATAGTACTGTCCATTTTCAAAAATGGGGTAAGGAGGGTCTGTTACAGTTATAGAGAGATCACAGTCCTCAGGCTACTTGGGAATGCTTATATCAAGATGTTGGCAAGGAAATGTTATCTAGTAGTTGTTCCTCTGATTAAAGAGGAATAATACAGATTCTGCCTTGGCTGCAGAACAATGGATCAACTATTTGTCCTTGCACAGATATTTAAAAGGTTATGGGAGTTTCCCCATACTATTTGCATGTGTTTTGTGGACCTGGAGAAAAGTATATTATCACACACACCTCAGAATGTTTTGTGGAAAGTGCTGCAAGCAACTGTTGACATTGTACGCTTATAGTTGAGTAGGATTAGTTGTGTTTACATTCTCAGAATTAACTGAGACATATTCAAGGATAGAGTAGGACTTGTTTCCACTCATGTTTGTTATTTTCATAGATCTGATATTAATGTAGAGCCAAGGTCTGCTGAGTATCTTTGTACCTTTGTTGTCTGCAGATGATGGTATCCTGTTAATCTCAGGTAAGTGTATCTCCAGCCCATACTAGAATGTCTTGCTGCAGAGCATGAATCAGAGGCTGCGGTTCCATTCTCATATAAAAAAAAAAAAAATGGATTGCTCTTTGCAGATGGCAGGGGAGCAGTCACCTCATATAGAGAGGTTTAATAATTTTTAGAGGGTAAAAATCTAATATTCTGAGACTTATTAGTGCATGAATTGGAAGAGCGATCCTGAATGACTTAAAATGCAGACTTATGGGTTCATAGGAGGTTCATAGGTTGGTACTAGGCTATTGGCCCTAGGGTCTATACAAGCCTAGACATAACAATTCCCTTGATATTTCTTCCCATAATATTTACTTCCCTGGACCCCTGTCTAGCAGGGTGATTGACATGATCCCCGGGGTGAATTTCCTATCTCCCATCCAATCATCAAGGTTCCTTTTGAAGACGGCAAAGGAGGCGCTCTGCTTCACATGTATGGGCAGTCTATTCCAGAGTATGGGGAACCTCTGGGTCAGGAACCTATCCCTCCAGCATGTTTTGTTCATTGTGATGACAAGGTTTAGATCCCTTGAGCATGTGGCGCTGAGGGATTGGGATTTCTTTAAGTGGAGCATGTCCAACAGCTCAGGGTTTGACATGGCCTTGTATGTTAAGCAGCAATTGCCTCTGAGTAGACAATTGCCACAGAGTATCGCTGGAGTTTTTTTAGACGGTTAGCATATGGCATCTGCTTTAGGCCTGTGATTCTTTTAGTGAGGTATTTCTGCGGCCTTTCCAGCTGTTGCAGATGTCTTATGAGGTACATACCAAATGGGGCATTATACTCTATAATGGGTCCAATAAGGGATGAGTACAGTGGGACAATGACCTCCTTTTTTCTGGATGAAAAGCCCTTATTATGAGGTGTGCCACATAGAAGGATTTCCTGACTGTTGTGGCAATGTGGTTATTGAAGGTGAGATCACTGTCCACCTGTGTCCCTAAGTGTCTCATCACACTTTCAGTGTTTAGTGTACTGCCACCTATGTGGTAATTCATGGGTACATGTTTTTTCCCAAAGGGGATAACTATCCATTTCTTGGCATTAAGCTTGAGCCCATGGCTTTGGCACCAATCATCTGTTTCTGTAAGGTCCTTTTGTAAAATATCCACATCATTTGGGGATTCAATAATGGCTCCCAGTTTGCAGTCATCTGCGAGCTTTGTTAGCCAGAGCCCCTTAGTGTTGGCCTGTACTTCAGAGAAGTAGATGTCAAACAAGAGTGGTCCCAGGACTGAAATCTGAGGTACTGCACTTGTCACTTGTCTGGAGCTGGATTTGGAGTCAGCTACTTTTACAGTCTGGGTTCTGTCAGTAAGCCAGTTGGCAACCCATCAAGTGACATAGGGATTTATGCCCAGCTTAGTAAGTTTACCTATTATTCCAGAGTGAGGGATGGTGTTGAAGGCCATGGCAACGTCCAGATTGGCTGTGTGGACCACCTTACCCTCGTCCACAGCTCTGGAGACTGATTCAAAGAAGTCAATCAGGTTGAGGAGACAAGATCGGCCCTTCACAAACCCAAACTGGGTGGGGTCCAGTGTTTGAAGGTTGCCATTGTCTTTGTTTATAAGTTCCATGACAATGCATTCCATGCCCTTGCAGATCAGGTTCATCAGACTGATGGGACAGTAGTTCCCGGGATCCAAGGTGGGTCCCCCCTTGTGGAGTGGGATAACTATAGCTGTGCGCCACTCAGTGGGCAAGAAGCCTGAGTTGAGGCTATGATTAAACATGACACTTAGGTGAGGGGCCAGTTCATTTTGTAGTTCATGTAGCACACAGCCCAGGATGTCACCTTGTCCCATGGATGCTGTATTCTTAGCTTTGGATAGCACGGTTTCTACCTGTGTGGCCGTGATTACTGGAATTTGTCAATCTTTTGGTACTGAGATGGGTCCTTTAGGGGGTGAGAGGGGGGTGAAGTTGGCACTAAATTGATCTGCCAGTATTCTGGCAATATCCTTGGGATCAGTATATTTAATGCCATTCTGTTGTAGCTCAGAGCAGATCTGAGCATTGCCATTTAGATTCTTGACATAACTATAGAATGCCTTGTGGTTGTCTTTGGAATCTTTAGCAATTTTATTTTCGTAACTAGCTTTTGAGGATTTTATGTGGGATCTCAGCTTCTTACTGAGGCTGGTGAGGGAGTTTTTTGCATCTTGGGATTTTCCTAATTTCTGCAACAGTTTCTTCCTTCTGTTTTCTAGTTTGTTTATGACAGGGGACCACCAGATTGGCTTACATTATTTGGAGGAGAGTATCTTGGTTCTATTTGGGATGGCCCGATTCATGCACGAGTGGATGTGCTCGTACAGTGCCTTAGTGTAGGATTCAGCAGTCGAACTTTCAGATCCCGTCTGCAGGGTGCCATGAAGTTTGTCACTTCACTTGTGTAGCATGAAGTTGGCTTTGGAGAAGTTTTTTACAGAGGTTTCCTTTCTGGGCGGTGGGGGTGAAATGTGTATGTAAGGGTGATTTGCTTATGGTCAGACCTGACCAATGAGGGGGTGACCTCTGGTCTGGAGCATCTATCTCACATGTTGGAAATGACCAGGTCTAGGATATTGTAGCCCCTGGTGGGATAATGGATTAGTTGATCCAGAGCGTTGGAATTTATGAATTCCAAGAAACATTGGGAAAAGGTGTTGGTACCCGAGTAGTTTTCCCAGTTAATGGCAGGGTAGTTGAAATCACCCAGTATTAGGGTGTTTGGTTGTATCTTAATATTTTCCAGTATGTTTAGAAAGGTGTAGTGAGAATATTGGGGCATGGTGGGGGATCTCTAGCAAGCTACAATTTGGATTGCAGTCTTACCTAGTGTTAGTTGCACCTGGATAATTTCAGATGCATTGTGTTGGGCAACTAGCCTGGAAGTGTGAATATCCTTGGTGAATATGGACACTCCTCCACCTTTAGTGTTTCGGTCTTGGTATGGTGGCCAAAAAGTGTGGTAAGAGTTATAGCCTGGTGCTCTCTGGAGCCTTGAACCAGGTCTCAGTTACTGCACAGATATTGATGTTCTCCATTTTTAGGAGTGCCTCGAGAGAGTACATTTTGAGGTTTAGACTTCTAGCATTGAGTAGCATTACTTTCAGATTTTGCATGCTTGTATCTGTTACAGTGGTGGTTTTGTCCTTTGAACCTTGCCTAAAAAAGGCACTATAGGAGTGGCAAGAGCTTTAGCCAGTAACCTGCATCCCAGTGGTGACAGGTGCAGACCATCTCTGGCAAAGCATCATGGTTTGTCGATCATGTCTTCCCAGGCAGACAGATACTGGATCCCCTTTGAATGACAACAGAAGCTTAGCCAATTGTTGAAGTCAATCATTTTGTCCTTATACTGTGGTATAATTCTGGGCGAAGGCAGGATGCTACTCAGGGCTAGGGTCATACCTGTCTGGACCACATGATCCGAGAGCTCTTCCATGTCTCTTTTCATGTAGTCCAGGGAGGTACATCTCAAGTCATTCACTCCAACATGGACAATGACAGAGTCATATTTGTACTTGTGGAGTGACTTGAGTCATCCGTTATGTGGCGGATCCTAGCACCTGACATGCAGCTGACTGTAATTTTCTCTATGTTCAGCCTGGTGAGTGGGACATCAGTGTGCCTGACTATAGAGTCACCTATGACTAAAGTGTTGGGTACGTTGTCTTGCCTTAGGGGCTGTTGTTGGGTGGCCCACTGTTGTTGTGAGCTATGTGTCACTTTGGTTGTGACTGGTCTTTGTGTTTCAGCTTTGGAGGTCCTTGTTGCTTGGGCAGGTTAATGTTAAGGGCCTCCACATATGTGGGTTTAGTGTTGCAATGTGTGGGTGTTGATGGTGTGGGTTTTAAAGGGCTATGTGTTGCTTGAGGTGTAGTGCAGGTGTTAACCTTCCCCTCTTGACTGTCTAGCACAATCTTGGCTGGAGAGAGCTTTGCTTCCAGTTTGGCTATCTAAGTGCATCTCTCACAAGTTGTAGTGTTGGGTGGTAGGAGGAGAGGGTTGTCTGTGTACATGAGGCAGTTGCTGCATTGCCCCAGTATGCCCAGATTCACCAGGTGGACATGAGAATTCACCGGATGCTGATCCTTGGACATGCCTGTTTAGGTGCTTTTTTTGTAAAGTACAAGAGCTGTTTTCCCTTACCTTTGCAAGGTACTTTGCAATTATAGGCTGTTTAGTGCCTATGATTAATGTACCCTTATTGACAAGGAGAGGTGAGCGCTTGTATCAGTTTCAGGCTTCCTAGTGCTTTCCAGCAGGTTCTAGAGAAAGTGCTAGTCACAGCGGTTCAGATTTTAGTGTTACGACGGAGAATCCAGCTAGTTCTAAAGGAAAATTTGAAGAGCAGACTTTCTGGCATCTGGAATAGTTTAACCGTAGCCCTGCGGTGCTGCATGATGCGAAAAATGTGCAAATACATGCATTTTTAAGCCAGAAAGTTGAAGGGGATAGAAATCAGCCCAAAAAGGCTAATAAAGTTACAATTTCAAAGCTGGAAACCACTCCTCTAGTGTTAGCTAGGCAGTACAATGCTCACCACTCCCAATGATAAGCAGTAGGGCTTCCCTCTACCACAGCAAGGTCTGGATAGCTTTGAACACAGAAAATAAAGTCCTGAGACAAGCAAACCCTGGGATCTTGACTATACTGGCTAGGAAAGGTGGGAAACGAGCAAACAAGATAGTATTTTTTTTTTGTTAAAACAGTTTAGACAATGCAATAATACAGTAAATAAACACAGAAAAAGCTAACGCACTTGAGTGTATAGTCCTAAACAGTAAATGCAATTAAAACTCTACAAAATTAGCAATTTAAAACTTTTTAAATGAAGCAAGGCAATTGCACAACTGAAAAACGATTTAAGAGGCAGTAATACAGTAGAATAAATAGCTAGTCTACATATACAGAGAAGTCTATATATACAGAAAAGCAACTAAAACACATTTAAACAATTCAGATGCAGTGCAACCTAGAGCACTTGAGTTGTAGCAATATTAAGGCAAATACAGTTTTAATAAATGCACTAAACTATACTCTATGTTTCCAAAATGTTTGAGAAGCACAGTCAGAACTCAAGGAGATTCAGGCATTTTTTTTTTTAAAGAAAGGGAGATAGGAGGAACAGAAGGCCTTCTCAGATGTTCTCTCTGTATTAGGTAGAATGAGCTAATGACACTAGACTGGGAGGAGTGTCCCAGATCAAATTTACAGTAGGGACGGGCAACTACAAAGCCACCAAGTATAACAACAAGACATCAACTGGGAGGGGGGGGACCAATACTAAAGCTATTAGCCTACACTCTTTTAGACAGTAAACACTACAGAAATCTTTATGACAGCAGTGAGCCACAAAATGAAAGTTTTTAAACATATAAAGGAGCAAGGAGACTCTACAGAATGCTTTTAACTGCAAAAAAAATCAGTTACCCATGCAGATTAGTTAATAGCAATAAAATACATTAAAAAGAATGCAGCAGGGAATAAAAAGTGCTATATTATGAGTAGAAATGACTCATGGAGAGTTAATGTCCCAGTGCCCACCAGCAATCCAAGTATCAATAATAGTAGAACAACAGGATACTGGAATAACACACAGCTAGATATCCAAATAGGCATCCACCACGAATGAACGAGTGTAAAAAGTTTTTATTCTTAGATAAACAGGCAAGCTCTTTCACTCATATAAGGCTTCAGACCATGTGTGTTGTTCCAGTATCCTGTTGTTATACTATTATTGTTAATAAAAAGTGCTATATATAAATTGATAGAAGCAATAACCAGTATAAATAAGCCAAACAAACAGGATACTTATCTCAAATCAGAGTTGTAGTCAATGCCCTTCCTCCACTCTGCTCAGTGTGTATAGACAGAAACCCTCTCAAAGTTCGGGCTTAAATACCAGAAGATACAACCTTAGACAACTTTTTTAAAAATAAAAACACAAAAGAACAAGCCCCCACTAACCAGCAGCCAATCAACACAGGTTAGTAGGCTAGCATCCCTAGAACATTTACAGCCATAGCCATGTTAATCCCAACTATCCCCATTTGTTTTTTTTTTGGGTAGTAGAATTTATGAATAGAGCAGGTCAGTGATCAACACTGGCTAACCCTGTCCACGAGGGACATTGGTGCCACCCCAGGGGTGAGTTTGCAGTCTCCCATCCAATTATCCAGGTTGTGTTTGAATTGGGTCAGTGAAGAGCTCTATGTCTCGGTAACTGCACATATGTCAGCATCCTTCAAGGTGAGGAGTGCTTCCAGGGAATGCAATTTCATATTAAAGTCCTAGCATTAAGCAGCATGACCCTGAGTTTGTCTCAATTAGATTTTGTTACACTGGAAAATTTGTTGTTTTGACATTGCCTAAAAAAGCACTATGGGGAAGGCAAGGGCCTTTGCCAGTATCCAAAACCTAGGGGTGACAGGTGCAGACCATCTCTAGCAAAGCAGCAAGGTCTGTCTACCATATCGTCCCAGGCTGAGAAATACTGGATTTCTCTGGAATGACACCAGAAGCTGAGCCAATTGTTGAAGTCAATCATTTTTTGTTTATATTGTGGCATCAACCTGGGTGAGGGTAGGATACTGCTTATGGCTAGGGACATACCCGTCTAGGACACATAGTCAGAGAGCTCCATCATGTCTCTCTTCATATAGTCCAGAGGGGTACGTCTCAAGTCATTCACTCCAACATGGACTAGGACAGAGTTGTAATGATACTTGTTGAGTGACTTGAGAGCATGTGTGATTTGTCAGATCCTGACACCTGATAGGCAGCTGACCGTGACCCTCTCCTTATCCAGTCTGGTGAGTAGGACATCTGTGTGTCTAACCATGGAGTCACTTATGACCCAGACATTTGATGTGTTTTGCTTTAGGGGTTTATTTGTTGAGACACGGATGGATGTGTTGATATGTATAACGGTTTCTTTATGCTTAGTGGTGAGTGTGGGTGGTGTGTGTTTGGGAGGTCTCTGTTCTTTTGATAGGCTTTTAGTGAGTACCTCCACATACATGGGTTTTTATATTTTTTGTGTGAGAGGTGAGGTTTGAATGAGAGGTGAAGCACATGTTCTGACAACCTGTTTGATGTCTAGTTTGTTTTTACATGAGAGAATTTGACTCCAATTCCACAGTGTATTTGCATCTCTCACATAGGATCTTAGTTTGCTTTAGGAATAAATGGTTGCCAATATACATGAATCAATTGCTACATTAACTCAAGATGTCATATCAATCAAGTTGGCAGGAGAACTGATAGGTAACTGGCCTTCCAATGTGGCAGGATTTTTCCGAATGCGGTATTTGGGAAGGAAGTGGGCTATCTGTACTTAGCCACAAACAGTAAACATTAAGCAGCAATTGAATTAAATATAGTTAACAAAGTACAGTGCTGGCTTAAAATATACTTATTTTTAAGTTTTTTTTTCCAGTGGATGGCTTTGATTTGAGTGCAAATGCACTCCAGACCTCTAGCTAAAATTGCCAAACATTGAGCAGCTCTGGTAAACTGAGTGCAAACCTGCTGAAACATGAAGCTTATACACAGGCAAATTTAAACAGTTTTAATACAACTAACAATGGCAAAGCCCCAAACTGAGCCTTTCTCCAGCAATCCCCAACTCAGATGGGTCCTGACATACACACTTCTACCACAATGGTGCAGGGATGCTCACTTAATGTAAGATGGCTGATTTAAGAACACAGTGATACCACGCAGTCTGCATTCAGCAAGTCTGAATCTAGGCTATGCTATATATGGCAATGAAACACAATTTCAAAGTGCATTGTAAAAAGCAGTCAACAACAGCAAAAATGAAGCAGTAATTCAGTTAAATACAGTTAACAAAGTGCAGTGCTGACTTAAAATACATTTATTTTTCATTTTTTTTTCAGTTGATACCTTGGATTTCAATGCAGGTGCACTCCAGACCTCTTGCTAAAGTTGCAAGACAGTGAGCAGCTCCAGTAAACTGAGCACAAAATTGCACATATGCAAGGTTTATATACAGGCAAATTTAAACAGTTTTTAACACAACTACCAATGGGAAAGCGCTAAACTGCACTTTTCTCCAGCAATCCCTGTATATATTACATGCCTTTAAATCGTCTGCTTCTTCTATGGCTTCCGCTAACCTGCGACCTCTTTTGCTGTTTTTCTTTTCTTATTAATGTACACTACTGACTGTATTGTATTATGATGTATATATTGTACATTATTTTGTATGTTGTTACTTTGTCTGCTTTCTTTGACAGTTTTGTACTTTGTACTATGTATGCTTAGTTTAGACACAACTTGCTCTTTGTGATATCTTGCCTGTTATGTTACTTTTTTCTTTTTGGTAGTACTGGAGATTTTTATTTATTTTATTTATTATTAATTTTACATCTGCTTACCAGGAAAGTTGGACTGGACACAAGTCCTTTTTCAGTGGAGGCCCGGGGAGAAAAGCTCCAGTTATGCAAGACTTACAAATTTGAGTTACAAATAATATGACTTATGCAAGATTTACAAGTTTGAGTTACAAATAATATAAGACTTACACACACTGTAAAAAGAAATTAGCTTGCCTGCAAGCAACTTCAAAGTGTTAGCACAACAGTTACAGAATGATAAATATATTACAACTGAGGTAAATTTGTACATTGGACATCACAGCATGAGTATGTACATAAGTCATTCATCATACATGAGAAAGAGGGACTAGTGAGGGTATGGTGAGGACAGATGCATCAGTAGGATGTATGAGGACAGCAAAAAAAATTATTTATGATTTTCTCCTTGGGTCTCCTCTGAAAAAGGGCTATTTGCCCTGTCGGACTAACCCAATTAACAAATGTCAAATAAATAAGTAAATAAATAAAATCCCCAATTCAGATGGATCCTGAACTACATACTTCTGCCACAGTGGTGCAGGGAGGCCCACTTAATGTAAGATGGTTGTTTAAACAGCACAGTGATACCAAACAGTGTAGATTCAGCAGGTCTGAATCTAGTCTATACTTTATAAGGCCACAAAACACAATTTCAAAGTGCAGAGTAAAAAGCAGTCACAAACAGCAAAAATGAAACAGTAATTCAATTAAATGCAGTTAACAAAGTGCAGTGCTGGCGTAAGATATATTTATTTTTCAGTTGATGCCTTGGATTTCAGTGCAGGTGCACTCCAGACCTTTCGTTAAAGTTGCCAAACATTGAGCAGCTCAGAAAAACTAAGCGGAAAACCACGCAAACAAGAGGCTTATATACAGGCATATTTAAACAGTTTTTAACACAACTTCCAATAGGAAAGCCCCAAAATGTGCCTTTCTCCAGTGATCTCCAACTCAAATGGTGCCTGCGCTACACACTTTTGCCACAAGAGTGCAGTGAGGCCCTCTTAATGTAATATGGCTGGTCTAAGAGCACAGTGATTCCAAACAGTCTAGATTCAGCAAGTCTTAAGTGAGACTATGCTATGTATGACATGGAAACACAATTTCTAAATGGGAAGGAGTAAGGGAGAGTCACTTAAAGGTCAAAGTGGTAGTGCTTTAGTGTACTATTAGATGGCCTGCAGTGGTACCACCATCTGGTACCACTGCAGGCAATGCGCAAACGGGAGCCTTTTATACGAGCAGGATGAAATACTTTTATAAAGTTAAATCATCAGGCCAATCAGATAAAAATATAATAAGCTATTGTCCAGTAGTTCCCACCTTGGATGGGTTGAATTTAGCTCCCTGGTACCACCAGAGTGCAAAATAACCCTCCCAATGTAAAACAAACTGGCTTTGCGCTCAAGTGCAGTAACAAATATTTTACAACAGAAGAATTCCTGCAATATCAGGAATCCTTGGAAATAAGCTCACTAACCCTGAGAAATGTTCACAACACACAAAAACTTTGCAAAACTTAGAAATATTTTGGTAAACTCACTCAGAACAGCTTTTGCAGTATCAGAGGAGGTTAGGAAATATAAGAATACAGTAAGATGGAGCTTCTTTAACAATTGCAGACTGAAAAACAGTGATAAATTGAACAAAATAAGCAAATGCAGCACAAAAGTATTAAATATCACTGAAATAGAGCAAATGCAAGAAAAAAGTACTTACATCAGCTTTCTAAGCTAGATGATTTTGGAAGCAATCCAAGTCTTGCAGTCACAGGCCTGACACAAGAAAGCTCTGAATAAATGAGACTTACACATACTAAGTCTGAGTCTGTTGTTTCTCAGAATATTCTCTGTTCTCCAATGTACGGTTATCTTGAAATTGGTATACATAAGTTAATTGGGGGTGTAAGGGTCTTGCCCTCACATTAGGGGTGCAGGGCAGATGCCCTCACTTTAACAAACAACTTTAAAGGAGAAGACAGATATTCAACATTGGCTGTTGTCCTATATTTTCCTATATTTTTTTTATAATTCCTGGGCTTGTCATATGAATCTTGACTTTAGAGTCTTGTTTATGTATGATGGTAGAGGGGAACGGGAAACTGATCAGCAGATGGATGAAGCAGGGGTAGCAGGATGTTCTGGACTGTAATGCTAAATTAAGATCTGAGTTATAGTATGAAACTCTCCATTTACTAATCAGTTACTATGATTATGAGCATTGACTAGAGACCAGAAGGATGAGATCAAGGATACAAGTGACACAAATGAGGTTCCTTCACAGGGCAACTGTGCTAACTTACCATGGTACAGTGAGGTACTTGCAGGTCTGTAAGGATCTCTAAATATAAGCACTATTTCTGAGGATTCTAAGGAACCAAATAAGGTGATTGTGGTCTCCTTGTGAGAAAGTCCTTGGATGAGTCCAAATAGAGAGTTGGGTCATCGAAAGGAAACTAACCCATTATATGTTGTAGGGATTTTGTCTCTCAACTTGCTTGGGAATATCAGAGGATCAGAAAGAATCATCCCCAGCTGAGTTTACTACCACCATGATGCTTATTAGACTAAATGGTTTAGCAAATGGGAGGGTAGATGGATGGATGGATGGATGGATGGGTGGATGGATGTGTAACACTGGGTCTTTATGTTTCACTACGTTTTCAGTCCTTGACAATGCAAAACAGAAAAGGACCAGAAATGACATTAAAAATATGCTATTCTAATATACCTACATGTAGATTTCAATAAAATAATCTGTAAAGGGCAGGATGATTAGGTGAGGACATCGTGTACCTATTTACTGCCTTTGGAATTTGGGTATTGGCTGCGGCCAGGGCAGCCCCTTTTCTGAGTCTAGTTCATACCACAATGTCTGCCTAATCTTGCTGCATTACTAGAAAATCAGCTACCAGATGTCCCAAATGAGACCTTACTTATCCTGTCTATTAAGCATAATTCACAGCGCATTAAAATAAGTACATTTCTCATGGCAATTGAAGGTAATTAGCACCATTATTTCTGTGATGCCCAAAAGTAGTACAAGTGTTTCATACATTAATGAGAAATATTACTCAAATATTCTCAACTTCTTGTTTCTGCAACTTAAACCAGTCCCTCGCATTACAATGCCATTCTTCCTTCATCGTTTTCTGTACAAACATTGTAAACATAGTAAATATGCATTTGCTGTTTAAATATTTACTAGATTCACTTTTGTACCTAGACAACTGTTTCTGTATACTTGTGTGTTTACAGTCATTTCTCTATACTTGGGTATTTACAACTGAAGTATTAGTTTCATTGTATTTGATCTGGTACTGAGTCTGAAAATGGTCCATCTTGATTAGCAACCTACCATGGTTAACAAGTTAAAAATAAAATAATGAAAACCATTCAGCCCAGTAGCAATTAACATGCTTACACAAATAAATATAAAACTCATACTGTTATGTAAATCTCCAACACAAATATATCTCAGAATACATATTGCATAAGCAAGAAAACACACACACACATATACATTTTATATTATACATTTCCATTTCTTAATATTTTCTTATAGTAGCAGGATATTGGCATAGAGAAGTCACAGGGGTAATACAACTATCTGCCTCACTTTGAAGTAGACACAAATAATGTTAAAAAGGCATGCATCTCTTCCCGTGCATTACCAGAACGAATTGTTCAATCCCAAGTCTGTTTCTGGCTAAAATATATCCAAATCAGCTGTTCGATCACATGTCACCAAAGTAACATTATGAGCAGAAGTTATAAATACTTTAATAACTACATAAACACCCTTGTGGAAAAAATTCCAATTTCTCTGAAATGTTTTTGTTTACAGTAACCTCCTGGGCAGCAGTAAAGTCATAGCAATCTCAGAAAATATGAAGCTTGTGTTCTCAACAAGGTCTACATCGTAAAATTTCACAGTCTCGAGAGCATGTTTATAATTAAATGCTTAGACAGTAGCAAAACAACAAAGCTTTGTAGAAGTAGCATGCAGACTTCATATTAGAATGGTTCTTCAGCTCTCAGGCAAGAGCCCTACTTAAAAAAAATCTGCATTCTCTGCTTAAAACAAAAACTTGGAACTAATGCTAGTTTCAGTTTGTTTTGTCATTTTTTAATTTTATTTATTTTACATTTGTTGACCGGGATTGTCCGACTGAGCCTAAGAGCCCTTTTTCAGCAGAGACCCGGGGAGAAAAGCTCCAACATATTATATGATTTTCATTATAAATTAGCATTAAACAGCAATGTTACAGGATTATTACAAGGTATTAAGTAGCAAAACAATGTTATACAATGTCGATAATCAGGAGTATAGCATAACTATTTCAAGGTGTATAAAAAGAAATATGTCATTAAGATGAGTATAGTTTTTGGGGTAAGTGGTTAAAAAATCCAGTTTTATCATGATGTAGTTGCATGAAGGCAAGACAATTACAATAGAATGTTTCACTGAGGCAATTTAACAGATTTTAGAAGACAGTAGAAAGAGCAGTCAAGGAAGACTAGAGAGAGCTAGTGAGAAGAGTGAGTTAAGGGCAGAAAGTAGATTAAGTTATGAGAAGTAGGGGATGTTAAGGAGGGAGAGTGCAGTGGCAGGACCAGTGACTTTTAAAGTGCTCTTTGGTGGCTGTCTTAAATTGTTTAGGATGTGTAGGGGTCCTGATTTCTAGTGGGAGCCTATTCCAGGCAATAGTGGGATGATAGCTGTACATGTTGTCCAAATTTAGACTTGGGTTTGTAGATTTGTAGTAGGACTTGGTTAGAACTTCGGAGAGGTCTGGAAAAGAATAATGGGAGATGAGAGAGGATAGTGCTGGGCAGCAGGAAGGCTGGTATAGGATCGAATGGATGATCTGGAGCTGAGAGAGAAGAGGCTGGTTGGGTAATTCAAGCCAGTTTAGGTGTTTTAGAGAGAGACAGTGATGGGATTTGTAGGTTTGTTGGGCAGCAAATCTAGCTACCTTGTTGTAGGCAGATTCGAGTTTGGTCAGGAGTGCTGAGTTAAGATTTGTGAGAATTTGAGAATTGTACATTAGACTGGGTAGAAGGTAGGTAAGAGAGAGATTAATCTTGGCTTCAGAGGTAAGGAATTTCTTGTTATGGTAAAGGAGCCCTAGATTTGAATGTGTCTTTTTGATACAGTTATTAACATGCAAGTCAAATTTAAGCTGATCGTCGATGGTTACGCCGAAGAGCTTAGTACTGGATTCTACCTGAATGGGAGTGTTATTAAGGGACTGTATGGAGAAGGAGGGTTTAATATTTATGAACTTGTTAGGTAGGAAGAGTAACAGCTTTGTTTTTTAGGGTTAAGGATGAGCTGGTTGCTGGAGACCCACATTTCAACTAAGTTAAAAGATGCCTGATTAGCTGAGAAGAGCTTAGAGGGAGATTTGGCTGTGGTGATGACTGCAGAGCCATCTATGTATTGCACTAAAGATGACTGAGGACAGGAGGTATAGAGCTGATTAGTAAAGATATTAAAAAGTAAAGGCCCTAAGATAGACCCTTGAGGTACACCCATTTTGACAGGTAGAGGAGGGGAGAGTGCAGAGTGCCATCTCACTGATTGAGATCTATCAGTGAGGTAGCTGGAGAACCATGCAACAGTGTCAGAGGAGAAGTTGAGGTTATGCAGTTTGTGCAGCGGAAGAGAGTGTGAGACAGTGTCAAAGGTTTTTGAGAGGTCCAAGAATAGGCAAGAAATAAGTTTATGGGTGTCCATGGCTAAAGAGATTGTGTTGTAAAGGATAATAGAGCTGTAGTGGTGCTATGTTTGGGTTTGCAGCCATGTTGAGTGGGTGTAAACAGATTTTCCTGTATGAGATACTGTATAACTTGTTTATGAATACATTTTTCTAGTACTTTAGAGAGAAGGGAGAGGATAGTGATAGGTCTAAAGTTGGAGATATCAGAGGAGTTACCTCCTTTGTATTTAGGTAGAGTGTAGCATTGTTTCCAGATGAAAGGGACTTTAGATTCAGAGATAGAGCGATATAATTAGGATAGATACAGGGAGAGCAAGAGAGTCAGCTGCTAGTATAAGAAAAGTGGAAGGAATATTGTCAGCTGATGCTGAGCATGGTTTTACTTTGGAGATTAGGGATTTTATGTAGCTACTAGGTACAGGTTTGAGGGAGAAGGTATTTGAGGAGATAGGTCATCACCTTACTGTTAGCTCATTAGCCAGTTAAATTAACTGCATGTCCCTACAAATAAAAAGTTGAATGTCTTATCCCACATTGGTTAGCACAGACAAGTGAAGCTCAGCTGAGTTCAGTTTTTACAAAAAAATAGTCGTGTCACTTCATAAATAGGATGAGTACCTTTGTATGATTTATAAAACTGTATAAATACCAGCTAATAGTTTAAATGTTGCATAATATCAGTTGATGCCTTTTCAGATAACATGATTGCCAAATATTAGGAAAAACATTTTATAATTTATACAAGTGGAGAAGTTTAAAGCAATGTAATTAGCATGTTTCCTGATTGCCAAAGATTATGGTAAAGCAGCTAGTATGGTCTGTAAGTACCTATCTTAACTTTTGATAATTAAGGAAAATTATTTTTTAGAGAATTTCACTGTGCCAGACAGTGGAAAAATCAAATGAACCATGATGTAAAATACTCAAGACAAGGCTTCCTCCTAAGGATATTGGTCATCTAGCTACACTTTAATGAAAATGATGTTGTAACATATTGTGAAATGCTTATCTAATTGCGGTAAATGTACAATGACATTCTTGATATACAGGGCATCTAAATGTTGCCAATGGGCCATGCAGAACATCTAGAAATATTCAAAAGCAGCAGACACGTATAGTTTTTGCCATCACTTGGTCTTTTCCTTGAAGAGGGTTTAAGAAACACTGCAATGCTCAAGTAATTGTTTGTGCAATGCTGAAGTAATTATACGTCATAGAGGTGGCTTTCTAGAGGTCGTCATTAGTGAGACCTCAGATTTTAGAAGGGACATTCTATAGGACCCAATAAGGGAGACCTCGTATCTCTAGCTTTGGCAATGAATAACTGAATACCTAGACCAATCTATTTGTTTAGCTAAAAACACTCAAGAAAGATGTTATATATTTTTCCTTTCTTTTGGCCCACAACATGAGAAGCCCCTCCCTATCATTCCTCTTGAGTCTTTAGAAATAACTTTAAGCCTCAATGGAATGAATGTTTCCCAAGCTTGAGAGGAATTACCTTGTACCACACAAATCACATATGCACAGGATTTTTTTGTTAATCTGACTAAATAAATTCTCTAAATCAGCCATTGCTCATTAATCTAAATAGCATTGGGTAAGAACATAAATAATGTAGACTACTTTAACTTATCAGTAAACCTTTAGGAATTGTCATTTTATTCTGTTTCTTACAGAACACTTAGGGGCGATTTCTGTCTGATCAGGTTCTATTTGAAAATATATGCCTGGAATGTAACCCAGAAGCAGCCTAATTCCAAAAGTATATGCTAGTAATAGAAAAAAGTGACAGATACGTTATAAGGTACCTTGTAAAACTATGGGATTAGCTTCTTCCTGCACTCAGAAGGTAGTCAGTAACTTGCTCGACATTTGAACCTTTAAGATTATGAAGTTACAATTTACAATAATGTGCACTGTTACACAGTAGAGGCTATAACAGCAATGGGAACATGCAGTGTCACTGGAGTTTTGCAGAATGCAGTATGCTGAAACAGGATTGTTGAAATCTGAAATCCCATCGAATTGACTTTGAATGGATTATTCCTGTTTGCAATAATCTGTATTTAAGCATTGTTTCAATTTATCTATATGACTTATTTATGCTGTATTTTAATATATTTTATGACTGTTTTGCATTTTTTTACTGTAAGTACTCAATGTTCAGTTTGTGTTTAGTAATACATTTGCTTCAAACTTTGTCTTATACTCTATGTGAGTTTCTTGAAAGTACATAACACAAAACAAGAAAAAGTGAAAGTGAGGTTTTACACACTAAAAAGAGTTTCAGACCTTTTCGAAATGGCTGTATTGGGTAGAATAGAAGAATGTAAAATTGCCATAAAGTATTTCTTGGCACATATTAACAAATTTAACATTTTTGGGGCAAACAACATGCCTTTGGAGAGGTGGATGGTCAGTATTATGGATGTGCCACATACAGATGACTTCAATACTTGACACAGCCATAAAAAACACAAACACCTAAGGAAAAAAATGCAGACAGATCATGAACATCATAAAAAGACATTTTGAGTCTAAGCTGATAGAAATTGCAGAAAGTTTTAGCATTTTTGCGTATTTTTATTTAAGGCATGCAATAAAATTTAGATTAACAAATGCATCAATTTGGGATTCATATTGGAAATATGCACTGTTACTATTGTTAAACATATCTATTTAACAAGTCCTAACCATACAGAGTTATTACCAAGCATCTTTAGTCAGTGTATAATAAAACACAGATCCATGACAAACATATACAGAATCTATATGACTAACTTTTAAACAGAAATCATAAACATTCTGCTTATTCATCAGCTGAGCTTATGCCTTACATTTACATACGGCAGCCATTTCTAGGTGATCTTAACTGCAGTCTGCCTATGTAAAGCCCCCTGCATTTCTCCCTGATAAATTTAACTACTAGCAGCCAATAGCCACTTACATGTGTGTGGGGGGTTGGAATCTTTCCAGTGTCATGCAGTAATGTTTCTTTTTTTTTTCAGCAAGAATTGTAACATGCAAAATACTTTAACTTAAGGGGTTAGGCCATATACAACTAAGTTGACAAGGTTTGACTTATTCATCACTGTCTATATCTCATTACATAAATTATTCCAAAACCCTTCAAGTGACAGAGTATCTTAGAATATGAGTCCATGAACCAGTGCTGTCCTTTCTTTGACATCTCCAACAGACAGAGCTTACCCTTTGCATACATTTATGATAGCCTTTCCAGTGTTAAAAATAATTGATGTAGGGAGTTCCAGGTAAATATTTACCATTTTTGAAATGACGTGTAACAGGAGAATAGAAGGCGTAAACTAACTTTGCTGCTCGGATAGTACCAAATCTGTTTTGAATTGCAGTTAACAACAGGTGTATGATCAAATTAACCTTGCATAGATTTAAATACATCATGGATAAGCATCTCTTTCAACCCAAATCATCTACTCCTGCACTCTTTATCTGCATATAATGTAGTTGAAAAGGGACAGAACTCAACATCTGCAACTTACATTATAAGGGCATAAATTATGTCAGTTGCATGTGGCAAAATAATTGGAGCTTGTAAGGTCATACTTCCAAAACAGTTCCTAAAAGACTGGAAAGTAGTCCCTCAATATAACTGGTATGCCACAAAGATGCCTTTGGCATATCATGTTTGAAGAGGAAAAAAATCACAAGGTGAAAAAAACATAAATGCCAAGTCTCCTGCATAATCGTCTAATCAAAGTATAGGCTGAAAGACTTGAAATATTGTGCTTACATAGTCATTTACACTAACTGCGGAAAGTGTTCTAAACTATCTCATTGCTAAAACATACAGTAATGCCCTGAAACCAGTCTCCGTGACAGTATTGGTGGAGTAGGGTTTCAGCTGCAATCAGAGTACAGAGTCCACCATCAGGGGGGTTGGGGTTTGACATAATAGTTAAGGTATTTACCTTACAGAAGCAAGGGACAGGGTTTGATTTTCACCTATGGGAAGTATGGCTAGGCTTAAAAAAGCCCCCCTGGGGTTGTTAGTCTAGTAATTACTTAAGAACCTATCAATGTAACCCAGAATTAGCACTCCCAGGGCAACTGACACCCATAATACAGTGCAATATTGCCATTCTGAACACCATGATTAGGCTGGGAACTCACATTTCCCGCCACTCCCCAGCTGCTTAGCGGTATTATGTGCACAGATAGAAGCTCTCACCCATTCGGCAGACTAAGAGAATGCCAAATGTTTTCCTGTCCACTTTTGTAACAACCTATAAGGAAGCTTACAGGGAGGCCCTGCATAATGTAAAGCAACTTTGGATATAGTATTATTTTAACAAGAAGTAACCTTAGCTCATTGGGGAGATTCTAATCCAAACATTCCTGAATTATATAATTCAGGACCTGCTGTATAGTTTGACCAATCAATTTCCTTGCTTGTGATGGTGCATGCCCTAATATAATTCCTAAATAATTGTATAAAGGGACTCTTACAAGTAAAGATATACATACTTTGAAACGGTGAGGAGAGGCAAGAGTTACCTGTCATAAGTACAGATTTAGAGGAGGTAACCTTATATCCAGTCTCTGACTTCTGTTCTTGCAATGTACACCAACAGAGGGGAATGGAAGCATCAGACTTTTTAGAGACAATCAAATGGTCATATGCAAACATTGCAGTATTTACAAGAATTGGAGTCCGATTAAAATCCTTTCCTTGACAACTAAACCCGCACATATAAATCCAATCTAAGGGCTTCATGGCTGAAAGGAAAAGTAGAGGGGCATACAAAAATCCTTGTTTAACCAATCTGGAAATTGACAAGGATTGTAAAAGATAATGGACAAGCTCTCATGACAGCAAAATAACTTACATATACAGTAGGTATTGTGACATGTTAACTAATGAGGGCAGACAAAGTTCTGCAAAATGACCAGAAAACAATATCAAAGGCTTTTTTGCATCAACTGATAGAAAAACCCCATAGTGTTTTGACTGGAAGCCCTACTCAATACATCATGCAACTCCATAGGCATTCTCCCTTTACGAGAGACAGTTTGGCTTGGATGCACTAAATATGGCACACATGGAGTTAGGCACACGACCCTTGTGGCCATGCGAATGTTACAGTCAGCAGTTTGAAGTGATACTGGCCTATAGCTATCAAGCCTTGGGGGATATCTCTCTGGTTTAATAGTGGTAAGAGAAGCACCTGTTTCCACGAGGAGGGCACTGGCCACTAGTCAATACTGCTTATCATGCCTGCCATAAGAGCCCCAAAGGAGGAGAAGGAACTTGATTGTATACTTCAGATACAAACTCATCAGTTCTGGGGGGTTTATTCATTTTCAATCACACAATGAAGGTAAGGATTTCCTCCTTCTTAAAGGATGTGTTATGTCATTGTTGCTCTTCTTAAACAAAACTGAAATTTTAGAAAATATATATACTAGATTAAGGGTTTGAGCATCAGGAACCAATGATGTATCTTCTGCAGTGAAAGCACCCTGCTAACACACTCTGCTTCTCTGCTATTTCCACACAGACAACCTCATAATTCCTTTACTATCACCCATAAGAGATGAAGGTGGAAACTTCCTGGCTTTGGATTTGAACTACCTAGCTGATCTTGAATACACCTGTAGTTTTATTTCATAATACTGCTTGTGAAGGATATCTAAGACTATTTACATCTTATTATGTATAAGTTCTTGTATTTAACCCTTGGACTGCTGCAGATGATTAGGTATGAAATGCGATTTCAGAGATGAATACTGATACTGCACTGCCTTATACTCATCTTGTGACATAGTAAGGTCTGCCTTTCAGGATCTCCAAAGTCTATTTATCCAGCACCTCAATTCAGTATGCAGGAACCACGTATAGACATCCCATAAAATATGTGACAAATATTTGCCCCCTTCATGGGTCTTGCAAAAAATTGTGAGTAATTTCTAAAAGTTTAGAGAAATTTGATCTCTTTTTATAAAAGGATAGAAGCCTCCAAGACTTGCATAAAGGAGGTCTCAATGCATTAAAATGATGTATTAAGGTTTCATGGTTTGAATATGGATGGGACACAGGCTCATCCTTATTAGCACAGGCTAGAGATCCACCATATCCCTGGCAATGAATTTGAGATCAGAATGGCCTAAGGTGCTGAACCATACTGAATAGTGCATAAAGCAGGCTTTGCATGATGTTGATTTGGGTTCTAAATCTATAAAGAACATATCAAACACCCAGTTTATTAAGAATTTAGCCAAGTCTAATATATGGGACAGAGACAGAGAGACTGCTTAGTGCTGTGCTTTGGTGAAATGATACTGTTGAAGTCACCCAGACTGAGGGCCTTACCCCTTATTTTATCCTGTATAAAGTGAAATATGGAACTATCTGCTTTAACTGCCATGGCAGGGTGAAGAAACAAGGTAAAGATTGTAAGTACATGATGACCACACCTAACCATGATACCTACTGCTTTTCCCCCCATTCAGTTAAACTGTGTGTCTAACCCTCGAAGAATTGCCATTCCCTGCTTAATCAGTATGATGTTACCTTGCCTTTTCTCCAGTACCGTGCAAATAAGAAAACAGGCCGATACCCCCACATTGATATTGTTACCCATGTATTGATAATTTAGCATGCTCTTTATTGATATGTGAGTTTTGCAAATGTAACTAGGTTCTACTTTTGATCCATGTTCACAACCTTGCCTACGTAAAAAGGGAACGTATCCCATTAGCATTTATAGTAAGTAACTTTATGAATGGCACATATAACTGGATTAATAGAGCTTCCTCCCAGTAAGCAAACTTGATAGGTCCTGCCACAAATCACTATTGAATTATATGTTCTCTTTGCATACCCTCAACAAAATGTATAGGTATTCAGGCTTCAACATTACAACACATTAAAGTATGTAAATATCACAAATATTCAAACCCCAACCCCAAAAACGAGATTTTGCATCAAAAGAAATTCAAACTGTACCACTGCCAAGAGTGAAATTACAACTATATATAATCAAGGCAATGAACTTCCAAAGCAAAGAGACAGACAAATATTCCACAAACCTTTGATGTTTTGCACAGGATTATGAGGAATAAAGATACCAGCAAGCAACCTAAGTGGCAACATAGACAAATAGACCCCTGGAGAGATATGCTATTTTGGTAAAAAATAAACAGTCTAAAAACCAACTGATCATGCATTCACCATAACAACAGCAAAATATATATTCAGTATAATGCTTATCATTTAATAACTAATCATTTGAAAGTGCGCATAGAAGACTTCTATACAAAAAAGGGTGTGGGAAGGGAGGAGGTAAAGTCTCCAAATTCAAATTTCATGACAATTGTCCTTTCTGAACCAAATCCACATGGATCAAAGCAGCACCTCATGCATACTATAGCATAACAAACCCCCCCATAAGATAGCTGTTAAAATTATATACTGATATATGGAACCTACCATGTCTTCATGCTGGCATCAAATGCAATACTGAACCTGTCAGTGTTGGAACCTTCTTGGTACACTCAGGGCCAGGAAAGACTACAGAGACATCATTAACTGTTCTGCCTTACTTAAGCTGATTTATTCACCAATCTATATGGACTTAAATAAGTACTAGGTCTTTACCCTTCAAGAATGCAATGGCATCTCCCTACTGATGAAAAGCAAGAAGATCATCTAAAAGAACAATCCTTAGATGAACAGGAAAACATGTAGCTCATTTTAATTACATTTCCTCACAGGACTCTAAGTGACAAGCACATCTTTCATTTTTACAATACTTGTATAGACTACTTATTAACAAAACGTATTCCATACTCTACATACTATATGCCCTTATCCTCCCAGACAACCATAAGAACATTTTCTTTCTTTTGAACAATAACTGGTAGTGGTTGTGCTCCAGGGTTAGGAGAGCAAGAAACTGATGTACCATCTCCAGCATCAATTTACAAGCAGGAACAATACCAACTGTAGTGAGTATCCAGATCCTGAGATGCAGATTACTTTGCCATCCTCTATTTTCCTGATTATAATCTCCATAAATGATATTCTGCATAACATCCAATAAAAAGATTTGATCTCATGCCCTACTTCTTTCAGATGCAGAGCAAGATCTTGGATGATTGTCTCCAGTTTGCAGGTGAGCTCTCTGACTACATCCACTATACTTTTCATCGCCTGTACCCACAACTATAGCCCATTGAGACAGTAGCATTTTGAAATGAGTCCAGCAGCTGAGCAAACTCTGATCTCAATGCTGCTGCAGCTTTTTGTGGAAGCAGCATTTCAGATACAGTATCAACTACTTACTTATTTTCTTTAGGCTCATATGTTCGCAGGATCATATTAAGGTAATGACCACCAGGGTCTTTACAAGCTTAGCTGTGCAACCCAACACAGGTTTGTCCCAGAGTTCTTTGAATGCTTATATGATGGGGTGTGTTAGTAAGGGGGTAGCTAAGTGATATATGGGGGATATGTTAGTTGGGGGTTAATTTACTTACTGTCAACTTCTGTCCATCAGAGACATGGGGGCCAGGCAGGGGTGAACTTGCTATTTCCCATCCAATGATCAAGGTTTCTTTTGAACAGGGTCAGGGATAAACTCAGCTTCACATAGATGGGGAGATTATTCCATTGTGCGGGGATCCTTTGAGATATATCAGTTTCTCTAGCAGGTTCTATTTATTTTGCAGACAAAGTTCAGGTCCTTGGATCTAATGTTTCTGGTGATGTTGTCTTGCGGATTTGGTTGTGCTATTTCAGCCAGCTCCGCACTATTGACCAGCACTGTCTAAAGCATTTCCAGATTTACATTTTTGCTGTGTAGCAGAGGTTTTATGAAGATTTACTAGAAATATCAAACAAAAGCTGTGCATAATGAAAACAAAACATTAGAAAACTGCAATTAGATAAGAACACTTGTGAAAAAAATGCATTTAGATTTGTTGAAAATGAAATAATTCTTTCCTAAAAAATTAACAAAAAAAAAAAATCTGCAAACTTGCAAACTTTCACCTAAAATGCAAAATAAGCAATTTTGAGTGGCATAGATCAAAGAAAGCTTAATATTTCCAGTCCTACATAAGGTTAGAACATGCACGGAAGTGATAAGCTTACAGACAAAATGCACGTTTAGGAACAAAACCTCCCAGAATATATCTTATGGCACCTTCACATGGTCAAATGGAAATCAGAGGTGCAAGAAAAGATGTGGCTTTAATCATTGCAATCATTAGCCCAGCAAGAATGATCCAATACATTCACTCTGAAAGAGTGTGCTGTGAACTGCGAAACTGGTTCACATTTAGATGAAGAAGTTAAACAGATTTGTGAGTAGATTTCACCATACAACCTCCTAGAGAAATTTAATTTCTGAATGGAATTTAACATTTTCAAAGGCATTTGAGATTGCCTCAAAAACAGAAACCAGACTGATACAGGCAAACAACAGCTAAGGAAGCACAAGATACTTTGGAGCAGTACACTCATCCTGCAAAAGCTATAAAGTTTTTGCAAGTGGTGTGACAGTAAAAATCATGTTTCACAGGGCTGTAATTATGAAAAAGTTAAATGCCACACACAGAAAAGTTGTGCACATAAAATAAGCAAGTTTTGGTAAAGTACACCTACAAGACAGGAATAAAAGTAATAACTGATATGAGAAAAGGACTAAATATATACTATATATGTAATGATGAATGAGCATGTGAAAGTAACACTGAATTGCAAAAAAATAGAAAGTACTCAAGAAGAGATCTTTTAAGTGTACTTTTATCATACATGATATGTGAGAAGATATAAAAATTGCTACAACAGAGCCACATTGTTGTGTATGAAAAAATGCTTCATGATTTTTTTTCTCCAAAGCAATGCTTACAAAATACCTCTATGAAAATAAAGGGTCTATATCAGAACATCGAATGATTAAAATCGCGAACGCTAAATGCCGGATCTTGAAGTGCTTTTTTTGAGATCTCAGTACAATGAAGATCGGAATATTTGCCCTTTCCTCACTCTAGTATAATCTCGGAGTTGGATATATATTTAGTAGGGGGGGCACAGCCCCCCACAATAACGAGTTTGAGGTTCGGCATTTTCGCTCATTAGAGCATTCGTGATTTTAATCATTCGATGTTCTGATATAGACCCAAAATAAAATCATATGTCAATGAGAGTTTGTCTGTGATGGGAGTAATAAATGGCTATAATGTTAAGAAAAGAAGAAAGAATATTTACTTTTAGTTGTGGTAAAAGGTGAAAGACCAGCTTTGTGTAGGAGGAACTCACTGTTAACGTTTGTGTTAAAACAGAAACAAATTAAGTTTATGAGACAAAGAATGTGACATGATTTTTAAATCAATTCATGTGGTGTTTGTATTATGCAAGTATGTATTTTATGAGGAATTTGGAACATTATGCGATGTCAAGCTGATAGTTTGGTGAAGCATGGTGAGATACCTAAGTTTTGTAAAAGTAAAGCATTGACAATGACAGAAATATTGGATAAAGAAATTGAAAGAGAATGCATCCTTAGTCCCATGAAACAAAGTTAATGGGCTGCTCCTTTTTTCCTCATCAAAAAAATGGATAGTTTCATAAATATTTGTAGTGCTTATATATATTGCCCAGAAATTAGGCTATAAGCACAAAGGGGTCTACTACAAGTGCCTTTGTCCCTACTTCTCAAAAACCACTATCCTCTAGCCAGAAACCTGAGCTTCTTGCAGCTTGCATGGGTTGCCACTCGCACAGAAACTCAAATAATTAGTTCGGGCAAGGTGTGGCAGTCATGCCGAGACAGCTGCCACACCAGGCTTGAAATCATTATTCGTATATGAACAAGGTAAGTGCAGTAGCCATGGTGGGGGCTGGGGGTAGGTGTGTGGCTTAAATTTTTAAGCAGTGATCTGGAGAGGGGATTTAGATTTAGGAAATGGCTGTGAAGTTCTAGGTTTAGGGAACAGGATGGGAGTTTCATGTTTGAGAGAGTGAATGGAATTTAAGGTTTAGGGAGTGATCAGGGAATTTAGGTTTAAAGAAGGGAAGTAGAGTCTTAGGTTTAGGGAGAAGGAGGGAAGTTTTAGGGTTTGGGTTAGGGTGTCAGGACTCAGGTAAGTGTTAGCACGTGGGAGTTTTAGGGATAGATTTTGGGCTCTGGTTGGGCTATAAAATTTATTTACTAGGGTTGGGGGGTGAGAGAACAAAGTTATTCAGTAGTTTCAGCTGTCGCTCTTCCTATGTGCATTAAGAAGATGTTGAGGCTTAGGTGTTTATTTAAGTAGTTTATGTTATACGAATACATCAGCATGGATGGCAATAACATTGAACTTAAATAAACTATCTAACTGACTGACTGACTACATACTTGCATGCCCTCACTCTGGCTGCTCACTCAAAATGGCACTCTTGCTTGCATGTGTCAGTACTTATATGCACATGCTAGCTCACTGGAATGCTTCTTAAAGGTATATCACACACTCTGATCTACACCCTCCCTCTTTACTGAGGTGTCTCATATAAACAATGACATTTCAATATGCATGCAATTTATACAGACACTAATAAAGAAAACAACATTCATGTCCAGGTTACCATGTATCTGGAACTAGGTTTCCAGATGCGACCTACCTGATCTTGTGACATAATAGGACTGGGTTTAGCAACAGGGACAGTCACTGGAGAATGTACTGCTTGAGGATTCTTGGGGATTTTCTCAGGAGCAATGATTGCTGATGGAATGTCCTCTGGAACAGGAACATTGGACAAGTCACTCTGAGAACTAGAGTCTTTGTCACAGACAAGATGATGTAACACTGGTTTGAATACTGGTAACAAATGCTTCCAGTTTCACCTGAATTCCACTCCTTGTGATTTCACAAGTACGATCATAGCTCTTGACACAAACTTTTCACAAATCTGAAGCGATCAAAACCTTTTGACATCTGCATCCTCACTATCTCCCCTTTTTGTAAAGAACAGAGCAGTTTGCTGGTTTTATCATAGTAAGACTTCTGGGACAAATGCTTCTTCAATAGCTGGGCTTTTACTGCTTTGTTGCTCTTAACACATGCAACCAATAAATTACTGCTGATTGGTAGTGTGGTTCTGGTTTGTCTTGACATAAGTTTCGGGTGAACCAAGATGATTATCACGAGGAATGTTTCTGGGATTTAAGAAGTTTAGAAAAACATTGGTATTGCCATGTCTGGATTTCTCTAACAGCTATTTTGCACTTTGAATTGCATGTTCATCTAAACTGTTTGACTGAGGGTATTCAGGACTGCTCGTAATATGAACAAAGTCCAACTCTTCTGCAAATTTCTTGAATTGCTGACTTGTACACTGTGCATCATTGTCAGAAATAACTCTGGGCGGACTACCATGGACAGAAACATGTCGCTTAAGCTTAGTAATGACAGTATTGGAAGTTAGGTTGGGAAGTAGGTCAATCTCGAACCAATATTAATAAGAATCTACTAACACCAAATAATGTTGATCATTCCACTCAAAGATATCTGTGGCTACTGTCGACCAAGTTAGTTCAGGAATCTGGCTTAACACAAGTGGTTCTTCTTGTTGATGCAGGTTTGTACTATGACATACTGAACAAGATGAAAGTACTTTCTCAATATCTCTTGACATAAAAGGCCAAAATACTAGTCCTCTCACCTTTCTTTTGGTAGAATCAGTTCCTGGGTGGTCATGATGCAAGATCTTAATGTACTGTTGTTGCAAGGATTTTGGAACAATCACTTTAGGACCTTTCATGATGATGCCATTGTCTGACAAAATGTCATCTCTGTATGGAAAATATGGTTGCACTTTTACTGGTAAACAAGATTGTCTTGAAGGCCAGCCTCGACTGATAAAGAGGTTTAGCTTCTGGAGAACTGAATCTGAAACTGTGTGAGTTCTGAGCTCATCAACGTGTGTGGAAGAAAAACCTCTCACTTCCATGACCTCAAAATCAAGTTGCTCATTGTTGTGCTGCTCTGTGGTCTTTCTGTGTGATCTGGATAAGGTATCAGCAAGATAAAGAAGTTTGCCTTTTGTGTAAACAAGATTGAAGTTGTTCTTCTGCAATTTGAGCATCATATGTTGCAATCTAGCTAGAGCTGTATGCATAGGCTTTCTCAAAATAGTAACACAAGGTTGGAGATCAGGTTCGATCTGGATAGGTTGACCATAAATATAAGCATGGAACTTTGAACATGCAAACGCAATTGACAAAAGCTCCTTCTCAATCTGGGCATATTGCATCTCAGTCTGGGTAAGAGTTCTCAATGCATAGGCAACTGGTCTACCCTCTTGAAGAATGACTGTGCCTAGACCAAACTTAGAAGCATCACAGGAAAGAGTAACTGGTTTGTGAACATCACAGTAGCTGAGAATTGCTGGGCTAGCTATTTTCTGTTTTAGGATAGCAAATACTATTTGGTGCTGTTCTGACCATGACCAAATTACATGTTTGCATATCAGCTGTCTTATCAGTGCTGGAAGTTGGCTTAAATCTGGAATTAAATTGCCTAGATAGTTGACCATACGAAGAAAACATTGCAAGGCTTGGACATTGTCTGGAGCTGACATCAGGAGAATTGCTGTTTGCTTGGAAGGATCTGGTTGTAAGCCAGAACTGGTAAACAAGTGACCAACATAAGTAACTTCTTGTAGCCTGAACTTGCACTTCTGAAGATTCAACTTAAGATTCACTTTGTGTGCTCTTTCCAGAACTTTCTTTTGGTTTCTGTCATGTTCAACTTCACCATTGCCTCCTACTAGAATATCATCTACTATAATAGCACACGGATAGCCCAAAAAATGTGCTGCATCACACGCTGAAAGACTTCAGTGGCAGAATTTATTCCAAATGGATTCTTAGAAATTTGTACCTTCCAAATGGTGTACTGAATGTGGTTAACAATGAAGATTTTTGGTCAAGAAAAATTTGCCTAAATAAACTCTTTGCGTCTAAGTCAGGAAAAACAGTGGCATTTGGCATGAGCGCAGCAAGCTCTTTGACTGTGTGCATTGGATGATGAGGCCTTTTTAATGCTTTGTTCTAATTTCATGGATCAATACATATTCTGATATCATCTGAGTTTTTCTTATGAGCTACCACCATGGAAGATACCCATTCAGTAGATTCTTCTACTGGACAAATTACTCCTAGCTGCACCATTTTGTCTAGATCAGCTTTTACTCTGCATATCTACTGGAACTTTCTGTACTGGTCTGATAACTGGGCTGACCTCTGGGTCTAACTTCAGAGTACACAACTGGTAGTTTGCCTAGTTTGTCTGCAAAAATATCAGCATACTCAGAAAAAAATAGTTTGGGCGAAATGTGAGTTGTCATACAGGCTTACACAGTGAACTTCTTTGTTAAATGAAAGCAGTCATATTTTCAAACTATCTCTGAGGCCTAATAATGACTGCACATGTCTCTTGACTATGAAAAATTGCAAGCCATAGCTGTTCCCAGCAGAATAACATGAAAGCAGTACTGAGCATTCGGTTTGAATCTCTTTACCACCATAAGCAACAAGCTTTGTATACTTTGTCAAATCAAGTTGTTCTGCAGCTTTTACTCTAGGAAACATTTCTGCTGACATAACATTGCACTTTTAGTCAGTATCTATGTTGAGCTGTACAGGGCTCCCATTAATTCAAACAGGACAAAAGATTATGTTCTTTGCCCACAAATCTACTGCCTTGACTGTTCCAACAAGCACAGACACACCATCAACATAAAAAGTAGGGTTGCAGCTCTTTAATTGATCAGCTTGCCTCTTGAAATGCCCTCTTTTAATAAAAGACTGGACCTCTTTTGATTTACAATATCTTTTGAGATGATTACATTTATTGTAAGAATGACACTGCTGACCAAAAGCTAAGCACTTTTCTCTTTTGGGCTCGTGATTATTACTACAATTATGACAGTTAACTATGAAGCTAGGTGGGGAAACATGTTTTGACTTTGCTGACTCACCCTTATGCTTCACTGAGCATGCTCTGGAATTTGCTAGAAAGACTGGGGGTTTCCCAACGACTGTTACAGGACCTTCAGTTGCTGCCATGTGCTTGGGCCTGCTTATTTTAATAATGTGTTACATGCTATCAACATGAGCTTTGTCACTGCACCTTCCACAGCTATTCTCATTTGTAAGCATACTTGTGTGCCTATCTGTAAGTTCATATATCTGACAAATCTCAAGGGCCTTATTCAAAGTTAAAGCACTGTCCTGAAGCAAAATCGTTCTCACTGTGTCATCATTAACATCACGCACAAGCCTGTCCTTTATGAACTCATCACTCAAATCACCAAATCTGCACATTTTAGCCTTGTTTCTCAAGTCAGTTATACATGCTGCAAAAGTTTCACCAGGCTTTTGATCCCTTGTGTAAAATAAGTGCCTTTCCATTGTAATATTTGTTTGAGGTTACACATTGCTGTAAATTTATATTTTAAGCACTCAAGGTCTTCCCTTGTTTCAGCCAGTTCCGCAATATGGTGGTCTTTCCCCTCCCCTACAAACACAGCAGGTGCATACACAAATAAACACTCTCTTTCATTGGCTTTTGAACCAGCTAAATTAAGCAGAATAAATGCTTTTGTACATGTGTCTTTGTCAGAAAAAGCAGCCTGTATGAAAATATCATCATCATCTTCTTTCAGCTGTTCTCGTTAGGGGTCGCCACAGAAGATCACCTGTTTCCATTTCTTCCTGTCCTCTGCATCCTGCTCTGTCACACCAACCACCTGCATGTCCTCTCTCACCACATCCATAAACCTTATCTTAGGCCTTCCTCTTTTCCTGTTACCTGGTAGCTTCATCCTTACCATCTTTTTCCCAATATACTCAGCATCCCTCCTCAGCACATGTCCAAACCAACATAATCTTGCCTCTCTGGCTTTGTCTCCAAACCTACCAACCTGGGCTGACCCTCTAATATACTTATTCCTAATCCTGTCCACCCTCATCACACCCAGTGCAAATCTTAACAAATTTAACTCTGCCACATCCAGCTCAACCTCCTGCCTTTTTGTCAATGCCACTGTCTCCAACCCATATAACATAGCTGGTCTCACTACCCTCTTGTAGACCTTCCCTTTCACTCTTACAGGTACTCGTCTGTCACAAATCACTCCTGACACTCTTCTCCACCCTCTCCATCCTGCCTGTACTCTCTTCTTCACCTCTCTTCCACACTCACCGTTACTCTGAACTATTGACCCCAAGTATTTAAACTCATCCACCTTCGCCACCTCTACTCCTTGCATCCTCACCATTCTTCTATCCTCCCTCTCATTCACACACATATATTCTGTCTTAGTCTAGCTGACCTTCACTCCTCTTCTCTCTAGAGCATATCTCCATCTCTCCAGGGTGTCCTCCACCTGTTCCCCTACTCTCACTACAGATTACAATGTCATATGCAAACATCATAGTCCACGGGGACACCTGTCTTATCTCATCTGTCAACCTGTCCATCACCATTGCAAATAAGAAAGGGCTCAGAGCTGATCCTTGATGTAACCCCACCTCCACCTTAAACACATCCGTCACTCCCACCGCAGACCTCACTGCTGTCACACCACCCTCATACATATCCTGTACCACTCTTACATACTTCTCTGACACTCCTGACTTCCTCATACAATACCACAACTCCTCTCTAGGCACCCTGTCATATGCGTTCTCTAAGTCTACAAAAACACAATGCAACTCCTTCTGACATTCTCTGTACTTCTTCATCAACACTCTCAGAGCAAACATCGCATCTGTAGTGCTCTTTCCCGGCATGAAACCATACTACTGTTCACTAATCATCAGGTCCCTTCTTAACCTAGCTTCCACTACTCTTTCCCATAACTTCATGCTGTGACTGATCAATTTAATCCCTCTGTAGTTACTACAGCTCTGCACATCACCCTTATGTATGAAAATCTCATAATCCTGCTCAAACACTCTCCAGTTTTCTGCACTACTGTTATCAAATACAAGCAGTGTGGGTCTGCGAAAACCTTCTGCCATGTCCACAGATTATAGTAAAACAATGCAAAATGGCCCTGTATTTATATATGAACATTCACACATACCAGATACTTGTAATAATATTCAAATGTACAATCAACTCTTTGAAACACTGTACTCTGCAAAATATGCTTTGAAACAACTACAGTATGTTAAATATTCTTTAAAATGACTGTACTTTGCAAAATAACTGCACTGTAATACTGCACACACTTGCAAACACTTTTTACTCTTCAGAAATTTTGAATCGCTTTAGTTAATACAAAAAGTAGTATATAGTGAAAAAATGTGGTTGCTTTCCTTGTTTTATACATTTTATGTGATTTGGATATCGTTTCAAACATTTTTGTAATTATTTTGAATATTTTTATCGATATATCACAGTTTCAGACATTTTGTTTAATAAGAAATTTGTTTTGAGTGCTCTTAGTGCTTCATTTTATATTTGTAGAGAAAAAAATAATTTAAGTGAGTTTTAGTACCTGCAATTTGTTTCTGACCTGTTTTGTAAGTCGTTTGAGCAGCAGGGATGATACATTCCTGTATATTCCTCCAAATCTAACCGGTTGCCTCTTGGCTGTGACTCTGGATCCCATTCTGATACCATGTCACTCTTCTTATGTTCATTAAGAAGACGTTGAGGCTTGGGTGTTTGTTTAAGTAATTTATTGTATACAAATACATCAGGATGGATGGCAGGAACATTGAACTTAAACTATCTAACTGTCTGACTACATACTTGCATGCTCGAACGCTGGATGTTCACTCAAAATGGCACTCTTGCTTGCACGTGCTCAGTATTTATATGCACGTGCTAGCTCACTGGAAAGCTTCTTAAAGGTATATCACACCCTCTGATCTACATCGACTAGTGGGATTTAGGACACTTGTCATTTAGAGCAACTGATAGCAGGGGAAATGTCCACCAACTAATAACATGCAAGCACTTCTAGTAGATCAAGCACAAATACATAACCTCTACCTAGAATGGTAGAGATGACAGCCATGCTGAGTGGTAGAAAAAATCAAACAGACCACAGCTGAAGAGTATATAGTTGAAACCAATGTTGTTTAATACAGAGTAGACTGCATAATACAGAAGATGGGCTGGATCAAGCAGTTTCCACCTTAAAGGATGAATTTATAGTTAGAGGCTACAATGCAGTAGATATAGAAACAAGTATTATTGATATGTATGAAGGACATAGTCATAGGGGAAAGCCGTTTTTCTTAGAGAGTACGAATCACATACATAATATACAAAATGAAAATAGACATAAAGTTAGATTTACTATTTCCTATTCTAGTGATATCAAGATGTTTTGTGAAATATTTGAGAGGCACTGGAATATTTTAAATTCTATTGAAGAACTGGATGGTGTTATAGACAAGATACCATGTTTTTCTTTTAAAAATAAAAAATCCCTAAAAAGACAATTATGTTATAAACCATTGGTAAGCAGAAATAATAATATGCTGTCTCAGAGAACAGGAACATTTTCCTTCAGGAACTGCATGGTATGTACGTTTATTTACTCTAACACAACACCAACTACATTCACACATCCAAGCCAGAAGTTTGTCAAAGGCATTGACTTCTGTGCTGATTGTAAAACACAACATTTAGTGTACCTTAGGTTCTGCAAATTATGCTATGTATTTTATGTTGGTAAAACCAACAGAAGTTTCAAATAGCGGATTCTAGAGCATTTAAGAGATATAAATAATGCTAAAGAAACTAGTGCCTTAGCAAGACATGTTCAAGCAGAAGGCTCTCAACATGTTTTTAACTTTTTAGTGCTAGAAATTATAGAACAAAGTATGAGGGGCGGTCACATTAAGAACAAGACAGAAGCAGCAGAACAAAAATGGATTTTGCTGCTGCAGGCAGATAAACTACCAGGGATTAATGATGCAGTGTCACTTAAGCCCTTCCTTAAAGCCAAACCACTTAAACACTAAGCTTTTTGAAAGATATTTATTGCTATTCAGCTTAGCTGTTTTTATAACTTTGCTGTTTTATTAGTTTTTAGGGTTTCAAATGTTTTGACAGAATTTATTTACTGTGTTTTTAAGTGCTTAACTAATTTGATTAATAAACTTGACTGATTTACTTTAATTACTGATTTAATGAGATACGATTTAAATGCTAGGATTATTTCATTTGAATGTATAAGTCTGAAGAAGCGGTCAGTTACAGATCGTGAAAGCGCTTACTTTGTGTATTAAACAACATTGGTTTCAACTATATACTCTTCAGCTGTGGTCTGTTCAATTTTTTATTATATTTGTGAGGCTCTGAGGTGAAGACCGAGTGTCTACCTAGCTACAGAACAGTTTATTCTCTATATGCTGAGTGTTAGAACTGTGGTGTCTAGAGTAGCTCTTGCTGCTGGAATATCTCTAGGCACTATTAGTTATCAGCAACCATGGCTTGACAATTCTAATAATTATGTGATACTTGTTATGCACATACAACACACATAGATATACAGACACACACACACACGGCTTGTTTGTATATAATAGATTATAATTTGCTGAAGGATATGTGCTCTTTGCAGAGAATAATAGAAAAGTAACTTAAGAATTTGAATGTTGATGTATACTTGCATGATGTGCCAGTTACTGGAAAGACAGACATTAATAATGTTATTAACTTATGTAAGGTACCTGAAATATACTTCATGTAATCAATTGAAAAAAGATATGCCCACATGAAGAAAATGTGAAATTCCTCTACACAAAACATGTGCAAAAGAGTTACAGGTTTTGCTGGTTTGATTAATTATTATGTAAAGTTCATACTTTGACATTGAACAGTGTTGTTAGGCATGTGGCTAAATCATGCTTCATGCTACTTAAGATGCATGCAAGGAATATTATAAGGACCCATCGATGCAGTATTTTTAGCTTTTGACTGCACTTTAGGTCCTGGTCTTGTGTGACAGCTGGAGACAAGCCACTTTCAGGTATATCTTGAGGGAAAGTCAGAGTGAAGACAGGGACAAAGTTAGAGCTAAATTTATTGGCTAGTAGGTTTACAATATCTTCAGCCTCAGCATAGGTAACATCATTCACTATCATCTCAATGCACTGCTGCATTGTGCTTTTGAGATTATGAACAAAACTTAAAAAAATGCCTTGTGATTGTTTTTGGTTTGGGTACCTATTTTAGCCTCAAACCTGTGTTTAGTAGATTTTATTAACCTCCTGAGTTGTTTGCTTATTTCAGTGACAAGGGCTCTAATATTCTGGGAATTACTCTTCTTAATTTTGCTAAAAATTCTTTTGCTTTTATTAGGAAGCTTGTTGATATAATGGTTCCACCATGTGGGTGTGTTTCTGTGAATTGCCCTGCACTTGTTCCTATGGGATACAGTTGCATCGATGCAACTGTTTACATGCTGGTATAGTGTGGTGGTGTAGATTGCTATATATTCAGTGGAGTTAACTGGGTTTGGTGGGGATTTGAAGCTTGCCAATGTATCACTTAGGAGTTGGTAGTTTGTCTTAAAGAATTTTCTAAAGGCACCTTGGGTGGAAAGGATCTCTGGTTTCAGTTTTATTTCAAAGGAGATTGCTTTATGGTCAGACCAAACAAGTAATGAGTATATGCAAGAGAAGGTGTAAGATGCTCCCATAATAGTAAGGAGAAGATCCATGATGTTATTCCCTCAGAGGATACTCTGACTAATTGTTCCAGGGCATTTTTATTGACAAAGTCCAGGAATCTGTTCTTGTGCACTAGTGTTGGTGTAGATTTCTCAGTCTATAGTTGGATAGCTTAGATCACCTATGAAAATGGTATTGGGTTTAATAGTGAGTGATTCTAGTTCCGGTAGATAGGCATTGTGACTTTCTTTTGTCATAGAAGGAGTTCTATAGCTAGCTAATATATGATACTGGGCCTTTCTGATGGTTATTTGGTCATGCTGTGCTGCATCATGCTGCTTTACCTGCCTTGATGTGAGTCTCTCTTGGATGAATAACTCAATAACTTCCCTGATTGCTTATCTCAATACTGTTCTTAATTCTGAATGTTTCTCAAATTTATGCCTAAATGTATTTTTCTCAAAATTTTGCCTAAATGTATTAATGTTTTACCTCTACTGTGCATAATTGTCTAGTAATTTTAGTATCTATTTAACTCTGCCTATATCACAGTCTTTCTCCTCATCCTTAAATGTTTTCTCAAATTCAAGCCTAAATGTATTAATTTTTATCTCTACTCTGTATAATTATATTGTAGTTAATGTATGTACCTAATTTTTGTCTATATTGGAGCTTTTCTCCCCAGGACTCCATTGAAAACGGGTTCTTTTGGCCCAATGGACTATCCTGGTAAACCAACTGCAAATAAATAAATAAATAAATAAATAAGACTGAGACACCGCCACCTTTTTTTCCTCTCCTGCACAGTAGCTGGTCTAAACATAATAGCCTTGCACAGCTAGAGTGCTTTCCACCATTTTAAACCATGTCTCAGTCACAACACAGAAGCCAATGTCTTCCAGGGTGAGAAAGGCTTGTATGGAGTGAAGTTTCTTGTTCAGGCTCCTAGTACTGATCAGTAACAATTTCATATTTTTCTTTGATTGTTTCATTATGTTGGTCAGTTTATCAGGCTGGCATTGTGTAAAAAAGGCACTATGTGGTTTGACAATGCTTTTGCCAGTAATCAAAACCCTAGAGGGGCAGATGCAGGCCATCAATGGAGAATCTCTCTTCACGTAGTCTAGGGAGGTACACCTTAAGTCATTGACACCAGGATGAACTATGAGTGAGCCATACTGGTACTTGGTGTTCAAGGACTTGAGTGCATGCATAATCTGATGGATCCTAGTACAAGACAAGCAACTAACTGTCATGCTTTCCTTGTTCACCCTAGAAAGAGACACATCTCTATGTCATACAATGGAGTCACCTTTAGCAAGAATGTTTGGTGCCAGCCTTACGGGTTCATCATCAGTGTCTTTGGGACTTCCTGTCCTATGAAAATAAAAAAGCTGTCAGGAATGCCACGGCAAAGCCACAACCAATTCATTAAGGTGCTTTAATCCAATGCACACTTTTCGTTCAGATCTCTGGTCGAACTTCTTCAGACAATTAGAAATAGTAGCTCAAACCATAACATTTAAAAACACCCCTAATAGGGTCACATGTTAAAAAATCTCCTATCACAGTGTACATAAAACATTGTTCATACTAATCGGCTAAGTTCTGCCCATTAAACCCATTCACAACATTAACTGTGAAGGAAAAAGTGGGCGGATTAAAAAATACTTGCTTTCATTGTATTTACAGCGATCTTAACTATTTAGTAAAGCACTTATTTAAATGCATCTTAAAAATTTTCAGGCTTAAATGAAATAAATAAAATCACAATAAACTCATAGCCTTCTCACATATGAAAACAGTTGCTAGTAATGCTATACACATCAAATATTTCATGTTCATTCATTTTCAGTAGCATTTTCCAAATTCATCTCATCGTAAAATTTATTAAGACCAGATGGAATAAATAGTCACAATTACCTCATATATTCCTCGTAAAAAAAAACAATTTCAAATAGCACCAAACTTGACAAGGAAGTAAGATTTCATTCACCCTACCAGCATATTTTATACTCACAAGATAGTCGCCTCATAGCTCCGCCCATCTATTTCACTCGTGACTAGATAGGATGAGCTACATCAGCAGCTAGGTTGTCCGTCACTAGCATTATTCTTAATGCTACTTTCTGTACTATTTTGAATAAATTTAATGTGCATATGATGAAACCAATATTAATACAGCAATCACATAAATGCTCAAGCACGGCAATCATTAATACAACTAAAGATGTTCAAAAACAGACCAAATAAGGCTGCAAAGGAGCAGAGAAAGTCTGATTTTCAATCAACGGGAAGCTCTGCATCAATTAAATAAATGAATAAATGGACAAAAGGCCAATAGGAAGTAGGTGTATACTCATATGCACTATTGGGGCATGCACAATAAAGACTACAATCCTACTAACCTATTAATATGTAGGCAACTCACTCGAACAGTCATAAATACCTAAAGTTCAAGCTATCAGGAAAAAATGTATATATATATATATATATATATATATGCATGTCATACCCTCCTAATGGTTTTGACATGCATATATATATATATATATATATATATATATATATATATATATATGCATGTCAAAACCATTAGGAGGGTATATATGTATACTAAAATCAAGAAATAAGCCTTATACACCTAAACCCAATTGTAACCACCCAGTTAACTCTGTACAAGAAATGGTGGACAAATAGGCAATATAATACAAGGTCGCCTAAGATACAGTAACCATAAGGACATGATGTACAAATACATCATATGGAATAATTCTAATACATAATGTATAGATGCACTGATGGGACTAATAAGTCATTGACAATGACAAACTACATCAGGTGCTCTATATAAATTACCTTCCCAAACTTTTAAACTTTACGATGCACTTGATGGAACAGGCATCATTCAGCACTGGATATTTATAAGCATCAAGTTTGATTTGCCAGAGCAATTCAAGCTCTTCCAACTTTAAACCCTCAGGGCCACCCCTTATATTATGTGTAACATGGTCAATGGCTGAATATTTGAATGAATGCTCTTTAAATAATGACACATGGTTTGCCAAGGCATTCTCCAACTTGCCCTTACTGATTGCATACTGATGTTCATAAATGTGTTCACGAAGCTTACGCTCTATTTTGCCTATAAAATAAGCAGAGCATTGTTGGAATTTGGGAAGATAGATGACAGCCTTGGAATTACAGTTAAATTTATTCCTAATTCTATATTCAATGCCATTGATATTGCAAGAATTTGTTACTCCAATATGCCTACAAAAATTGCATGCTTCACATCTAGCCATACCAGCAAGGTTGAATTTCCTGGCTATTTTAACCTCCAGCAGATTCTTTAAATTAGGTCCCCTTTTATATGTAATCTTAGGTGGACTTCCTACTTTTTGAA
Source organism: Protopterus annectens (assembly GCF_019279795.1). Classification (NCBI taxonomy): domain Eukaryota; kingdom Metazoa; phylum Chordata; order Ceratodontiformes; family Protopteridae; genus Protopterus; species Protopterus annectens. The sequence goes on from NC_056729.1 coordinate 964,013,456, forward strand.
GTATATCTACATCACTCTTAATTACGTCCCAGTTTTTATTCAAAATATACCTGACCATCTGGCTATCCATGTTGAATGTGGTAATTAAACTGAACGGGAAGTTTTTTTATGCTATTTGAACTAAGCTCTGCCCTATTATTGCTATGTTCAATTTCACCGTTGGGACTACTAAGGTTAGTAATACTTAGGATGGGGGAATATATCCCTTTATTTTTCTTGAGTTTCACTTCCAAGATCAAAGATTCAATCAATATTTCAGGATAGCCCCTGCTGAGGAACATTCTTTTAAGTGTCATACATTCATTAGAAAAGTATTCCTCTAAGGTGACTACCCTCATCACTCTTACCAGTTGTCCTTTAACAACCGAGCGTTTCTGGTGGTAGGGGTGGCTACTGGTAAAATGCAGGAAGGAGTTTGAATATGTGGTCTTCCTATAAACCTTCACTGCATAGTCTTGATTGTAGACATCCTTCCTTAAATTGATGTCTAAATAACTAATCTCTTCCTTACTAAAGCTGAATGTAAATTTTAGGAAGTTTGTGGTGTTATTAAGATATTCAACCAAGGCTTCTGCTTTATCTATATCTCCCTTAATGATGATAAAAATATCATCCAGAAAGCGTGTATAGAAAATTATCTCTTCCTTGATTCGCTTCACTTTAAAGATGAAATCGAACTCCCACTGGGCCATAACTAAATTGGCTACACTGGCCCCACGTGGTGACCCCATAGCCACCCCTATCTTTTGCAGATAATATTCTCTATCAAATAAAAAATAATTATTGGATAAAGTTCGATCCAATAATTCCACCACCAGGTCAATCTCCGTGTTATCGGCACCTCTCCTGGCTAGAAATAACCTAATCCACTCTAAACCTTCTTCATGTGGGATTGAGGTGTACAGATCCTTCACATCTATTGTAAGGAACCCATGGTCATCGTCAAACTTTAATTGATCTATTTTCTGTAAAAAAGACCATGAGTCCTTACAAATTTGTGTTTTAAGTGGTAAGTATTTCTTTAAGATGGAATCTACCCATTTAGCACAGGGGTAGATGATTGAATTCCTGGCGTCTACCAGGGGTTTCATTGGGGGGGGGTCTGTCATAGCTTTATGGATTTTGGGAATCCCAAATAATACTGGAGTTCAGGGAAAAGGCATACTCAGATAGTTGTATGTATTTACATCAATTCTTCCATCTATGAAGAATTCCTTAATCTGGCTCCTTATCCTTTGTTGGGCCACATTAAATTAATTCAAGGAGGCTTTTTGGTATGCTTCTGCAGCTAAGAACTTATGCATATGAGCTACATAATCCCAATTATCCATTATAGTTAAACCACCACCCTTATTGGGCTTACTGACCCTCACATCTGCTATCCTTAAAAGATTAAGGGATTCCCACTCTTGTTTTGATACATTCGATTATATACTGGGTAGAGGTGAATGTCTCATATTTGTTCTTCCATATATGGAATGAAGATCCAACTCACACAATCTCTCAAATGCTTGTAGCGTTGGATGATTCGGAGGGTTGAATGTACTGGCTATACGTAAAGGGTTATTCACCTCATTAGGACCATCTCCTAATAAGGCCTTCAAGTATAATTTCCTAATACAACACTTGAAGTCAATGACTGTCCTTGGTAAATCCATATGAAGGCTATGAACAAACTTATAACCTTTCGCTAGTACCTCAACCAATTCTCGTGCCACACATAATGAAGAAAAGTTATACATTTTGAAGTCATCTGTGGTATTGGTGACTACTTTAAGGCTACCATTGAGGTCCATTTCACTTCTGTTTGTAGGACCTCTGTTTTTTTCTTCCTGGGTTGCGTTTTGTTTTGTTGTTTGGGGACCGCACCCAGCTAGTGTGGATCCCGAAAATTTTGTTGGTTTGGGTGATTATGTTCCTGATTCTTGATTATATCACTCCTCCTCACCAGATTAGTACCAGGATTTTCATCCAGTTCGATGGTCAAATCGATATCCAAAACTTCACTGACATCATTGGTACTTTGCGTGATATACTGATGATTATGGTTAACCTATCCTTGCGAAGGTGACGGTTGTGGGTAGGCACTCCCAGCATCATAAGCTCGTCTATCATGCTCCAATTTTTTCACTTTAGTGGCTTTTAATTTGACCAATAATTGGTCAATACTACTGAAGATTTTAGTATAGTCATATTTATATCTGGCAAAAGCCAGATCGGATTTGAATTCATTATCTAGCAATACGACTTCCTTGGATATTGAATCTACCCATATGGTGTAATGTTTTACTATTAATTCCATCAGCTCTATTCCCTGTCTATCGAAAAGCTGTATCAAATCTAAATGGAAGGGTGAATTAACTTCCAAACCAGTGGGATACTGGACTTTCTGTAATCCTTTTGGTACCATCTGTTGCTTAATGCATTCCATAAAGTACTGTATCTCCAATTGTAACTTTTTTACTTTTAAAAGTTTATGGTCCAAGTTGTTTAATTTTGCAGTAATTGATCCTGATGTTGCTTGGTTCACTGCCATACCTCCAGCCGGTTGTCCCCTTTCGGAAACTAGGGGATTAAATGATAAGGCCACAATGCCATTTACCCAGTCCTCCAAAATGGGAACCCCAATAAGCCCCGAGGTCAGATTCAGCTGATTTAGGCCATTAACAACTTTTACATTTATTGCCAATGCATTAGCATTATTATTCTGCTGAGAACTAATCCCAGCCATCATGTTGTTCTGCTGGTAAGATGAAATGTTCTGGTTAAGTCTCACTATCCCTGCAACTGTTTCCTGTCCAGGATTTGCCACATTGGGTAATTGCAGCTCCTTGTATTGTTGGTCAAATTGCTCCATTCACATTGCTAACAGATCTACCTTCTGTGTTAAAACTTCTATAAGTGCAGTGAGATTGCCACTTTCACCGCTTGCAGCTAACTGTGAGAACAAAGTTGGGCTTGCCAAGCCTCCAGATGCCATAACAAATGAGATTAAATCCATTAAAATCAGAAAAAAAAAACACACTAAACTGCTAAGAAAATAAAAAAGCTGTCAGGAATGCCATGGCAAAGCCACAACCAATTTGTTAAGTTGCTTTAATCCAATGCACCCATTTAGTTCGTCTCTCTGGTCGAACTTCTTCAGACAATTAAAAATAGTATCCAAACATAAAAAATAACGTCTAACAGCGTGAGCAAAACAATGAAGGAGTACGATAATACCATTAACAGCTATTCAGCTAAGAAATGATGAACAGAACAGTTCATTGTATTAAATCCTTTGTATGGAACGTGATGAAATAATCCACATAGATAAAAAATGTATAGAAGTTTTATTGGTGCACCTCAGGTTAGCGCTTTCGGCATAAGCTTCATCAGACCTGAGTTATAAAATCATGTAAACTGTTTAAATACTTTACAAGGCGGGAAAATACACTTAATTACATTACTTTAAACTTAAATGGCTAGTCAAGCCATAGTCAATAAAGACCCTTACTATACCATTTCCTACATGAATTTAAACTAATGATTTATACAATTATACTTGAGAAGCTTTTCTTTGTTTCAATTTACATAAAAACAATTATACAAAAATAATATAATACATAATTCATACACTTCTATTTTACTTAAAAAACAAATTACTTATCATAAAAGCAATAACTTAAAAGCATTACATAAAACATGCATACTTCAGTAATACATAGTAGTATGCCATATATTTATGAACCCTTTATATTTTAATTTATTAGTATATATATATATATATATATATAATATCAACTTATACCTACATGTACTGGGGATTATATTCACTATATGCATATATCTAAATAATCTATTGGTATATAAATCTCAATTTTTGATTTTTAATTTTCTCATTTTTAAAAAAGGTTTTATAGGTACTTTGCCATTTAGACCAGGGGCTCTATCAGCTCTTAACTTTATAATCCACGTTGTTTCTCTAGATTGCGTGAATGTGCTTATATCTCCCCCTCTAACATTAGCGCGTATTCTTTCCAAAATCCTAAATCTAAAAGAATGTTCAGGTCCGCTATCTATAACATGCTTAGCCAAGGCATTAATAACTGTGCCCTTTCTGATGTGGTATACGTGCTCCCGTATCCTATCCCTAAGGCTTCTATTGGTTTTACCAATATAGAATGCGGGGCACGTTATACATTGGGCCAAATAAACTACATTCTGAGACATACAATTCCCTTTCGTGAACGCTTTAAAACTACCCAAACCTTTGGGATGAATAAATATTTCCTCTGTGTCTATAAATGAACAGAAATTACATGAATTACATGGTAATGTTACATTTGGACCTTCAGATTTCTCAAACCCATTTTCAGGCCTATTACATAATAACCTTTTAAGATTTTTCTTATTTTTATATATGAACCTCGGATTATCTCCTACTAGTGGCTTGATTTTAGGATCTGCCAATAAGATATGCCAGTGTGTTCTAATAATATCTTTGATGTTCCCCACATCAGATGTATAAAAAATAGGATATCCAATTACATTTCCTTTAACTACAGTGTCTTGTGCTTCCAAGGGCTCTGGTACATAATTTGAAAAATAAGGGGCAGCTGCTCCATTTCTTAGTTGGTGAGAATCTATCATATTACCATCCAATTCTAAATCCTTGTAACCACGTTCTTTTAACCTTTGTTTAAGGTCAGATAATTTCTCATAATATTCTATATCATTAGGGGTATATCTAGACAATCTCATTGATTGCCCCCGAATTATATTTCGATATACATACCCTGGATGCATACTTTCTCGATGAAGTAGCATGTTCTTATGACATGGCTTTCTATACAGACCTGTGTTAATCATCCCATTTTCCAATTTTTCAACATATATATCCAAAAATGGTATTTTTATTGTAGAAAATTCAACTGTGAATTTTAAGAAGTGGGTAGAGGAGTTCATATCTCTAACAAATTCAACCAACTCTTGAGAGGTACCAGTCCATAAGAAAAATAAATCATCTACAAAACGCTTGTAGAAAGGAACTAGCTTGATGTACTGATTCATTTTAAACATGTGCATATACTCCCATTCGGCCATAACTAGGTTGGCGTAGCTATTGGCACATGATGTGCCCATAGCCACGCCATCCTTCTGTAAAAAGATCTTTTTATTAAAGCAAAACACATTTGATTCCAAGACTACTTCCAAGAAACTTGTTATAAGTTCTATAGTAGCCTCTGAAAAATTTGAAATCCTATTCAAATAGCTACTGACCATTTCTATACCAGTAGAATTGGGTATAACCGTAAATAAGGACTGGACGTCCATTGTAACAAAAGTATATTCTTCATGTTCTAACTTTGAACTAAGAAACCTATAAAGATCCAGTAAAAACTGCTTAGTGTCTTTTAATATATAATTGTTACTATTTACTACTGGTCTAAGTCTATATTCAATATAAACTGAAAATCGTTCAGTACTCCACCCCCTACCTGCAACAATGGGCCTAAAAGGAGGATTCACCTTGTCCTTATGGATTTTGGGCAATCCTTGTATTGCAGGTATGAGTGGAGACTGCACATCCAAAAATTGAAACATACTATAATCAATGATTTCGCTCTTCAAGAGATCTAATAACATGTTATGTATCCTAACTATAATAGCTTATACTCCATATGGGGGCATGATGGTAGGAGAATCTGTGTTAGTGGAACTACCGTACGTTGTACCAGGAAGAAGAGATGCGTGTGATACGTCACGACTGGCGTCGGATCGTTTTGCTGACTGCATGAGGTCGGATAGGAATCCGTTAGAGCTGTTTGAAGGAACGGAGCGTAACGTGGATACTGAGATTGCTTTTGACCGTGAGGGACTACGAAATGCTTTTGAAAAACTAGAAACTGATATTTTTAGACTCAAAAGAATACAAACGCAGCGTCAACATTTCGACGTTTGCATTCAAAGGCGCCTCATACCCAGGGGATTACGGATCCTCAAAATGCCTACTACGGCTACACAATATCCTGAACTTCTGTTTGAATGGCAGAACTTAAATATTGAGGTAAGCCTCAATTATATGAGACTGATGAACAGATTTTTTGGTCCCTTAGAAGATAAGCTACGAAAGGACATTTTAGAACAACATATGACTATTTCTTCTAGTTTTCCAACTAGTGCTGTTGAGAATTGTAGTAATATTTTACTGGATAATGTTTTACAATATGAAACGAAGTTGTACAATCAAAAGAAAATTAAATTACAGAGAGACATTACGGATTTCAAATTAGGGAATATTTTCACTTGGCCTAGGTGGTCTGAAAATACTACTAACACAAATAATCGGACCACAGTAACGGGAACTATTAATTCTATGAATAATAATGCAGTTCCTGAAACTCAAAATGCTGTTGTCATTGATTTAGAAGTTAATAATACAGATGTTAATAACTTAGAAATGAGTAGTTCTAATGTGAAAAATGATGGTGTTAATGTGGTGCCTGTTAAGGCAGATGGTAAGGTGAATATACGTGATTTAAATACAGTTAACTCTCAGCCTTTGGCTGATGTATTTAATGCGGAGAATGTAAATTCTACCACTACAGGCACTATACAGTCTATTGAACCTGTGGTTTCTGAACAGGTGGTACGTAGGAAAGTTCCATCAATACCAACTACCTCTTCCTCTATACTGATGAATAATTTAACTTGTAATTCTGTCCCTTTAGCACAGCAGGATTATTCTAATATAAGGATGTTCGACAAAGAACACCCTTTCCCAATCAGATCTATTACCAGGGAAGGGAGAACACGTTCCATGAGTCGGGGGCGACAGAAAAGGAAATTCTCCCCCGACCATGTACAAACTCAGAGCATCAAGAAAATGTGGGGAATGAAGAAAACAACATAGTTTATAACTTATCTAGTTATAATTTGACAAGAGATGAATTGAAAGTCCTTTCAAAAGGACTTACATTTATTCCTACTACATTTAGTAAACCTGAGGAAACTTTATGGGACTTTAAATTATTCATTCGGAATTTATCATTAAAAATTGAATTCCAAGATAGAGCTATAGTAACAACACAGAATATAAGGAAACCTAGTACTTATGTTCCACTTGTACAGCCTCTGATAGCAGCATTTAGTAAATTGGTAGAAGATGACCTCTACCTTCTAGGTCAGAATAATGTTCACAATAGAAAGAAATTATTTAACCTTACATTTAAAGAAAGACAAGCATTGAAGGGGTTACGTAATAACTTCAACATAGTACTAAAGCCAGCAGATAAAGGGAGTGGCTTGGTTGTTATGGATACAGTGAGATATGATAGGGATATGGATATCATGCTTGGAGATACTGATTCTTATATCCCATTGGCCATAGAAGATGTTAAGCCTATTATAGTTAGGATACATAACATGTTATTAGATCTCTTGAAGAGCGAAATCATTGATTATAGTATGTTTCAATTTTTGGATGTGCAGTCTCCACTCATACCTGCAATACAAGGATTGCCCAAAATCCATAAGGACAAGGTGAATCCTCCTTTTAGGCCCATTGTTGCAGGTAGGGGGTGGAGTACTGAACCATTTTCAGTTTATATTGAATATAGACTTAGACCAGTAGTAAATAGTAACAATTATATATTAAAAGACACTAAGCAATTTTTACTGGATCTTTATAGGTTTCTTAGTTCAAAGTTAGAACATGAAGAATATACTTTTGTTACAATGGACGTCCAGTCCTTATTTACGGTTATACCCAATTCTACTGGTATAGAAATGGTCAGTAGCTATTTGAATAGGATTTCAAATTTTTCAGAGGCTACTATAGAACTTATAACAAGTTTCTTGGAAGTAGTCTTGGAATCAAATGTGTTTTGCTTTAATAAAAAGATCTTTTTACAGAAGGATGGCGTGGCTATGGGCACATCATGTGCCAATAGCTACGCCAACCTAGTTATGGCCGAATGGGAGTATATGCACATGTTTAAAATGAATCAGTACATCAAGCTAGTTCCTTTCTACAAGCGTTTTGTAGATGATTTATTTTTCTTATGGACTGGTACCTCTCAAGAGTTGATTGAATTTGTTAGAGATATGAACTCCTCTACCCACTTCTTAAAATTCACAGTTGAATTTTCTACAATAAAAATACCATTTTTGGATATATATGTTGAAAAATTGGAAAATGGGATGATTAACACAGGTCTGTATAGAAAGCCATGTCATAAGAACATGCTACTTCATCGAGAAAGTATGCATCCAGGGTATGTATATCGAAATATAATTCGGGGGCAATCAGTGAGATTGTCTAGATATACCCCTAATGATATAGAATATTATGAGAAATTATCTGACCTTAAACAAAGGTTAAAAGAACGTGGTTACAAGGATTTAGAATTGGATGGTAATATGATAGATTCTCACCAACTAAGAAATGGAGCAGCTGCCCCTTATTTTTCAAATTATGTACCAGAGCCCTTGGAAGCACAAGACACTGTAGTTAAAGGAAATGTAATTGGATATCCTATTTTTTATACATCTGATGTGGGGAACATCAAAGATATTATTAGAACACACTGGCATATCTTATTGGCAGATCCTAAAATCAAGCCACTAGTAGGAGATAATCCGAGGTTCATATATAAAAATAAGAAAAATCTTAAAAGGTTATTATGTAATAGGTCTGAAAATGGGTTTGAGAAATCTGAAGGTCCAAATGTAACATTACCATGTAATTCATGTAATTTCTGTTCATTTATAGACACAGAGGAAATATTTATTCATCCCAAAGGTTTGGGTAGTTTTAAAGCGTTCACGAAAGGGAATTGTATGTCTCAGAATGTAGTTTATTTGGCCCAATGTATAACGTGCCCCGCATTCTATATTGGTAAAACCAATAGAAGCCTTAGGGATAGGATGCGGGAGCACGTATACCACATCAGAAAGGGCACAGTTATTAATGCCTTGGCTAAGCATGTTATAGATAGCGGACCTGAACATTCTTTTAGATTTAGGATTTTGGAAAGAATACGAGCTAATGTTAGAGGGGGAGATATAAGCACATTCACGGAATCTAGAGAAACAACGTGGATTATAAAGTTAAGAGCTGATAGAGCCCCTGGTCTAAATGGCAAAGTACCTATAAAACCTTTTTTAAAAATGAGAAAATTAAAAATCAAAAATTGAGATTTATATACCAATAGATTATTTAGATATATGCATATAGTGAATATAATCCCCAGTACATGTAGGTATAAGTTGATATTATATATATATATATATATATATATATACTAATAAATTAAAATATAAAGGGTTCATAAATATATGGCATACTACTATGTATTACTGAAGTATGCATGTTTTATGTAATGCTTTTAAGTTATTGCTTTTATGATAAGTAATTTGTTTTTTAAGTAAAATAGAAGTGTATGAATTATGTATTATATTATTTTTGTATAATTGTTTTTATGTAAATTGAAACAAAGAAAAGCTTCTCAAGTATAATTGTATAAATCATTAGTTTAAATTCATGTAGGAAATGGTATAGTAAGGGTCTTTATTGACTATGGCTTGACTAGCCAATTAAGTTTAAAGTAATGTAATTAAGTGTATTTTCCCGCCTTGTAAAGTATTTAAACAGTTTACATGATTTTATAACTCAGGTCTGATGAAGCTTATGCCGAAAGCGCTAACCTGAGGTGCACCAATAAAACTTCTATACATTTTTTATCTATGTGGATTATTTCATCACGTTCCATACAAAGGATTTAATACAACGAACTGTTCTGTTCATCATTTCTTAGCTGAATAGCTGTTAATGGTATTATCGTACTCCTTCATTGTTTTGCTCACGCTGTTAGAGGTTATTTTTTATGTTTGGATACTTTACTTGTTTGTAGCAGCGGGAGCATTAACTCCGTGTGGATCTCACAGTGTTTTATTAATTAAAAATAGTAGTTCAAACCATAACATTTAAAAACACAGGCCTCATGTTACAAAATCTCCTCTCACAGTGTACATAAAACATTGTTCATACTAATCGGCTAAGTTCCGCGCATTAAACCCATTCACAACATTAACTGTGAAGGAAAAAGTGGGCTGATTAAAAAATATTTGCTTTCGTTGTATTTACAATGGTCTTAATGATAAGACCATTTAGTAAAGCACTTATTTAAATGCATCTTAAAATTTTTCAGGCTTAAATGAAATACATAAAATCACAATAAACTCATAGCCTTCTCACATATGAAAACAGTTGCTAGTAATGCTATACACATCAAATATTTCATGTTCATTCATTTCACTAGCATTTTCCAAATTCATCTCATCGTAAAATTTTTTAAGACCAGATGGAATAAATAAAGTCACAATTACCTCATATATTCCTCATATACAAAAACAATTGCAAATAGCACCAAACTCGACAAGGAAGTAAGATTTCATTCATCCTACCAGCATATTTCGTACTCATAAGATAGTCGCCTCATAACTTCACCCATCTATTTCACTCGTGACTAGATAGGATGAGCTACATTGGTGGCTAGGTTGTCAGTCACTAACATTATTCTTAATTCCTGATTCCAAGATGGCTGCCGACTAGATCAGTCCCTAGTTACTGAGCTCCTCACAGTCATGTAATATCCGGCTTAGTATTATAACTTTGGAGTAATATTTTTCCTCAGTTTCTTTTATAAAAAGAACCTCGAAATAGTTATCTACGTATTTGGATTATTTGTTGGTAGTGGAGATCTCAATTTTGTTTTTTTTTTACCTCAGAACTGTCTTTGTGGCTTCAACTGTATTGGGCATCTGCTGTTTAAAGACTCCTCCCAGAATCTGCTATCCTATCCTCACACCTCTGCTCTGGGCATGGCTTCTAAATCCGACACCATGGAAACACAGGCAACAAAGGCCAAATTTTCTTCAGTGCATTCACCTGAGAAAGATACCTGCTCAAAAAGATTAAGAACTACTAAGCAATCTTCAGAAACTTCTAAAGTAAGTAACAAAGATACTAATGACTCAAACTTTCATTTAGATGAATTAAAACTAGCTTTACAACCAATTCAAAGTGCCATACAAAGTTTCTCAGAACAATTTACTGATTTTGGCAGAACTTTAAAGCAAATAAGTGAAAGAATGGATATTATTGAGTGTAAAAATACAGCTTTAGAAATAAAAACAGAAACATTGGAAAGAGATATTAAAGCTAAAGATAAGATTATTTCAGAATTTCAAGCTAAACTACTGGACTTAGAGGCTAGAAGTCATAGAAATAACATTATTATTAGAGGTTTGCCAGAGTCCTATGAAAATCAAAGCCTATTATCTGTATCTAAACAGATTTTTGAGTCACTATTAAATTGTGAGACAACATCAAAAACTGTTATTATAGAGAGGGCTCATAGAGCACTGCGTGCTAGTCAGGATTCTGCCTCCCCTCGGATCATATATACTAAACTACTTAATTTCCAAGACACTTATCAGATACTAGAGGCAGCAAAAAGAAAAAAAACAGTTTGTCTGGAAAAATCATAAACTGTCATTTTCTCAGGATCTTCCTCTACAAGTAAAAATGAAAAGACAAAAGCTTTCTCCTTATTGTGCAGATCTTATAAAAAGAGGTATAAGATTTCGTATGAGTTATCCGAATACTCTGTCTTTTACTTATAATGACAGAAAATATATGTTTACAGATCCTAAAGAAGCGAAAGAAATATTTCTGAAGATATTCAAGAAGCTTCCTGAATCTGTGTCTTGATACTTCAATATTTATTTACAAGTATGTGATGTTATGCTCAACTATTATGTTTTTATTACAAAATTCAAATTTCTTTTTTGAATGCTAATTAGAGTGTTATTTGCTTTATATATATATTTAGTTGATTTTTTATTTTTAGTTATGTATTTCTGTTACTGCCAACATCTTTTAAACCCAGCACTGTTATTGTGTGTGGTTTTTTTTTTTGGTATTTGCATAACCTTTAGAGGCGAAAAATAGACTGTGATGAAAGTGTGCGAAGAAATCCACACAGTTATATTATTTTTGACTTATTCAATCCATTGACTTTTTGGAGGGAATTTCTTCATGTCTCGAGACTGTTTCAAAGAGTTTGCTTTGTTGCTTATGTGTTAACTAAATCTTCGTTATGTCCACGCTCCTTCTCCTGGGCTTCGGAGTCTTGCTGTGACGTCATCACAAGAGAAGAACTTCCGAACATTACAGTCAAGTATTTATCTAAAATTAGCGCTTATACACGATATGCTACTTGATGGCACTGTGGTCTATTGCTAAATGGTTTGTTTTAAATTGTCATGTCAAGAAAATTGATCATTACAGTCATGTTATTATCTTAAATTAAGCACTTCCACAAGATACGCTACTTGCTGGCGTAGTGTCATATGTCTAAATGTTATGTTTTACATGACACAAGAGAAACGTAATCTGAACATTTTTAGTTATATTATGATTTAAATATCTAGTGCTTCTATAAGATGCATTACTTACTGGAGTTCTGCTTTATGGTTAAATGTTATGTTTCACTAGCCATGACAAAATGTTATCCAAACTCTCTTAATTAAGTTCCGTTTTAAATATTCAGCGCTTTCACAAGATACGCTATTTGCTAGCGCTGTGTTCTACGGCTTAATGTTAAGTCTTAGTTGCTACAAGTGAATGTAAATATTTAGCGCTTTATATATGATACGCTGATTATAAATTTATAGTGTTACAGAGAGTTTTCCTGTCACCATATTCCATTAATGGGCTCTGTTGACACTGTAGCTAAAGAAGAAATACCTATATTTCAATTATAGGATTGGTTCTCTATGCTATTAACAGTTATTAGGTATTTTGGGAGGGAAAATCTGCGTGTCTTGAGTCACGCTTAAGCTAACAGAGTGTGCTTCTTAAATACAGTCACTTTACTATATAACACGTATTTTTTGCAGATGTGCCGAATCTCAGAATGAGAAGCAAAAGGAAGCAACCTCTCTGCCGATTAGTAATCCTTCCAAAAACAAGATCCAAGCATAAAAGAGAACAAGGAGTGCCAAACCATGATCAGGTTCAAGTGAATAAATTCAGCAAAATGTAGTAAAACACAAAATCTTTACTCTAACTTGGTAAATGCAGAGTAAATTCTAAAGTAAGAGCTTTAGCGTAGGAGGTTCCACGCTTCATCAGACAATTAAATATAAATAACTTTCCCATTTTTCTTACCACCCATATACAACAAGGAGAGAAAATTAAGTGTATAACTAATCAATTAACATCTCAGAAGAGAGTTTGTAGCCAAATATACATTTTGATCATAGCTTCGCTGCTATCCTATTGAAATGTAAACATGACGTATAAATGCAAACAATAAATGCAAACAATACCATCGACCTAGATATGGATTAAATACATATTGTAACTGCAACTTCGGTGCCATTATATTAAACATGCGATGCATAAATGTAGACAATTCCATTACTCAGTAATTATTGAGAATAAAATGGAAACAGTGTGATGAAAATATAAACCGTAAACTGCATAGGACATATGGATGTATATATTATATATATAGAACGTACTATACATACTCCTGAATTTCATTAGTGTTCAAAAGCTTTCTATATGAAATAGAACTATAACACTGTATAAATATATATATAAATAAACTAAAATCAAACATCTATGACCAACAAGCAAGCAGATACTGCCTACAAGTATTAATACAGATGACACATCTATAAGTAAAAACGGTTATAAACAGAACTCCTGAAATTTCATTGGAGTCCTGAAGCTCTCTGGATCAATTAAAATTAAGACACTATGTAAATATGTACATAAATAGACTAAATCAAACATCCATGACTAACAAATAAATGCTGTCTACAAGTATGAATACAGATTCCACATGTATGAGTAAAAATCAGATATATAAAAACTGCATGGATGCTATTCAGAGAGAAGGAAAATATTAGCAAATATATATACATTTAAATAAATATATATATAAGTATGTGATGTAATCCCAGAATCCCAGAATGATGCCATCATAAGCATAAAGAATCCAAAGTTGTCAGTTTACTTCTCTTTTACATTCAGTCCACTAAATAAGATATTGCTTATGTATTTGTACAGTGACCTTTTGTAGAGAATATTTAATGCTTTTAGTATTTAAATAATATTCATGTTTTGCCCTTAGAGAAATATTACTAAACAAGTAGTAGTTGCAAGAATTACAATAGTGAATTGAATTAAATTCTGTTGTTTGTTTCTTGCTCCTCACTGCATGGTAATTACTGATACATCCATGCATTGTAGGTGAGTGAGTGCAGTGATGTGAACTACTTGTATATAGTTGGGGTCGCTCCTTAAACAAATCTCCACTGGACGTCAAAACAATATCTTAGAAATAACAAGTTCCAAGTATTGTTATTTTAATTAATGATGAGTGCACTTTCTTTACTAAATAAAAGTGTGAACATAGGTAGAAGCAACAACTAATAAGTGCTACAAACGCGGTGTGTAAATGGACACGCCTCCTATTAGTTCTTTCTTTAAGACCTAAAATGCCACACGATCCTGACAAATGTGGATTTATATCATATTATATATATCAACGCTTCACATATCCATTTACAGAGTGAAGTACTCCTCAGTACAAGCGATGCTAAAAACTAGCACAATGCTAAAAATATTAGATTGGACAGAAAACGCAATCAATGCTCAGGGTAAACTTTCTTGATGTGCTAGATCATCGCGAAAGGACTCTCTAGCACATTCAGCTGGATTTCAGTGACATGAAAGACAAGTAGTAGAAGCAAGAAGTAATCATTGTGTTTGGGCACTCCTCCTTCATTAATCAAACTTATGCCCAGATATGTCTTACATCTGTATACTAGATAATAGCAAAATAGGTATGACATGTCATTTATAGTTTGTTTATAACTAGATTCTTAGCTAATCTGTAATAAATAAGTTGCTGGTTATATTGTTTAATTTAATAAGTTATTAATTATTTAGATGATTTACAGTACATTACAGGAATGTTTCTTCACTGGGTTTATTTTAATATATAGCTCACTAATTGTTTTATAGAAATAATACTAACAAAATATTGATTTTAGGATTTTATGTCAGATTTATCTAGATGCCGATAATAGAAATATATAAAGAATCACATGAGGAAAAACATTTTTACCTCATTTATTTTACGCAAATTTAGGAGCTTGGGGTTAAATAGTTATATAGGGATTGTTTATGTTGGTCATCTTGTGTATAGACAGATGTGTAAATATGTTTAGTGTTATTGACTTGGTTCCAGTCCTTTCAAGGACTATATGTAATGTTTATATTGTTAAATTTGAATACTTGGTAACCAAAATCGTTAATTCTATTCTGTTTGTTCAAGATTTTACCTCGTCAATAGGGGTTAGGTGGTCAGGCACTAGGGTAAGGACGAGGGTTATGGGTAAATCTCATAATATATCTCTACTGAATTTGTTTTTAATAAGGTATTCTCATTTAATATCAGACCAGTTTAGCTATGTTTCTTTGCTCTTGGTATTATTTTAATTATAATCAAGAAATTATACCATGTTTTGATCACATCAATATTGATAAGTCATCTCTTTTATGACAAATTACCTAATAATTGATTCCTGGAATGTTAGAGGAATTCAAAGTAAATCCAAAAAATCTTTATTTCATTTGATATTTAAATCACAAGCCAGTATATGTTTTATTCAAGAGACTCATATCCTTCGGGATGGTTGGGACAAAGAGAGTAATAAAAAATGGATTAGGAAGATAGTAGCCTCTGGGGATTCTTCTAGTTCTCGGGGAGTAGCAATAATTATTAAACAAAAATTCAGTGGAAACATCATTGATGAGAGATATGATAATGAAGGTAGATGGTGTCTGTTTACTGCTACTATTCATAATCTGGATAAACCAATTTTAGTTCTAAATGTATATGGTCCTTGTAGTCAACAGCAATTTTTTATCTTAAAAATTTATAATATACTTACATCTTATAAAGATCACTACATTATAGTTGGGGGAGACTGGAATGCGGTAATAAATCCAGAGATTGATCGTACTAGCTGCTCTGCTTCTTATAACCTTCAAGCAACTTTGGCTCTAAATGAATTAATCTTGGAATACAATTTAACTGATCCATTGCACTACATAAAAATATCAAACAAGAAAGATATTTACACTTATTACTCAAAATGCTACCATTCATGGGCTAGATTGGATTTTTTTCTGATTTCTAATACTATCTCAAAATTTATTTCGGATTTTACTATTGAACCTAGATATCTTTCAGATCATTCAAGAATCTTATTAAATCTCAAACTTACCCACAAAATTAAAAATGTTATTAACTCAAATAAGTGGACACTGAACAATAATTTACTCCTAAATAAAGATATTTGTATACAATGCTCAGAAACTATTCAAGAAATGGAGAATGATTTAGATTTATTAGATATCCCTTATGATATTCAATGGGCTGCATGTAAGGCAAGATTAAGAGGTATGTTTATCAGTAAAGCGGCTTATCTTAAAAAACATTACAACAAAAAGGAAGAGTTCTTAAAATCTAGAATTCAATCTCTTGAAAATCAGTTTAGACTGAATCAAGACACTAGTTTTGAAAAGCAAATATTAGATTGTCAAAAAGAATTAATTTTGTTACATGAAAACAACCTTTCTTTAGTTGATCAAAGATTGTTAGCAACATATTCCGAATGGGCTCAAGTTCCTTCTAAAGTTTTGGCTAGAATAATTAAAAATAATATTGAAAAACCAAAAATTTCATCATTATTGTACAAAAATAAATTATACAACACAGACGAAGAGATTATTCACCTCTTTACACTACTTTATACAGAGTTATACTCAAAGCCATCTAATACATTGGAAGATAATCATATAAAAAACTTTCTAAGTTCTTTAAAATTCCCCAAGTTAAATGATAATCAACAAAAACTGCTTTTTGCTCCTTTAACTCATCAAGAGATTTCTGATTCAATTGATAGTCTTAAATCCGGTAAATCTCCTGGTCCAGACGGATTCACACCTGAATTTTGCAAATCTTTTAAATCGGTAATTGTTCCCTTTCTCTTTAAAGTTTATAATTATATAAAAATCAAGGGTATTTCAGATATTCATTGGAATACATCTAAAACCATATTAATTTTGAAAAATAATAAAGAAAAAAACTGACCCATTTAATTATAGGCCTATTTCTTTGATCAATTTAGACATAAAGATTTTGGCATCTATTCTGGCCAACAGATTGAAAAAAGTTTTACCTTCAATTATTTCTCAAGATCAATCAGGATTTATGTCCCACAGACATGCTTGGGATAATACACTGACTTTAGAATCTATTATACATCTTATTAAAAAAGATTCTAACCCAATATATGCGCTAATTCTGGACGCATCAAATGCTTTTGATAGAGTCTGTTGGAAATTTCTTTTTCAAACTATGTCATGCTTTAATTTTCCTTTATTCTTTATAAACTTCTTAAAAACTTTATATAAAGATATGTTTACTAGACTTTATATTAATGGTTACTTTTCTTCCCCTATAAAGATTACCAGAGGCACAAGGCAAGGATTTCCTCTGTCCCCTTTTCTTTTTAATGTTTATTTAGAACCGTTACTGTTGTTTATTACTCAAAACACTTTTCATAAAGTCCCTAGGATTCTTGACACAAAAATTTATTTTTCTGCCTTTGCTGATGACCTTGTATTATACTTTCAAACCCCTGTATCTGACTTTAGTAAAATAACAAATGCTATTGAATGTTTTTCTTCTGCCTCTAATTATCTTGTAAATCCTTCAAAAACACATATTTTTCCTTTAAATCATAGGGTCCATAAATCGTACTTGTTTTCTGATCAACAAACCCAGATTGTTTTTGGTATGAAGTATCTAGGAATTAACATGGAACATAATAATCACTCTTCTTTTCAAAATAACTTAAGTAAAGTTTGGAATTCAATAATTTCGGATATTACTAGATGGGAGCACTTAAATTTATCACTCTTATCAAAAGCTGCTATAATTAAAATGAACATTTTACCAAAATGTTTGTACCAATTTAATTCCTCTGATCAGATAATTCCTAAGTCTTTCTTTGAGAAAGTAAATATAGAGTTAGCCAAATTCTTATGGTTTCCCAAATCTGTTAGAATCTCATACTCTAGACTATCAAATTCTAAGGACAAATGTGGTTTGGGATTGCCAAACATCTATCTTTACTATCTAATTATTTCATCAAATAAGCTCTTAACTATTTCAAATTTTAAGAATAGTAAAGATATTAATTATCCCTTATGGGTTAAGATTTGGTATAATTACATTATATCTAAAAATATAAATCCAGAAGCTATTCCTTTTATTTCTCTTGATATGAAAATTAGCAAAAAAATTTCTATTTTTCTTAAGCAAAAGATTAAAGCTTTTCAAGTTTTACTAAAATTATGTAATATTGATAAGTTTTCTCATCTTTTGCAGCCACTTCATCTAAATCCGAATATAATGATAGATAACTCTTCTTTCAATCTAACAAATTATCCTTCACTAAAAAATTTGAAGGTCTGGGATATCCTGAAATATAATGAATTATCCCTATTAGAGTTGCGTAAAATTCTGAATGTTAATTGGAGTCATTGTACAATATTACGCCAATTAAGAGAAGCAATTGTAGGTAAATATGAACCCATAGAACTTATAGAACATAAATTAAATAATCTAAATATGATAATTAAAACATTATCTTCATCAGGTAAAATGATATCAAGATCCTATAAATTAATAAAAAATCTAGTGCTGGATCAGAACTGTCTTTTCTCTAATAGCTGGTTAAAATATAATTCTCGAATAACTGAGAATCAAAAACTTTTGGCAATAAGATATACTAGGGAATTTATTCCATTTAAGAAACTATTGTACACACAATTAATGATTAACAATGATGCTTACTACACTCCTTATAAATTAAACAAATTTAATCCTAATAAATCCTCATCATGCTCATGTTGTTCTTATCCCCAAGCGGATCTTTTACATATTCTATGGTATTGTCATTTTTCCCATAGATTATGGACCTCTTTGAAAGTAAGACTACAGAGAATGGGATATCATAAATCTACATTGTCATGGGAAATTGCTATACTTCATATTCCAATAATTTATCTCTCCAAATTCGACACTCAAGTTATCATTTTTATTTGCTCTTTAATAAAACTTTACATAACTCAAAACTGGCTTGATCGTACCAAACTGAAGTGGGATATTTTCCAAAAAATGGCTTACTTATACATTGATGCTCAAAAAAACATGGTTAAGAGTAAAAAAAAATGGCTTTCAAAAATTTAGTATTAGAGAAGGTTTTAAGTATTATTAATAATTAGTACCTTAAATCTTTCATATGGTCTGGTATTCTAGTTAATTCTTATACCCAAATTTGGAATACTTTAATTCACAGAAATTGTATTTTTAGTTATCTTTTACTTTATGGTTACATATTGTATATATTGTACATATTTAGTGATGTTATTTTTATTCTGATCTCTTTTTTTAATGTATATATGAGTTGCAAATTTGCTTAAACCAAGTTGTTTTATATATAGTCAACTCCTAAATTGTATTTGTTTATAAATCAATAAAAAGTTTATTGAGAAAAAAAATTCTTAATTCCTGTGCTATGTGAGGAAGTAGGCTTAATATGCTGGATTCACTTTGTACCTGTGTTGTATTTTGGAGGTCATTGAGGTTTAGGCAAGTTAATCTTTAGAATTTCACTATATGATGGATTATGTGTATTGTGATGGCCTTGGAGAGGTGTAATGTGTGGTGTGCTGCTGACAATTTTCATGTCTGACTTTACTGTGTTTGACATTTTTGCCTCCAAGTATATTATATATGTACATCTCCCACGCACTTTTTTTCTGATTTTAATGGATTTAATCTCTTCTTCTGTTAAAGTTTCCCCATGGATTTGCATAATAATATTGTTTCATCACATTATTATACCACACCTGTGTATCTTTCTCTATATCATCAATTTTTAATTTCAATGTTAGTATTTTTCTTGATAATTTTTAATGTTTTCATTTACATATTATCACTTTTTTACATTCTTATAATCTCCCAGAATGTTTTGTACTTATATTTAAACATTTTCACTACTTATTTGCTTCCTTTATCCACTTTAATACTCTATAGACATTTAAAGAAACAGCATAAAAAATTGGATTTAGTAACTCCAATCTCCCTTCATTTCATTCGCATACAACATCCATTTCATATTTTTGAAAAACCATATAAAGATTTGACATGTATGATATTTGTTCCCATTACCAAATTCACCAGATAAACCTTTTTCTTGAATGTTAACCTATAAGTGCTCCACAGAAGACACATTTCTTTCATTTCTTTTATCAAACCTTCCCATTGCATCTTAACTAAATAATTTTTCTCAAATGCTATCCCTAGAAAAGACACCTCAATCATTGAAAAATACACACTCCCAATTTCAGCACATTAGCCAAAACCTTTACTTTTACCTGTCATTCCTTTTTCCTTTAAACATCCATTCAGACAATCATCACTTCCTTCATCAATATTTTATTTGTAGTAACTACAACTAAATTGTCTGTGTTAGTCAAAACTAATGGAATGACCACTTCCTTCTGCATTACATATCTAGCATCTTTCCTTTTATGCTATCTCACTTACTATCACATTTATTATCAATGTAAATAATATTCCACTCATAGGCCATACTTGTCTTATACTTCACTTCATGCATATTTCTTTACTTAGTCACTCATTCACTAACACTATTACTCTATTATTTTGATATGCTGACTCCCTTAATTCTATTAGCTATTACATGCTTCTCCATAACATCCCACAAGCCATCATGCCCTACTGTATCAAATGCCTTGCTAATATCACCAATTATAAGTCTCACATCCTCCCTTTTACTCATATCATCCACAATTTCTCTCACAACCAATAACAATTCTTGATATTACTTCCATTTTATACCATATACACTTTCTTCCATAATGTCTAGCACCCTTCCTTTTATTCTTCTCTGTATTATTCATAAAACGTATAATCTTTGATATTTAGTGTGATGCAGTTCCATTTTTTTATTTTATTCTTATCTTTCTTCCATAAAAAATTAATACCCCACTATATAACTCTTCACAAGCAAACCCTTCCTTCTTTCAGTAGATTTACAGAATACTTTCTTTGCCAATTCACTAATTTCTTGTACATTCCACAGGGTCTATATCACTTTGACGAAACGGCTGAAGTTCAAACACCATATGTTCGAACTTCTAACTTCGAAGTGCAAAACCATTGAAGACTTAGAACAGCGATTTTTTTTTCCCAGGGAAAAAAATCACTGTTCTAAGAAACACACACACAACACAAGCACACCAAAAAAACAGCAATCCACACACATACACTTAAAATCCTACATCTAACCCTACACTAACTGTACATACACTACTATCTATCCACTTACCTTAACCCAAACTCTAACCCTAAGGTCCGTCACTATCGCACACTCACCTGACCCGCGCCCTAAACCTAACTCACCTATCCTGCCCTAACCCTAAAGTATGTCACTGTTACACACCCACCTCACCCACGCCCTAACTCACCTATCCCGCCCTAACCCTAAAGTCTGTCACTATTGCACACCCACCTCACCCGTGCCCTAACCCTAACTCACCTAACCCGCGCCCTAACCCTAACATCTGCACAATCGCACACTTACCTAAACCCGACCCATAACATTCCACCACAGTGCTGAAAATCACAAAGCCACAGAAATGGCCTACCAAATTCTTTCCCTGGTAAAGAATTCGGTGTTCTGTGGCTTCACGATAATCAGTTTTCAAAACTTCACAGTTCGAACATATGGTGTTCGAACTGCTGAAGTTTCGACGAACTGATAGGAACCCTATTCCACACCCTATACCATCTGGGCCTGATACTGAACCAACATTCACTTTCCTAAGTACTTCATTCAATTCACTAATAGTAATTTCTATTCAAAATTTTCCTTAACTTGTTCTGAATTTTTGTACTTTTCATTCTTTCTTATTTTCCTCCTTTATACTCTTATACATATTGTTGACAAGCTGAACTACTATACTCATAATTTGCTCATGTTCTTTTTACCTGACCTTTCACGTTTCATTTCCCTTATTATTTTAATAACATGCTTTACTATTTTACCCAAATATGCAGATACCTCCTCCTTATCCCTTGTAAATAATATTTTTGCTTAAACAGTAACGCCTTAATTTTTTCTCAATTTCTTTTATATTTTTCCATATCATAATAATCGTTTGCACTAGTTTCTGAATTCTCTAATACAATTTTATACATTTTCATGTACTTCACTTTCTCTTTCTTTCTTATGTCATCCTGGTGTTGAAAAAAAACACCTTTTACACTTTTTAAATTCAATCCAATCACTCAGATCAGTTTTTACAGAAGCCATTCATGGCAATATGATCCTTCCATAACTTCAATATTTCTCACTCCCCAGTTTCATTCCATAATCTCGCATCTATTCTTTTTATTCCCTTTCTTATTTTAATATACTCCCTTTCTTCAATCACCTCTATCCATATTGCTAAATGGTCTGAAAAACCTGTCATAACTGTATCACCATCTGCTACCCCTAAACCTTCCTATAGTACAATATAATCAATTTCAGATCCAAGTCTCCCCTTCTATAAGTCCATTGACTTTTGTTCCACACAGCTAATTTGCCACATTTTGTCACTTTCTGTATTTTTTAATCTTCCCCTTTCTTTTTACATTTCCCCTTAAATCACAAAGTCCCCTTCAATTATAATTTTCATATTAACCTCCATATAGTCCAGCGTTTGATGAAACAGATTCTCTTTCTTTGCTAGTTATATATGCATATAATATATAATTACGTAAGCTCACTCTCTACACCTCACAACCAGAAGACTTAACCTTCTAATCCTGACCAACATTATATTTAGTATTGTCATTGTTTTTTACACAGCACAGCCACTTTAGAACAATGTTCACTTCCTAAGTTCCATATTATATTTCTACCCTGCAATTTGCAGTCTTTCCTCACTTATCAGGAATCTTACATCCTCTAAGAGAATAAGATCCATATCACACTTAGTATACCATTCCAGTATCCTTCTCTTTCTTATAATGTTGATAATACTATTCAATTGTACTGAAAGTATGGCAACGTTGTTGCTTTTCCTTCTGTTTAAGTTTGGGGAAATATTTTTAAATTTTTATTTTAAGTTTGGGGAAATATTTTATAATTTTTTTGTTTTCTTATTCTTACTCTTTCCCTAACTCCATATTTTCCTGGGTTTATGTACAGATGATCTTTGATCCTCAGAATCAGATTTTTCACTGGTTGGAACTTCAAAAAAATATCAGTATTGATCTCTTATCCTGACCTCTCTTCCTGCATGCACTTTCTTCTCATTTCCCCCTCCATATTTTTTCTTCTTTTATACTTTCTTCTTTGCCTATATTACCATGTTCCCCAGCCTGTTGTTGTCCATCCTCTTGTATGTTTTCTTCCCTCTCCTTTTACATTCTTTACTGTTTGCTCTTGACAATCCATCCAAAGTAATCTTTTTTTGCAGAACTTGCATTAAAAAAATTACCTTTGTGTATGTCCTTTCTCCCCACATTGGTTACATTGTCAAACTCATTGATTAAATGAGAAAAGACACTACAAAAGAAACATGATTTAGGCTGGTCATAATATCTTAATGTCCCTCTATAATTGACCACAAAAATAGCACTTGGCATGTGTCTCACCATGTTTTTTTTCCACATTTCAAACCAGTTCCAGCCTAAACCCTCTATCATATAAGCTTCTCTCATATCTAACTTTCACAATACTATTAACAGTTTTACACAGACAGAGCATGCATTTTTTTAACATTGCCTTCTTCCAGTTCATTGTTTCTAAACTGCAAAGTAACATTTTTTTAACATTTAAGTCACTACCAGAAAACAAATAAATGTTCCACTGATAAATGTCATTCTTTTTGTTATACAATTCTAGAAATTTCATCATCAGACCATCAGTTTGAAATGTTAAGTCACAACAAGGTTCTGTCCCAATATATTTAAAAGACCAAATGTCTTGACCTTTAAAACCCAGAACAGTTGTCAAATTGTTCCATACATATCTGTCTATCACAGTGTCACTTTTTGTTTATTCTCACAGTTGATCTTCTCTTCTTTTTAAAACAATTTCACTTACAGTTTATTACTGCTCTCCTTTTTTGCCTGCTGTCACTGTTGCATACGTTTTAGTTAATCCTTTTTCTGCTGTCACAAAACCAGACACCTTCTCAGTTTGTCGCTGCTTTTCTGGTTTACTTTCTTTTACTGCTGCATAAGTTTTAACTGCTGCACTCTCTGCTGCCACATCACCTGGTTCTTTTTCCACATTACTGCCTTCAGCATTTCAGAAAAAGTTATCTGCCATCTCACCCCATGAAACAGCAGCAGAACCAGATCATGGTCAAATGGGGCCTTAGGCAGAGTAATGAATCAAGGACCCTGCCCAGACCCCACAGCCATTCCAGTGTCCCATTACTTGGCTGTTCCTCCCCAGTTACCATTAGCAATCAAATTTTATAACACAAAGACTGATGGACATTTGCTAAACAAAACAACACAGTCTCACAATGCAAACAAACTTAGCATTAACAGTAAACGTCTCTCCCCTTGTAACTCACATTCATTGAATCAACACTGAAATCCACATTCAAAGAAAATGCATCTGGCCAGTGTTGGATTAAGTCTATCTTTGGGCTGTTTTCAAACTATAGGCCACTTTTACACATTTTAGGACCATGCATACATGCATGTGTTGTTTGATTCACCTTCCTGATTATATTTAATTATTATCCTTGTATAATATAGTACCACCTGTTAGAGTGTGTTTTAAATTAGTTTTGAACATTTTTCCAGTAAACAATGAAACAAAACATATGAATTAATCATGACAAAACTGCCCATTTCAGAACATTTTAACCAAAAAAGCCCCTCAAACTTCTGTCATTACAATCCACCAATATCAGTCAATATGCACAATATCTGCAATAGTAAAAATCTTTGAATAATTCCACATTAAGGAGATCTGCAACAAATGAACAGGTTGCTACTAGCAAACAACTTTATATTTCAGTGTTTCATTTACAAATTCAATACCTGCTGCCCTTGAAGAATAAATTGACTATGTTACATTAAAAAAAGTAAGCTGCTAATATTGCAATATGGAATGAATGGCAAACTGACAACAGGTTCACAGTTAGAAGGCATCTCATCCAAAGGAGGATACACTCAGGACTGCAGCACCCCTCTCCCCTCTTAAAGTACAACACAGTACCAGCAATCCATCTACATGGTGTGGAAGAAGAACCCATAGCCTTCTGCATCAAAAGCAAGTATACTGAGGAGTGTGGCCAAGATGCTAGAGTGAGAACAACACTTTCTTGTTGCTCTGCCTGTGAAGTAATGTTTCTGACAAGATTTTTATAATTTTATTTTAAAAACTTTGAAGATTTTACATCATAACCATTCCTTATACTATTGTGGATTATCTACTGGAAAAAAAATCAAACTTTTATTGAATTTTCCTCACATTTTACTGTCAGAACTTCTGAAGCTGTATACAGATTGCTAAAGTCATGAGCCTCTCGAAATCATCAGTTCAAGATTCTTTTATGAAAAAATAACTCCAAACTATAATTAGTATTCAAGACCTCTCAACAAAAATGGACAACTTGGAACACATAATGGAAAACATGAAGAAAGAAAGCAGGAAACAAATAGAAGATTTGAAAGAAATAATCACAAAACATTCAGACCAAATTGCCAGCATAGAGGAATCTGTCAACGAATTAGATAGAAGACAAATGGAGAATGATACTCAAATTAAATCTCTTCTGAAGCAAAATAATTCCTTAACAGAAAAAAATAGAGGACCAGGAATCAAACTCAAGAAGAAACAACATTAGAGTTTATGGAGTCCCTGAAAAGACTGAAGGTAACAACATGATTCTTTTTTTGAACAACTGGTTACCTAAGGTGTTAAACCTTCCTCTGCCCCTGTCAATCAGAATTGAGAGAGTTCACAGGTCTCTATCTAATCCATCTTTCTCAAAAATTTCATCCTCAGTGAGATCTATTACTGTCAAATTTTTATCTACTCAGGATAAAGATTTAGTTCTGAGAGCTGCTTGGGCAGGGAACTCCATCCAAGACAATGGAAGGGACATTAGATTTGACAATGATTATACATCTACCACTATAACTAAAAGGAAATTATGCATTCCTCTAATCAAAGACCTTAAAAAAGCTAACATAAAAGCTCAGATCCTTTCTCCAGCTAGAATATGGATTACCTCACCAGATGGACAGAAAATCTTTAACAATCTAGAAGAAGCTACTGATTTTGTCAGAATCTATTAGATAAACTAGAAGACATGGACCTCTCTTTACCAAGTTTAAAAAGGCAAGCTAATGGAAAAACAATAACAAGTGATAAAACTATTAAAAAACTTAAAGGGAAGTAAGTTAACTCATCTTTCCCTTTACTGCCTGCAATGGACTTATTTCTCTTAAAACATAAGAAACCAGCAAATATATTATAAGGTAAAATCTTTATTACATTAAAAAAAAAAGAGAAAAAAATAGCATATTTATTGTTTTCCTTTGTTCTTCTTCCACATATGTGTGCTTTACTATTAGTTCTTCTTTCCTTTCCTCTCTCTACTAATTTCTCTCTTTCAGTGTCTATTTTAGTAATGTTTTTTATATAGAGTTAATCAAGCATCTAATACTTTCCAATGTTAAAGCTTGTTGCTAGTGACTTAGCCCTTGCAGGAAAACATAGTATGTTCTAAGAGGACTTTTTTTTAATATAGATAATGCACACTTAAAGGACATCCCTTGTATGGCTTAGTAACATGCTTTCAGTAGAGAAATATAGTATTAACATTAAGTAGACAACTATTCCATTTGAAAGGGAAATGGGGGATGTATGTCATATAAATGCAGCTAGGAAGATTCCTTTGTTTGTATTAACAGCAGTTGATTGCAATCAATTAAGTGTGCTTATTATCCTTATCGTTAGATAAAAACTATACAATTATTTATTTAAAGTATGTTTAATGAGGTTACAATGATAAGGGTGATGTTTTATGCTGGGGGACACATTTACTGTAACACCTACTTTATTTTTTTTTCTTTTAAATGCACAAAATTCCAGCTTTTAACATGTAAACACCTGTTAAAAAGGCTTTTTCTTCAGATTGCATACTTTACTAACCTCGAGACTTGTATTGCGCCATAAAGTTGAAAAGCTTCACTAGAACCATTCCTCAAGCATTTTTACAGCTTCCCCGAGCCCTGAGGACACTGTGCATGGGAACTGAAAGACTGAGACAGATGACCATTGAACTCACGTCGCACACTGTTTAACATCTGTGACTAAGGAAAATGATGTGTCAGTACTGTATAGCAGTTTTTAAGAAGATGTCAGCTTATTTAGACTCTAAAAACTGTAAGTTACAGCTTATAACTTAAAAAGAAGCTGTATTCTATTATTTTAATGATGTTCTTGCATTTAAATAATCAGCTTCCTGTTTAATCACAGAAATGCTGGCTTGTATTAACCTCATACCATTTAGGTTTCAGGAATGTGCTTCACATATCATGAGAGAAATTATTCAATACATTATGCACAGTAGTTTCTCTTTAATACAGTTTCTGATATGAAGTTGTTTTTATATTGCCAGTAATGTGACTTATTCACAGTTATACTATTAATACTACATCATTATATTTACCTGCCTGTTTCTTCACAATGCATGCATAACTTGCCACACATTATGTTAACTGCACTACTCATTTAATAAGAAAGCTTCTATAGATGTCAAATGCATTGTACAGTAATTAGAGTTTTGAAGGTTAGTTTCTG
Source organism: Protopterus annectens (assembly GCF_019279795.1). Taxonomy (NCBI): domain Eukaryota; kingdom Metazoa; phylum Chordata; order Ceratodontiformes; family Protopteridae; genus Protopterus; species Protopterus annectens. Next base: position 964,041,512 of record NC_056729.1, read on the forward strand.
AATAAGATTTGATTTGCTAGTGTTCAGGCAGGATTTGAGTAGTTAATACATGAGAAACTATCTCCCCATTTCTTATTTTTTATTTTTTGCAAGGAGTATAAGAAACACAGTTACATATCTAAGGTACCTTGCTTTAATAGAGGATATGGTTTATGCAAATATTTTTGCACATGAATGGTACTGTATCTCCCATATTTATGTTGATATTTTAAAGATATGTATAAAAGTTTAGGTAGAAGTTTATAATTCTGTTGTAAAGGGCGAGTATATTTCATTACTAACTAGTATGTTCAGCTTTAACGACTAGAATGTATAAAACAAATCTCACTAAGTACACTAGATGCTAATCAAGCATGATAAGCCAAACACCTCTCATATACTTTTATGCTGCAATGTATATGTTAATAGATGGTCTCTGATATCCAATATGAGATTAATCTTTAGTGGAAGTTATGTTTGTGTTTTAGTTTGTTTAGTTTTTTGGTTGCTCTACGGCTTTTTTTGTTTTAGTTTGTTTAGTTTTTTGGTTGCTCTACGGCTTTTTTTGTTTTAGTTTGGGAAGTTATGTTTGACTATAATTAATCTTTACATCTACTTATCTATTAAATGGTATATTTAGGTACATATAATCCTTATCTAAACATCTAGATCACTGGATAAAGATCATTTTTGAGTGAGAAGGGGGAGGGGAAGAGGGATGTGGGATGGGAAATTTAATGAGATATTATTAAAGCTCTTTAAGATCAATAAAACACAGGACTATACAATAACATAAATTGGATACCTTAATATTGTACAGAAGAAGGGGAAGAAGAGGATGGAAGGATGAGAGTTTTAGATATAATATCAGACACTTTATTTTGCACTTAATTTATGACAAATACAGATAGTTTTCATAAATGTAAATATGTTTAGTTTCATGATAAACTATTATTATCATTATTTATGTTCTTTGTTTCTTTATAATTTATTTTGTATTAGGAATTGAGATATCACAATTAGTGACTTCAGTCAGATTAATCAACATAAAGTTCTATTGTTTGTTAGAATTTAGTATATTTCACTTTCATATACGCTGTATGGAGCTATGCTACGTTTTTTATTGCATGACATTAGTTATTGTGAATCAAATCATATTTATATTGTTAAAAGGTTTATTTTCATATTTAACCTGTATAAGTATTTAAATGAAGGCAGAAGTACTTGATGGATATTGACGAGAGTCTTAGGGTGTGAAGATGGTGGTTTGGATGATGATTTCATCAAACCAGGAATCTATCTTTCCATGTTTAGGATTGTGTATATTTATACTTGTTTCATTAGATATGTTTTGTTTTAAATTCAAGCCCATAACAAACTTTAAGAATGACAATTATTTCTTTAAAAATGCATTCATATAAATGTATATCCATAAATATTAATGACCTTAACAATCCCATAAAAAGAGGAAGTCTATCAAAATATTTGAAAATGAATAAAATAGATATAGCATTTCTACAATAAACACACTTTATTAAAAAGGACTTAGAATATCTTTCAACGGTTATACAACACTTGTGAAATCTCATTCCCAGGCTAAGAGGAGTGGCACAATGATACAGTGAAACAAATCTTAACCAATGCCCAAAATAGTAGACACTTTTTCAGAGAAGAACAGTATGTTATGTTTAGTAGTGCTAGAATTGAATAAAAGATACATCACTTTAGCTAACACATACTGGATCCCTGGTATCGGTGCAGGAACTACTAATAAATATTTAGAATTAATATCTATTAAAGCCAAAGGAGACATAGTTTATGCTGGAGATTTTAATTGTATTCTTACTAAAAAGGATACCACCATAAATGATAACTTCAAATTGTCAGCTTCAGCTAAAAAACTAAAAAATGTTATTAATTCTTCAAATCTCAGAGACATATATGATATAAAATAATCAGAATCATTAAACTACACACATTACTCGTATAGATATGGAACACAGACAGTTATTGACAAAGTATTAATTTCTAATAGTCCAATTTCTAAAACTCTGCCCTTTGTCAGATCACAATGCTCTTTTATTCAAGGTTAACATCAGTCCTAAAGATCTGATAGCTTGGCAAAGATTACCTGCTTACATTGTGAAACTCAATGGGTTTAAAGACTGTTTTTTAAATGAAAATAAGTCTTTTCTTGCTATCAATGACAATAATGGGACTTCTAAGACTATTGTTTGGGTTTTGTTAAAATCATATCTTTATGGTAAAATAAAAAACTGGTATTTAAACAAAAAGAAACAATGGGATGATGAGCTAATAACATTACAAACAAAAATTGATGCACTAAAAAAGAATTTAAATAGCAAAGATATAAATACAAACTCTGAACTAAAAACATTAAATGCAAAGTATATAGAAATCTTGAATCATAAAGTGGCTATAAATCTAGAGAGGCTTAAACTACAATCATACTCTGCAAATTCAAAAAATCTGCATAGATTGGCAGTTAAATCAAAATATTCAGCTAATATAAGCTATATAAAAGAACTTACTGACAACACAAGGAACAAACATAGGCAAGTGACAGACATAAAGGAAATCTTAGAAATGTTTAGATCTCATCATGAGGCATTAAACAATGCTAATTCAGATTCTAACAACACTCTAAAAGAAAAGTTTCTGATTGAAAATGTTAATAAGAAAGTAACCAATGAACAAAATTGATAAAACCAATCTCACTAATAGAAGTTAAGGAAAATATTAAAAACATTAAAAGCAATAAGGCCCCAGGAATAGATGGTATTATTGGTGAATTTTATAAATGTCTTCCTGATGAAACTCTAAAAATTCTAGTAGCAGATTTTGAGGAATTTAGAAAGCTTGAAAATTGCTTCCCCTCTTGGAAATATGCCATAATATCTCCCATTTTAAAGCAGGACAAAGATCCCAAACTAGTAACATCATATCACCCTATATCTCTATTGAATGTTGATTATAAAATTTTCATCTCAATTCTTGCTAAAAGATTAAACCAATCCATGCCAAAATTAATAGCAGAAGATCAAACAGGCTTCATATCAAACAGGAAATTTCAAGACAATGTCATCAAAATTCTATCTTTAATAGATCTAGCGAACAAGAAAAAGAAAGAATTATCCATCTATCCATCATTAGTTTAGATCTGGACAAAGCTTTCAAGACTATTACTTGGCCTTATTTATATAAAGCACTAGAATCATTTAATTTATCGCCTGAATTTATAAAATTAATAAACAATCTATATGAAAATTCAGTGTCTTACATTAAAATTGGGGCTTACTTGTCCACCTAAATCAAAATATTAAAAGGAACCAAACAAGGCTGCCCACTTTCACCCCTATTATTTGTGTTAGCAGTGGAACCATTAGCCAACTGCATCAGAAATGACACTAATATTGTTAGCTTTGATATTAATTCTTAGCACTTTTGTAAAATACAACTTTTCACAGATGACATTCTGTTAACTATTGGGAATATAGATTATTCAATACACCATATTATAAAATCTCTAAAAAATTTTGAAGAAATCTCAGGCTTAAAATTTAATACTAACAAAACAAAGACTATACTGTTAAACAAAAAATCAGCACCATATTAGAAAAAAACAGTAATTTTAACTGGAAAAGTAACACCTTCAAATAACTAGGTGTGCAGATAAAAACAAATGGAAAAGACATTATACATTCGAATTATAATAACCTGATAACTGTGGTTAAAGAACATTTATGCAAGTGAGGAAAATGTTTTTCTCTATGGAAGAAAAATTATCCTTAATAAAAATGTGCATTTTACCAACATTTTATTTCTATTTCAGACTATAATAGTTGGACCTCCAAAAAAATTAATAAAACAACTCAACTCACTTCTGTTTAAATTTTTATGGCATTCGCAGAAACCAAGAATAAGATATGATTGGCATTGTAGGGAATGGGATAAAGGAGGCATTGCATTTCTGAATCTAGAACTTTATGCTGAAGCAGCTACACTTAATATAATGAGTCAGTGGTTAAGTAATAAATATACATCAAACTGGAAGAAATTGAATGAAACTATATTGCTTTCTAACCTTGATGAGACAATAAATAATGATTTGCTTACAGATAATAATAAGATGTTTTTGGTTGTAAAAGACATAATTTTTAAAGAAAATAGAATCGAAAGATACCCTCATTTTATCAGCTACATATTAAACAACCTTAAAAAGATAATGAACAGTAACTATAAGACAAGACTTCTCTTATTCTTAATATTACCCGGTTGCATTGACAAGAAAATCTCTAGATTCATTTAACAGAGGGAAATTAATGGTGATGAAGGAAAATGGTCTAATATATTGGCACCAATTCATTGGTAGCAAGGATATTTATGACACAAATAGCCTTATGGCTAGGTATAATTCTAATCAAAATAACTGGTTAAATATTCAGATTTTTAGAGAACATCAACTAAACGAGCTCAAATCAAATCAAGTGCTCACTATTTCATTAGATCCAAAAGTAATCTCTCTTTTCTGTGAACTGAATATGACTAACCACAACACAGGCTTTTCATTATCTAGGATTTACAAAACCCTAAGACCAGACTTACAAATACCAGAAGATTCTTTATGGAGTTATATTGAAAAATTAAATAAAGCTAAATTTTCAGACGCTGATAGAGTCTTGACATTGAACTCAGTTAACAACACAATCTCATCTCCTTTCTGGAAAATTTCAGCTTGGAAGTTTATCCGTAAGAGCTACATTACCCCTCATAAATTAGTATTGATCTCACATACTAGTACTCATAAATGTTGGAGATGTGAAGAAACTTCATGTACTGACTGGGAACATATGTTTCTTGAATGTAAAATGGTTGCAACCTTTTGGCAGGAATTAAAGTCCTTTTCAAAGGCTTTGTGGTCTGACAATTGTGACATTTCAGATTCTTTGATATTATTTAATGCATCAATGTTGTTGTTTGTCTTTCGGCTTTTCCCGGTTAGGGGTCGCCACAGCGGAACTCCAGTCCGCTAATGATTGGTAGTAGATTTTCATGAACGCCGAGGTGCCAGCTCAACGTTCAACCTTCAATGAAGGCACGCCCATTTATGCATGTCTTTCGAACACCCACCCAACCGTGGGGAGGACATGCAGACTCCACACAGAAGGCACTCCCCGCACTCCAGCCGAGAATCGAAAGGGAGAACCTCTTGCTGTGAGGCAACAATGCTACCGCTACACCACCGCAAATTATTTAATGCACCAATAACAGTACATATTCCAAAGACACAAGTGTATCTTCTCTGGTCTCTTCTTGCAATCGCAAGGAAAATTATAGCATTAAGCTGGAAAAGTAGAAACATCTTCTCTTTTTCTGAGTTTATTTTACTGGCCAAAACTGTATGTAAAAGAGAACTGTTTACCCTTGATTTAAGATCAATAAAAGTAACTCATAAGAAATTATCATGGATAAAACTAAAGAATTTATTAAATAAGATGTAACATATACATTGTAAATTTTTGTACTCGCCCACAAATTAATAAACCATCCACTAAATGTCCCATCCCTCCAGAATCTGCTCCAACCCTATCGCACCACCAGACCACTAAGATCCAGCAACAAAAATCACTTGCAGATCACTAAAGCCAATAACTCTGCTGGTGAAGCACTATTCTCTTGCACCATAGCCAAATTATGGAACTCCCTCCCACCCACAATTACCTCCGTATCATCATTCACCTACTTCAAAACTTTACTAAAAGCACACCTAAAAACATGCTGGCTATGTCCTTGCAACTCCCACTCTAATATCACCCACCTCATCCAACCACTACCTTTCTTTCCACTCCACTAACTACCTTGATCATAGCAAGTTCAGATGCTCATAAGCCTAGTACTTATTATACAGCAGGAACTTCTTATTGTAACATTTGTTAATGTCTGTTATGTACTTCACAGATAAAGATTCTTGTTGTCTATTGATGTACTATGTTCTTCATCTGTAAATATGTTGTAAGTAATTGCTATGTTAAATTGTTAATCGCTATGTAATCTAATGTAACTACTGTCTGTTTATTTTAACTGTGGAGCTTTTCTCCCCGGGCCTCCGCTGAAAATGGACCTACGTCCAGTCGGACACTCCTGGTCAACAAATGTAAATAAATAAATAAATAAAATGTTATGGGCATTGTAAATAGTTGTGTTGTATATAGTTTTGTTTTATTCAATTTGTTTGAATTAACAGAATTCTTTGTTTTGTTTATAAAAATTCAATAAAAATTGTTTAAAAAATAAAAGCAAGTATACTACCTGTTATGCTACTAACAGTGTATCAGATTCTGTAGCACAAACAGTAACGACCATTTACTACATAAAACAGCTGCATATTAAAAACAGACTTAGCATGAGCAAAAGTAAACTTCTCTTCCCTTGAAGCTCACAATTCCTTGCAAATATACTGAAGTTCACAGTTGCTTGGAAATGTAGTTCTTGTTCTTTCGGCTTTTCCTGCTTAGAGGTTGCCACAGCTGCCTGTCTGCTCATGATTGGCAATGGAGTTTTACAATGTTGAGTTGCCAGCCCACCGCCCAACCTTCCACAGAAGGCACACGCACAGGTCCAGGTTAGAGTGTGCAATCCACCTACAGCATGTTTTTGGGAGGAAACTGTTGCACCTGGAGGAAACCCATATGACTACAGGGAGTTCATGCAGACTCCGCACAGAAGGCACTCCAGCTGAGGATTGAACCAAAGAACCTCTTGCTGTGAGGCGGCAACGCTAACTGCTGCACCACTGCGGCCGCCCTCCTTAAAAATGTAGTGATGCTAACAATTCCTTAGAAATGTACTGAAGCTCTCAATTTCTTAAACATGTACTGATGCTCACAATTCCTTGCAAATATACTGAGGTTCGCAATTCTTTGCAAATGTGCTAAAACTCACAATTCCTTGAAAATGCAATGAAATTCACAATTCCTTGAAAATGCAATGAAACTCACAGTTGGTGTAGAGGATTTGGCTTTTGTCATCTGTAACCAAGGTACAGAGCTTGATCCAGGTTAAATTAACTAAAATAACCACTTTAACTAAGGCATTTCTCTCTCTCTCACGGACACATGCACACACACACACACACACACACACACACACACACACACACACACACACACACACACACGCATGCACACACACACACACACACACACACACACACACACACACACACACACACACACACACACACACACACACACAAACACACGTTCAACAGCATAATAAAAGTCCCTATCCATTCATTTGGAGCTTGCTTGTTAAAAAAATTGAGCATTCTGCTCCAGTTTAAAATGTTCATGTGTTGTCCTAAACATGCACATACAGATGGTACTAAGGACACACTCTGCATATGTCCTTAAAGAAGAAATGTAAGTTTTTGGTGGACCCCAAGCCTGTGGACCCTAGGTGACTGCCTATGTCACCTAGTGCTGGATCCATTTCTGAACAGCAGAACTGCCATGTGGGTCATCCTGCCTGATTATTTTTAAAAGAGCATCATCTGCAAGCTCTCCTGGCACCAGTTCTGTTAACTGCACCACTTCAACAGACTCACTTACTTCCTTCTCCATGGAGATAGCTAAACACTGCTCATTTGTAACATCCACCACACAGGAATATTTATTTTAGGGTTGCCCCTCCATGGAGATAGCTAAACACTGCTCATTTGTAACATCCAACACACAGGAATATTTATTTTAGGGTTGCCACCTTTCTATTGTGACATTTCCTGAGAAACAAGAAAAAAACAGAGGGGTGGCAACTGTAATTTATTTACATTCTGAAGCTCCACATTTAATAAATTTTTCTCCAAATTCTCAGTTTCTATCTCCAAACTCTCCATAACTTTTCTCTCATCCTCCATGCTACAACTTCCCTTAGGCCACTTCCTTACTGCCATGGGAGCCCTCTGGCACCATCTAGCAGCTCCAAGGAGTAGGGGGAAGTTACCAATGACCCAGTCAAATTTCCGGAGCCCTCCAGCACCATCTAGCAGCTCCAAGAAGTAGGGGGAAGTTCCCAATGACCTCGTCAAATTTTCCCTAGTAGTATAAATATCACCTCAGGTTTACCCTGAGAGGAGGCCACTAGCCTAATGAGACTAATCTAGTCAACAAAAACAAATAAAATAAATAAATAAATTACTCATTACATGCAGTTCTCCAGCCCTTTTCCTGGTTTCAGTGAAAAGAAGCACATTTTTCAGAATCACATCAAGCTAAGAAATGCAGACATAAAAGATTCAAAATCAGTTTTGGAAAGAGCACAGTAGAAATATGAGACATATCAAAATAAAGAAGTGAATGTACTACAAACAAGCTATGAAGCAACAGAATGACTGCTAGAAGTATAGATGAGGAAAATGCTTGCTAATAATTTGGCAAGTGTCCACCCAGCCTCGAGTGAGCTGTATGCCACTGTTCAGGTACAATATATTCACCAGATAAATCCGCAAACTGTACAAACTGAAGCCAAAACATCTTTTGTTGTAAAACAAATAACCAAAAAATATTAGGTTGCCATGAGCTTATTTTTTTATGAAACAATGTCATGACTGTTCAAGAACTTAAATATCTTGTACTCTGTAATCACATTATTTTAAAGGACTGCTACTTTTCATGTGACCCAATAATGCTAGAAAAAAGTTGTGGCCTAGTGTATTTACTTTTGCACTACTTAATGTTACAGAGATAACAGCCATATTTGACATCATGCATATGAAAACAAGAGAATATTGAAGTGACTGCCCCCAGGAAGAAACATTTTACAATGACCTTGGATACATATTAAACATAAGCAGTTGTGATTCCTCCCACAGTTTTTAATTGTAGGACTGCCTCATTCTTCCAGTGTGCATTTAACATGATATGCCACACTCAATCATTATGTTATCCAAAAAGTATGCATTCAGCTATGAGCCAGTAAACCTAGAGGTTGAACATTGTTTTCTGTTTTTAATGACATCAGGCTGTTGGAAAATATTGTTATCTCTCATCTTTTACTGACACAGATCACAAATGGCTTTGTTTTATGTTTTACCAATGTGCATCGAACATGAAAGACAGAGAGAAAATAATTTAAGAACCTTTGGGAAACAACTCAGAGATGTAATGCATTAGAAAACTCAAGTGCCTTCAGTGCCAAGAGGATTTTTTAAGAACACATCTGCATGTAAAGCACATAGAAGAAAAACTCGGCAGCTGAGAGTTCAACAATAATGTAAGTGAATTACACATCTTTATGTTTTAGCAACAGCAGGAAACAAGATGCAGACCCTGGCATGTTCTGAAATAACCGAAAATGTACTTTTTTAGTTGTACGTCTTAAATCACTTTTTGCCTGTTAAAAGCTTTGCTAAAGATTTTAAAAGGAGTTTTGTGTTCCTCTTCTCTGAGTTGCAAGGAAAGTTTATGTCTCAGCAGGATTAATATTTCATATAAAATTAACTAATCCTCTGGGCTGAAACAAGTGAACAATGTTGATATTTAGTTAGTTTAATGTAAAATAAGCATTATCATATTCTTCAAAACAATACATATTAATATAACAGTAGTTTTGCAGAATTAAGGCTGTTCTATGTAATTTGTGCATAACTAATAGTTGGTTTAGTAAACAAGTAGTAACACAGAACTAGTAAACATATTGTAATAATACAATACGACTATATACTGCATGCATTTCACATATGCTGTAATACAAATATTTTTCATTGTTATGTTTTATACTGTTTAGTTATTTGCACTGTGTTCCAAGCAGATAAACAAATCTGGTACTCAAAATAGTATGATTATTTCACAGAAATGTAAATGGTGCAAAATATTCAACAGTTTATGTCATACTTTATTTGGGAACCTATCTAGTGCAGCACAAATTCCAAACATTTATTAGTATTTGTCCTTATGCTGAATGATATGAATGTCATTTTAAGCTGCTGTGTCATTTTTACACCACTGTTTTCTCCTAACACTGTTTATTGAGAAAACAAAGGCATTTGGTCTGTTCTTTTAAAACTTTTATCACAGATGTTACTGCTTTATTACTGTCACAGCAGCAGTTCCATTTCACACAAATGCTCATGGCAGTGGATAAGTGCACATTTATGGCAATGTCCAATAAATTGCTGAGCTGGCCTCTTTGCCAAAAACAGTACCTTCTATGGAATGAATCAAAGAGAAGACAAATTTAAACAACTTTGCTAAACATTGAACCAGTGCCATGAAGTGTATGGCTAGTGTAACAGCTATGATAATAGGACAGCCGACAATCAAACTGTACCTGACAGCTTCATCTAAGGAATGGCTGCACAGAAGCCTCGGGTGAGGTACATTCTTCCTATATCCTATCTGTTCATTTTATACTCTCTAAATATGCAAATGTATACTTGGAATTCAGACATAATTAAATATGTAAAGCTAGGCTGTGCAATGCGGAAACCTGAAATACTTTCTGACAGCTTACATTGTAGTTGTCTTACTGTCACAGCTATGTGTAGTCTTAATTCTACTTCTGGGTCAGATGTGTATTTATCTGCTCTGTTTCTATAAAAGTGCACAGATAGCATATTATTTGATGAGTGTAGAACTTAATTATGTACAAAGCAGTAAGACGTATTTCAAAAATATAAATTATTCTAGGAATTTCACAGTGCTATTTGCCTCACAGATGGTTCTACCAGATCAAACAGAGCACTGTTCTTAACTGCTACGGTTCACATTCTAGGTAAATTAACTTTCTTTTTTTTCTTTCTTTTTTCCTTCTTTCTTTCTTTTACTATTCCCTTTATTCCTTGCCTTTTCTTTCTTTCCTTCTAAGCATTTAATTTCCCATATCACATAGTGGTGAAAAAATGAATGACTTTAGAATAGACATGATCTGTTTCCCATTTTTCATGCTAAGTTCATCTCCCATATGTAGGTGACGGTTATTTCTTTATGTCATCTTTGAAACCGCATATATTTCATAAATCCATACTGTCAATCTTATTGATTAAAAATGCATGTATTTATTGTTTTTACTTCTTTTCCTGTTTGATAACCAAATAGGTGGGATGTTACAAGATACTTTTCAGACAAGATCTGGGACTGTGCCTCAGTAAAGGTGAAAAAGAGTACACATGCAAAATGAGAGATACAGCAGTAAACATAAATAAAAGTGAGCTATGCACAATGTGGAAGGCACTAAAAGTATATAATTGTTAGCATGCGGGATATAAAACAATATGGAGCTGCAATCACACTGTAGTTATTTGTTGCTACAAAGTGAAGATTTTCCAGACTACTTCCACTTACCCTTAAATAAATTGTCATAGTCTGGGAAAATGTGTTAAAAGTCCATAATTTATAAATTTGTCATACATCTAAAAAAAACATAGAAGGATAAACGATGGTAGGTAAAAGCAACAGCTGAATTTAGGGATGTGAATATTTTTGTTAATATTCACTGTTACACCGCTGTTGTAATTTATTATTGCTTTAAGCTGGTTAAAGGCTGCTGAGTAGTTTTATATCTACAGATGACCTCTGTAAGTGTGTGGTGTGTATGTGCATATGTGCATGTGTGCGTGTGTGTGTGTGTGTGCGTGCGTGTGTGCGTGTGTGCGTGTGTGCGTGTGTGTGTGTGTGTGTGTGTGTGTGTGTGTGTGTGTGTGTGTGTGTGTGTGTGTGTGTGTGTGTGTGTGCATGTGTGTGTGTGTATGGTTAATACAAAAGTGAGTGCAGCTGGTAGGGAGTTAAAGCTTTATTTCAGCACAACATATTCAAGAGTAGTTAGGCAACTGCAATAAATATTCCACAGAATGTATTTTGATTCTTGATGGCCTGAAGAATGAAAGTAGAGTGATCCCCCACCACAACCTGGAACATGGAGACAGAAACATTACAGCTTAGCTATCTTGATCCAGCCAGTGTTACTAATACAGTGTGTCTGGGGGCAACTGAGATAATTTAAGATACTATAGAAAATATTGCATTACACAACTCTGAAGTGACTTGTGTTGCCACTTCTTTGACTGAATACAACCAAGATTAAGAACACATCTTAGAATGAAGTGAATATCTTAAAAATTACCAAAGAACATTAAATCCACTGAACAGGAACATTGTGAGTGGGTCCACAATAGCTAGATCATGCCCTATTATAAGCTATATATTCATTGCAATATTATTTTTTTACTTAAATAATACATATTTTGTTTCTCTTTTCTAAATTACATATGACATGACTCATGGAATTGAATTATTCACCTGTATCATACTAATTATATACATAAAGATTTATTCCATTCACTTCCTGAGTACTGTCAAGTGGTATAACCTATGGGGGTCACTACTAGTTATAGGGTACCAAGGCTGTCACCTTGTGACTTATTTACATTCACTTTCTGAGTACTGTGAAGTGATATAACCTATGGGGGCCACCACTAATTATAGGGTGCCAAGGCTGTCACTTTGTGAGTTGTTTCCTTTCACTGTCTGAGTACTGTTAAGTGATAAAACCTATGGGGGACACCACTAGTTATAGGGTACCAAGGCTGTCACTTTGTGAGTTTTTTCCATTCACTTTCTGAGTACTGTTAAGTGATATGACCTATGGGGGTCTCCACTAGTTATAGGGTACCAAGGCTATCACCTTGAGACTTGTTTCCATTCACTTTCTGAGTACTGTTAAGTGATATAACCTATGGGGGCCACCACTAGTTATAGGGTACCAAGGCTGTCACAGTGTGACATATCCATTCACTTTCTGAGTACTAAGTGATATAACCTTTGGGGGCTACCACGGTACCAAGGCTGTCACTTTGTGACTTGTTTCCATTCACTTTCTGAGTACTGTGAAGTGATGTAACCTATGGGGGCCACCACTAGTTATAGGGTAACAAGGCTGTCACCTTGTGACCTGTTTCCATTCAGTTTCTGAGTACTATGAATTGATATAACCTATGGGGACAGTTTAAGTGTTACCATGACTGTACATTATAGTCTATGAGATAAATATATTCATCACAGACTTTCAACAATTGCCTCTTATCCCAGTTATATTTTCTCCAAACTCCATGTTTATGCTTGATTGTAACCCCTCCAAATCTCTCCAACTCATCTTTTAAAGTTCACAACACTCTCTGCCTCCATTTCTTCTTCCTAGAATCCCAAATGATTAGCTTTCAACTCATTTAATAACCTAGTTGGAGATTCTTTTTTTACCATCACATTTTATTAAACAATTTCCAGTTGTTCAAAATCAGAAAGAAAACACAAGATGAAGTAAAAAGCTGTTTGAATACCATAAAATGTTTCAATGAAATAATTCAGCACACCATGGAAAACAGATATTATTTAACTATTTAATATAAGGTTATGTTATTTCTTTATTTGTTTTATATTATATTGAATATTTAAATATTGTTTGTTTTCCATGGTACACTCAGATATTTCCTCACAATGAAAATGTTCAGTTATAATACCATATCATGCAAACAAAAAAGACATTACAAACTTCCCAGAATGTACAACATTAAGATTGAATTATACATATTCACACCAATTAGTATTGCTACTCCACTCAAGCAGTACTTCATGGAAGGTTGATACATCTTCTAAGAAAGATAGCAACAATGTTCTCACATATATCTTTAAAATAATTCTTAGACCTATTCACAAAGTCTGTGTTAAAAATCTTATAGTTTAAGTCTAGCAAGTCATTAATCTACAGTTGACAGGAGGTATGTCTCCAATGAGCTACTATAGCCCATCCAAAGCTAGGATTCAGAATTTCCCCCACATCTTGCATGTAACCATTTGAAATTTTGGGACCTGCTACATGAGTCCCGAAATGCATAGACTGAATGGCCGAAAGAACAGACTTATGTGTACTAAGTTCAAGATGCCATTTCTCGGAATATTCTCTTTTCTTTGAGGTATGAAGTTCTTGGAGTTGGTATATATATATATATATATATATATATATATATATATATATATATATATATATATATATGGTTTAGGTGGTGAGGGGGGGTGCAGGGTTGGCTTGCCCCCTGCAAAAAGAGGTTTAAGGAGAGGAGATATTTTCAAAATTCACTCTTTTCCTGTGTTTTCTGACCTTTTTTGATTTGTCAGCACTCATTGTTTTGAGAGGCGACATTTCAATAAGGAGTCCACTTTGCAAGATCACACAATATATGCGTGACACAGACTTTTTTCCCCAGAGACCCCGTCAGAGTGTATGACTGAAGTGTACTTCAGAGAGCTGGTACTGATAGCACTAAGTAGAGCTTTTTATGGATAGCCTCTGACACGTGGACTGTGAGCTCAGGAGATACTGCTATCTAAACATACAGCATTAAGAACAATAACAGGCCACAGTAAGTAATGAATTAAGTGACTGTCAAGCACACAATGCCCATGTCTATCTGATTTACTGTTGTTTTTTATTTTTTTATTTTATTTTACATTTGTTGACCAGGAAAGTCCGACTAGGTTCCAAAGAGCCTGTTTTCAGCGGAGGCCCGGGGAGAAATGCTCCAGATGCATGTCTTTGGAATGTGGGAGGAAACCGGAGTATCCGGAGGAAACCCAAGCGAACACAGGGAGAACATGCAAACTCCACACAGAAGGCACCCCAGCCGAGAATTGAACCGGAGAACCTCTTGCTGTGAGGCGACAACGTTAACCACTGCACCACTGCCCCGCCCAGCAATGTCAATCTAGGACGAAACAAGTAAAAGCAGTCCCACAGAGCCACTGGTACAAAAACTTACAACCTGCATTGTATGTGAGGAATCAGTCCTTAAGAAGACCAGAACTGTAAAGCAGAAATATGAATACTGAAAGGACAGCAATCTAAATCCATCATTATGATCTTCTTTCTGACAAGCTACTGTCCTGTCATATCATGGCCTTCCATGTCATCGAGATTGCTTGCAGAGCTACTGAGCGGTATTATTGCATGTTAAGTTCTCTTTGGTGCACCCATACCTGACTAAAGAAACACTTGCACCTGCCCCAAATGTAAAGCAAACAGCTGAAGATTAAACTCTCAGTGCTCTTCTCTCCTCTCATATCAATGGCATCAGAAATGACTTTTTGTATATATCAAGTAATATATTCAGGCGGTATTTAAAATCATTCAGCTCCTCCACAGCAAGAAAACAGCAAGTGAACATGGAAGAATTTTCCAATATAATTAAACCATTAAGGTCATAGAATTTAGGCTGTGATCTACTAAGAAGCCTCTCTCCGCAGTCCAGGGTTTCATTCCCTCAATCTCCTTTTGTGTGGTCATGAACAAGTCATTTAACCGGTGAGTACTTCCAAGTAATCCTGAAAGCATGCATATGTGCTTCTGTGGTATGGTTAGTTAGTAAGTGGAAATAATCTAACTTTACAAGATGGTGGCAAGTCATTAGGAGCTACTTCCTTAAGCTTACTTTCCATAATTGTTTAATAATTCTTAAATCCTGAAATTTGTTATTTAAAATATTTAGTTCTAGAGTTTAGTATATAAAAGTGGTGTAATTCATACTCAGTGGGGGATATATATATATATATATATATATATATATATATATATATATATATATACTAACTAACTTGTGGAACTGCCTTATGTAAGCCACTTATGCAGCCGAGTGATTCAGAGAATTGCTCTCCTGCATAACTTAACACAGCTGCTCCCGGCCACACCTGTTAATGAACATGGCCAAAAGCTCATGCTCATATAGCTCAGTAGAGGTAAGCATCAGGGAGTTTAATGGACAAGTAGTATTGGTGGATGTGTGCGTGTGTATATGTTGTGTGTGTGTAAAAGCGAGGGGCTGTATGTGTGAGTGCATGTGTAAGTATGTGTTTGCCTGGGAGGTTGAAGTATATGTTCATAGGTGATTACTAGGCTAATGAACCCTAAGGCCTTTTTAAGCCTGGGCTTGCTTCCCAAATGTATTTGGCAGGTTGATATTCTAGGATTGCTTTATGGGTTATATGCAGACTGGCCATGGGTGGTCAAGCATTTACAGGCTGTCTCACTCAACTACAGTCATAGGTAACAGACCAAGGTTAAATGTCCAGTTCCCCATTGACTTATCCAAAGTAGGAAGCCTGTTCCAGAGGATTAGTCTCTGAGACACCTACCTGTCCCGCTAGCATGTTCCATTTATCTTACAGGTAAAGTTTAGATCCCTAGAGTGGGTAATTCTGATGTATTTTGTAGATGTGCAACAGGTACATCAGAGCAGAATCAGATGATGCTTTGCAGGCCAAGCATATATCGCCTGTCAGTATCCTGTAGGATACCAAGTACAGGGACGGGGTTTTGAGTCAGTCCACATAGGACGTGTAGTTTGCATCTTGTTTTCTTTTTGTGAGGAACCTTTGTGCATTCTCCAGTTGTTGTATATGCCTAGTGAGATATATAACAAAGGGAGTGCTGTACATGACTGGTCAAATAAGGGCTGAGTAGAGTGAAACAATGACATCTCTGGACTTAGATGCCATACCATTGGTTATAAGTTGTGCAACATAGAATGGTTTCTTACCACCATGGACATATGATGGTAAAAGACCATGTTGCTGTTTATATGTATTCCCAGATCCCTGACCTCTGAGTCTAATCTTAGGGGTGTATTGTCAATGTAGTAGTTTCCAGGAGTAGTCATCTTCCCAAGGGCTACTATTATACATTTCTTGGCATTGAGTTTTAGACCATGGCTCTGGCACCTGCAATTTGTCTGTGTCAGGCCTTCTTGAAGGGTATTTGTGCCATTGGGGGGGTCTATGACTACATGCAGTTTGCAATCGTCTACAAACTTGGTCAGCCAGAGGTCCCTGACATTAGGCTTGAACTCAGAGAAATAGATGTCAAAAGGGAGTGGCTTCAGCACTGAGCCCTGAGGGACTCCATTACTGACTTGCCTCTTTGTGAAGGTAGACTCTTCCACCCAAACTCTTGAGTCCTATCTGTGAGCCAGCTGGCTATCTAACAAGTGACAATGGGGTTTATACCTAATTTTATGAGTTTGTTAATAATGCCTTAGTGAGGTATTGTGTCAAAAGCTTTGTCCAGATGTAGGTTTTTCTCTCTTCCATTGTTTTTGTGACCTTCTAGAAGAAGTCTAGCAGACTGAGTAGCCCTTGACAAAATCAAACTGGGCTGAGTCCAGTGACTGATGATATCCTATGTCGCTGTTTATTATTTCTTTGACAATTCTTTCCAAGGCTTTGCATACACATAGATTGCCCAACCTTGTGGAGAGGGATGAAAATTACAGTCCTCTATTCATTTGGCACAAAGTCTTTCTAGAGACTACAGTTAAACAGTGATTATAGTGGTCCTCATAGGTCATGTTTTATGATATTAAGGAGACATCATGGGATATTATTGGGCCCATTGATGTAGTGTTTTTGGCCTTGGAGAGTGTACTGAGGACATGTTCCATGGTGATACTTGGGGGAGTTATGGTTGATAGTATTTCCTGAGGGGTTTCCTGGGAGGGAGAAGGGGTAAAACTGGAGCTACAGTTGTTGGCCAGTAGATATGCTATACCTTCCAGCTCAGTATAGGTAGCTCCATTTACAACTAGTTTAGTACATTGCTGTGTATTGCCTTTGAGATTACAAACATAGCTGAAGAAAGCCTTGTGATTGCCCTTGGCCTGGAAGGCTATTTTTACATCAAACTTAGCTTTTCTAGACTTGATTAGTCCTCCCCAAGTTGCTTGTTCAGATGGAAAAGGGATTTTTTCCTTGGTGGGCATACATTTTCTAATTTTTGTAATGGTCTGCCTTCTTTCTTTTTTTATACAACTTATTGTTACTAGAGTTAGCTTGTTTTTTGAGTTTATTATGTGCTTTTTCCAGGAAGGTACAACTGCCTTAGTGCAGCTATTAACATGATTGTACAGGGTTTCCATGAACTATAGTGTATTGATAGTGGTGTTCTTAGGGTTAAAGGGGGACTTGAAATTTTTCTAATAGTCGTGTGCTAGTTAGGGGTTATTAAGGGTAGATGTGTGTGTGTGTGTGTGGGGGGGGTGGAGAGGTTGTCATACCTTCACGCATCCTAGACCAACAAGCAAATCCTGCAATATTGGGTTGAGGGGAACACTAGTCCCCAGGGAGAACTCTTACATATTGTGCATTTATGCCACTCTTTTAAGCATTGAGCCTTAATGACACTTATGAAGGGAACACTAGTCCCCAGGGAGAACTCTTACGTATTGTGCATTTATGCCACTCTTTTAAGCATTGAGCCTTAATGACACTTATGAAGGGAACACTAGTCCCCAGGGAGAACTCTTACGTATTGTGCATTTATGCCACTCTTTTAAGCATTGAGCCTTAATGACACTTATGAAGGGAACACTAGTCCCCAGGGAGAACTCTTACGTATTGTGCATTTATGCCACCCTTTTAAGCATTGAGCCTTAATGACACTTATGAAGGGAACACTAGTCCCCAGGGAGAACTCTTACGTATTGTGCATTTATGCCACTCTTTTAAGCATTGAGCCTTAATGACACTTATGAAGGGAACACTAGGCCCCAGGAAGTTTGTCAGCTATGCTTTTGATACTTATTACTTGTGACAGTTTAAAGACATTTGTCTTTGCATTTCCAAGTTTATGTTTAATCAAATAATCATGTTCCTAGTTTGTGGAAATTGTGCATATTTAGTATTTTTGGAACACTTACAATTTCTAATAGTTGTGTAGACGAGATGGAAACAAATTTTAATTATTTTCAAAACCAAAACATAAGTGATAGTTAAACTGAATATGAATGAGCTTTATAATGGCATTTCTAGTTTCCTGTCAAGCTAAAATAAGGTTGTAGAAGGATTCTATGAGATATACTTAGAAACTTTATTTATATAAACTTTATGAGATATAATTATAGACAATTTGGGAAATTCAGAAAGGTACTGTGACATGTAGACTACAATGTACAAATCATGGTAACCTTTCTGAGTTCATGAACAGCCCTAACACGGTGCTGCATGGTGCTTTAGCACAAAAATGTGCAGCACCTTGTAGGGCTGGCTCTGTGGTTGCACTGTATGTTAACAAGGCAGTGAAGGGAAGAGGCATATGCTAATTAGACACGTTATGTCTCTCCCAGAACGTTCTACTGGAAGGCATCTAGATGCCACACAATTCAGAAAATCACTCAGACACGTAGATCAATATGATTAGCCTCACCACATTGTAGTAATGAACATGGCTAAAAGGCACTGCTTATCTACCATATTTAAAAAGTATGGGGACTGGGGTTGGGGAGACCACCAGCCATCAGCCTTTTAACGAATCTCAAGTAAGTCTCTTATTTCTACAGATTTACTAAATAGCTTAGAAACTGCTGCTTTTTTATGTTTATTTCCTCTCTATACTTTTGATATAAATAACTTCAGAATGTAAAATAAGTAGACTTTTTAAGGTTTCCACTTACCAAATCAAGAGTCATATACCTCTTTCACACCTCTTTTACATATTACCTAAAGACTGCCTAAACACTTTTGTCATTTTTATTAACAATTTATGTTCATATTCTTCACCTACTGCTCTTCTCTTTTAGTACTTTCTATGATGTGTATTGTGATATTTTCCTTTCCCCTCTGATTACAAAAACACTGCACAGGTTACATTTAAAAGTCAAATTAGAGCTAGAGTCCATGTTACAAGTTGTATTTTCCATTTCTGTTATTAAAAATAATGACTATCCCTATGGAGAACAGACATGCCCAGTTGGCACAGTGGCTTAAAGCTATGAACTGTTAACAAGTATCTTCCTGTAGTCCAGGCATAGGCACCAGAAGCTGTTGAAGACTGGGGGGGGGGGGGTTGAGAGGGGCACTTAGTGATCTAAAAAGGGTAATTTTTTTATAACTATTTACTACCACAACATAGGTTCACTTGGAGTACATTTTAAGCTTAGTCAATTCTCTTTTGGGTATCCCATGGCTGAAAATTGTATATTAGCCCTAGTGAGAATAACTGTGATCATACCATAGGTAATTTGTGGGGACCCATGTAAGGAATGCAGCATTCAGGAACTGCTTCTATTCATTAGTGGCATGAGGGGCAATGCTGGAGTACATTTTCTATTACCTATCCTTAGATCCAAGTTGCATTTGAATATGGATGGATGAGCTTTGTTTTATTTTTATGGATAGTCTGTTCTGGAACAGTGGTAGCCTCTGTGATATATATCCATCTCTCCACAACATTCAGTTTAGATACCTGGACTGAGTATTTCTGATGCCATTTGACTTGCTGACGTTCAGTAGGTCCATCTGTATTAGGTTGGAGGATGCCTTGTATGCCAGACATGTCACCTCCAAGCAGTCTGTAGGATACCGAGTATAGTAATAAATCACTGAGGTGGTCCATGCAAGACCTATAGTTTAGGACTTGTATATTTTTAGTAAGGTATCTCTGAAGGCATTGCAATTGTTGCATGGGGCTGGACAGATACATGCCAAAGTGGGCATTATACAAAATGATTGACCTAATGAGAGCTTTGTAAAGGGGGGCAACAAACATATCTAGATCTAGACACAATCAATTTGTTTATAAGCTGTGCAATATAGAAAGGCTTTCTTAGGACACTGGGCACATGTTGGTTAAAAGTTAGGTCACTGTATACACAAGTTCCCAAATGGCAAACAATTGGGTCAATTCTCAGAGGGCATTGTCATAATTTTGACACCTGTTATTATTTGGGACAAACCTTCCTGCATGATGATTAAGTCATTTGTGGATTCAGTAACTGCTCCTAGCTTGCAGTCATCTCAAATTTAGATGGCCAAAGCCCTTTGGTATTTCCTTTTACTTTTGAGATGTATATGCCAAACAGAAAATCCTGGGGGACTCCACTGGTTACTGGTCTCTTCCCCTATTTTGATCTCCTGCAAACTTCAAAACATCTAAAACTCATAACATCGAATCTCAAAACACTGAAAACTACAAAGCAACTACAAATAACATCCCACAGAGTTCTTACTATGTTTATGCAGGGGGGCAAGCCCCCCTGCACCCCACATGTGGGGGGCTCCACCCCCACCCACCCCCGTAAATTAAGTATACCAACTCCAAGGTCGCACTACAGTGGGGGAAAAAGTTAATTTCCTAACCCCACTGTAGTGCAACCTTGGAATTGATATATTTAATTTACGGGGGGGTGTGGGGGGTACAGGGGGGCTTGCCCCCCTGCATAAACATAGCAAACAGTGTGTGGGATATTATTTATAGTTGCTTTGTAGTTTTCAATGTTTTGAGATTTGATGATATTAGTTTTAGATGTTTTGAAGTTTAAATGTTATGGTCTTGATGTTTTGAGTTTAGATGTTATGAAGAGTAGATGTTTTGATAGGTAACTATATATATATATTGCCCCCCCTGCTATACTCCTTTTAATGTGTTTTTTGTGTGTATTATGGGAATGGAAATGTGTTCCATAGTACCTTTACTTACCGTTGTCGGGGATGTCTGTTGTCGCTGATGTTATCTCGGAGATGTGGTCGATCCGGGGTTTTGGTCATCTGTCGTGGGGCGATATATATATATATATATATATATATATATATATATATATATATATATATATATACGGGTCTACTTCATTTGCCCTAACTTCCAATTGACTGACACCCATTTGACTGACCCCATTTGACTGAAATTTAATTTGACTGACACTTCATTTGACTGACAAGTATTATTGGCAGTCTCCAGAGCACTGTAAGGCAAGTAAATGGAATATGTCCCCTTCCCCACTGTAGTGCAACCCTGTAGTTAGAATATATAGTTAGGGGGTGTGGGGGGCACAGCCCCCCACAATGGGGGTTGTGGGGGATGAAGTCCCCCCCACTTAATTTCATACTATATTGTGTGGTTTTGCTTTAATATTGCTTAGTAAAACAAAAGTAAATGGGGGGCTTCACCCCCCCACACCCCCCACACCCTCTCTAACTATATATTCTAACTCCAGGGTCGCACTACAGTGGAGAAGGGGACATTTTCCATTTATTTGCCTTACAGTGCTCTGGAGACTGCTAATAATACTTGTCAGTCAAATGAAGTGTCAGTCAAATGAAGTGTCAATCAAATGAAATTTCAGTCATTTGGTCTCAGTCAAATGGGTGTCAGTCTATTGGAAGTTAGGGCAAATGAAGTAGACCCATATATATATATATATATATATATATATATATATATATATATATATACAGGGTCTGTATTACTAGACCGAAAGATCAGAAGAGTGAATGTATGTACATTGACACATTTACGTCGCTGTACATACAGAGCGAAACACCTAACGGGCGAAAACCAGAACGCTGAATGTATATCATCATCAGAATGCGCCACACAGGTAGGTAAAATTTAAACTAAAATATTAAATTAATTGGCTTTTGCAGGGGGCAAGCCTCATTGCCCCCCACACCCCCCTACTTAAATATACCAACTCCGAGTCTGCACTACAGTGGGGAAACGGATATATTCCTTATCCCCACCATAGTGCTGCTGGCTACGAAACACGTTCGGCGTTCTGGTTTTCGCCCTTTAGGTGTTTTGCTCTGTATGTATATTGACGTAAATGTGTCGATGTACATACATTTGCTGTTCTGATCTTTAGGTCTATTAATATAGACCCATATATATACACACACACATATACGTCTGACAATTTGTCAAAACTTCCAAACATAATTTGTTGATCAGCAACCAATTGAAATGACAACAAGCAAAAAGAAATCTTTTACTCCCACCCTTGCTAATTGTATATTCTAACTCCTGAGATTGCACTACAGTGGGAAAAGGGGAAATACCCCGATCCTCACTGTACTACTATCTGGCACAAAACAATTGCCAGCATATTCAATCAGCTAATTTTTGATTAGTCACTGTGAAGATAGGTGAAGCTGCCAGCCTAGCCAGATAGAATTTTGTAGATAATTCTGTCATTTGTAAATATTAATAAAAGCCACAGTCTTGTTCTTTTAAATGGGAAAAATGGTGTTAAATGTGGAACTACAAAAATGTAACAGTGCACTCTGCTATAACAAAGCTGATAAGTCAATTTTGATGTTAAAACTCGGAGTCGAGATGTCTAGATAAAGACATTCTGCCTATTGTTTTGAGGCCAGAGTTAATGGCTAGAATTTGCATGTATAATTTCTTTTATTGCTCTGGTTCCTGACCAGCTGCAAGATCAAAAGGGCTATTAACCTCTGAGAGTCTGTTAGCCTGGGAACCAGAAGGAAATGATGTAATCTGAAATGAATCAGTGGTACTGTGTTATCAATTTACGGATAGAAAGAAGGAGAGCATTTGAACATTTGTCTTGGGAACATCCAACTCACCACTTTGCCTGTGTCTATATATAAATAGGATTTTAGAGCTGTGTTTTCTCTTAGATATAGCTAGTAAATAGGAAGATTAGACTAGTTTGTTTTTCTGTGATGTCAGAAATTGCCTACTGTATTATTTTAAGTATTTCTCTGTGATCACTGAACTGTTGACTAGCACTGAGTAGTAAGAAATATTGTCTTGTTTTTTTTTATTTCTTAAATATTTTTAAACCTTTCAACTGTGGCTGTTTTGTGTAGAGATAATATAAGCTCTAAAAGTACACTACATGTAAATAGTGATATCGTACCAAGTCACTCCAAATAAGTCTTGATTGTTTGGTTGCACTTACCATTTGGATAATAATATTGCACAGTATAACTGGACACCCTTTCATAAGGGCCTTTGAGTAGCTGATAAATATTAGCTGGGTGGTGGCAATGGTCTCTATCATATTGTGTGGGTAAAAGGGGCACAGCTGGAGAACCTGTGCCAGCCTTCCCCAGGAGGGTCTGTGCGGTTGTATAAACTCTTATCTCAAAGTGTGTGTCAGCTACTTGGTCATGGGCATGAAGCACTGGTTGGACAGAGAGGGTGCTGGAGGTTTTAGCTTACCCACTAGGCTAAGATCTGTACCCTATAGCTGTGCCAGCGGGGAGTTTTATTGGTGACCTGGAGAGAAAGGTAGAAACGAGCCCCAGACTGACTGTGATCTCTGTGGGCATTTAAGGGAAATTGTACTATACAGTGTGTGTAATTATTATCCTTCCCCTATTTGGACGCCCCTCACTGGTGTTAGTGGTGAGGACTGAGGCTCCTTGATTGCTGGGCCAGTGTACGGGCATCACATATTAATTGTTTGTCAGTGCGTGGGATATCCACACCACATATTAACTGGGTGGCAAATACTAATTGGCTTGTAGTGGTGTTGGTAGAGTGAATTCCTGTAGTTTGTGTACAGTGATCACTGAAAGTGTTTTTGTACACTAAATCAGCCATGTAATGAATACTCAGAGTTCAGATCACAATTGTTTTATTTCTTTTCTTAGCTTAGTTAGTCAGGGAGAGCAGGCAGCATGTCAACAGAGGGGTATGGAAAGCTGACAAGGAGCCAGTTGGCTGAGATATGCCAGGCTAGGGGACTGGTGCATGGAAACCTGACTAAGGCAGACCTGATTGCAGCCTTGGTCACAGCTGCATCAGAAAACAGCAACCAGGAGGATGATCAGACTGGCAGTGGAGATGTACCACCCTCAGAGAATGGACAGCTTAACCTTTCTGCAATGGACTTAAAAATCCATCTGGAGCTAAAGATACTTGAGTCAGAGGCCTGGCATTTTCAAAATAGAAGCAGCCAAGAGACTGAGATGTCTGGAAGCTGAGGAAAAGAAGAGGTAAGGCATGGAGGTAATGGGGAAGGGAGTAACTGGACCCCAGAAGCACAAAAGGTCAGTACATTTCTTCCACATTTTAAAGAGGGGGATAATTTTGATAGTTTCATTCATATATTTGAGAGGGTATGCAAACAGTATGATGTTGACCAAAGGCTCAGGGTATGGTTCCTGACCCCCTTACTCCATGGCAAAGCTTTAAATGTGTTGTCTAAAATGTCTGATATTGACTGTTTTATTTATACTATGGTTAAGAACTGTTTGTTAGAATTTTTTTAAGCTAATAGCTGAAACGTATAAGAAAATGTTTTGTGAGCATTGACGCAAGGCAGATGAAAGTGTGTGTGAATATGTTGCTGAACTGAGCACTTATTTTCATAGGTGGGTGAGTGGATGTCAGATCACCACTTTTGAAGGGCTGGAAAGTCTTTTGGTGAGGGAACAAGCCCTTAGCACTTTGTCTGAGGACATGAGGATCTGGTTAGCTGATAGACAATGTGCTACTTCAGATAGGTTGGGGAAGAATGGAGACATATAACTAGCAAGCAGGGCATCCCTGCACAGGAAAGGCCCCCCCCCGTACTGCTCATGGGTCTAAAGGAACCCATGGTGGGCAGCACAGACTGCCCCAACAGAATCTGCCAGTAGCAGGGGAAGCCACTAGTCCAGTTACATGTACAGGACCTAGGGTTAAATGTTTTGGATGCAACCAGTGGGGCCAAGTGGCATACAGAAGTCCATGGAGGCAAGGTGGGGAACAAAAGGTGAGAGAGCCAGTAAGGGGGGAAGACAAATTGCCAATAGTAGGTTGTCTTGAGACACTGAGGGTACCAAACTACCATCCTGCAGATGTTCTGACAGAGAAGGATTTGGATGAGGCAGTACCATATGGTAATGCAGTTGCACACAGTCTAGCTTCAAAACAAGCATGTGCATTTGGTAGCCTGGGGGAGACCCGAGCAGACTGCATACTTGCAGCCAGGACTGGTGAGGTGTTTACTTCAGGGAGGGAGCTACTCTGTAGCAGTGAGACTGAATGTGAGCCACAGCTGCTTGTGGGTACTGATGCTCCCTTGGAAAGAGTGACTGCAAAGGTAGAGGTGGTAAGTAGTACCCAGGCTGACAGTGAGGCACCACTGTCAGAGGATGCAAGAGTTCCTGTGGAAGTGGAGCTGGGAAGGGTTACAAAGAGGGAGTTGAGACAGGCTCAGCTCTCAGACCCTACATTTCAAGGCCTGAGGCAGGTAGCTAGGGAGACATCTGATTCACAAGGGAAGGGGGGAATCTGTATACTGGGATAAAAAGGTTACTGTATAGAGAGTGGACCCCTGAAGGAGGGCTAGAAGGTGACACAATACAGCAGTTTATAGTGCCTAGAGCCTACCGTCTGGCGCTTTTAGCCATAGACCATGATATTCCCTTTGCAGGTCATATGGGAATAAAACATACAAAGAGACGTATTATGCAGAACTTCTATTGGCCTGGAATTTCCAGAGATGTAACAGGGTCCTGCAGGACCTGTGAGCAGTGCCAAAAAGTAGACAAGGCAGGATACCAGGTGAGAGCTCCTTTGATGCCTGTGATTAAGGAGCCATTTCAAAGGGTAGCTAAGGCTATTGGGGGGCCTCTGAGTACCCCAAGTTCCACAGGGAAAAAGTATATCCTAGTGGTAGTGGATTATGCTATGCGGTACCCTGAGGCAGCGGCTCTGTTCTCCATTGAGGCAGAAAAGTTGGCAAATGCTTTGTTAGAGATTTTCAGCAGGGTAGGTTTCCCAAAAGAAATACTGACTGAAAGAGGTGCCAGTTTCATGTCAGTCCTCCTAGCTTGTCTGTGGAAGTACTGTGGGGTGAAGCACATGAAGACCACCCTATACCATCTCCAGACTAATGGTCTTGTTGAGAGGTTAAACTCTACAATCAAGTCCATGCTACAGGCATTTGCAGACCAGTTTAAGAGGGAGTGGGACAAATATTTGCCCTATCTGTTTGCTTACAGAGAGGTTCCCTAGGAATCCACAGGTGTTCCACCCTTTGAGTTGCTGTATGGGCATAGGGTGAGGGGACCTATAGATTTAATTTGAGATGAGTGGGAAGGTGAGTGTGAACCTCACAAGGAGTCTGTTCTGGCATATGTCCTAAACCTTAGAGCAAGGCTCAGGGAACTCATGGGCTTTGCCCAGGAAATCCTGGCAGAAGGCCAACAACTGAAAAAGGTGTGGTATGACAGGAATGCTCAACCCAGAGAGTATGCTGTGGGTCAGCAGGTAATGGTTCTCATTCTTGTCAGACGCAACAAGCTGCAAGTTGCTTGGGAGGGACCCTACAAGGTGGTAAGAAAGGTAAGTAATGTTAACTACATGGTGGAACTGCTAGGCAGGAGGCAGGGGCACTAATTGTACCATGTTAACATAAGAAAACCTTACCATGATAAGGAGCCCCTTGTGCTGTGTATGTGCTGTGCCTTGCAGGAGAAGTCTGAGGGAGATCTGGTGACTGATCTGCTCAGTGGGGCATGGACAGACACCTCAGTGGAAGGGGGAGCAATGTCCCAGCAGCTATCTCCTACTCAGGTTCGAGAAATCCAAGCAGTGTTACAGGAGTTTGGGGACATGTTCACTGGGAAACCAGTGTGCACCCACCTGATGCAGCACCAGGAGGATACAGGACCCCAAAGGCCTATTAGGCAGGCCCATTATAAGGTGCCTGAGAGAGTCAGACTCTGAGGGAGGAGATACAGATGATGTTGGAACTAAGGATGATTCAAGAGTCCAACAGTCCCTGGGCCTCCCCAATGGTGCTGGTGTCAAAGAAGGATGGCAGAACCAGGTTCTGTGTGGAGTACAGGAAATTAAATAGTCACACAGAGTCAGATGCCTACCTTATGCCTCGGACAGATGAGGCCCTAGAGCAGCTGGATGGGGCTAAGTATCTTACAACCACTTGATCTTAGCAAGGTTTACAGGCAGGTGCCCTTGACTCCAAGCGCTAACGAGAAGTCAGCCTTTGTGACTCCTTTTGGCTTATATGAGTTCACAAAGATGCTTTTTGGGATGAAAAATGCCCCAGTGACTTTCTAGAGACTGGTAGATCATATCCTAGCAGGAGCAGGAGCTTACCTAAATGATATTGCCATCTACAGCCATTCCTGGCAAGAGCACCTTCAGCATGTCAGGAAGGTGCTGGGCAGACTACAAAGGGCAGGGTTGACCATTAAGCCCAGCAAATGTCAGGTGGGTATGGCAGAGGTCTCCTAACTTGGACATAGAGTGCGGAGTGGTAAGATCAGGCCAGGACCTGCCAAAGTAGAAGCCATGCTGGCATGGCCTGCACCTGTTACCAAAAAGCAGGTAAGGGCATTCTTAGGGACAGCAGGGTACTACAGAACATTCATTGCCAATTATAGTACCATAGCTGCTCCCATCACAGACCTGACAAGGAAGAACAGGCCAGATAAGGTAGTGTGGACCCTAGCATGTGAGCAAGCATTCCAGGAGCTTATGAAAGCTTTGGGAGGGCCCCCTGTGTTAGCCAGTAAAGATTACAGCAAAAAATTTGTTGTGCAGGAGGATGCTTTGAACCATGGGGTGGGGGCTGTACTTAGCCAGATTTCTTCATAGGGAGAAGAGCACCCATTGGTTTATCTCAGTCGTAGGCTCCACCCCAAGGAGGAATGCTATGCAGCTGCAGAAAAGAAATGTCTAGCCGAAGTGTGGGCACTGCAGAAACTTCAGCCTTATCTGAATGGAAGAAAATTCACTGTAGTGACAGATCACAATCCCCTAACATGGTTACACAGAGCCAGCCAGCAAAATGTCAAGTTGCTAAGATGGAGCCTAGGGTTGCAAGCATATGATATGTCAGTGCAGCACTGCAGTGGGATTAGCAATGCCAATGCAGATGGGCTCTCAAGACAGGGAATGGGGTAAGGTATACTCAGATAGACATAACCCTCTCAAGCAACATTTCTCAGGGGTCACTTGAAAAACTAGCTTGAGTTCTCCAGGGGAGGAGATGTGTGAAGATAGTTGAAGGCTGCCAGCCTAGGCAGATAGAATTTGTAGATAATTATGTCATTTGTAAATATTAATATAAGCCACAGGCTTGTTCTCTTAAATGGGAAAAATGGTGTTAAAGTGTGGAACTCTAAAAAATTAACAACAGTGCACTCTGTTATAACAAAGCTGATAAGTCAATACTTTGATGTCAAAACCTGGAGCTGAGATGTCTAGATAAAGGCATACTGCCTATTGTTTTGAGGCCAGAGTTAATGGCTAGAATTTGCATGTGTAATTTCTTTTATTGCTCTGGTTCCTGTCTAGCTGCAAGATCAAAAGGGCTATTAACCTCTGAGAGTCTGTTAGCCTGGGAACCAGAAAGAAATTATGTAATCTGGAATGAATCAGTGGTACTGTGTTATCAATTTAAGGACAGATAGAAGGAGAACATTTGAGCATTTGTCTTGAGAACATCCATCTCACCACTCTGCCTGTGTCTATATGTAAGTAGGATTTTAGAACTGTGTTTTCTCTTAGACATAGCTAGGAAATAGGAAGATTAGACTAGTTTGTTTTTCTGTTATGTCAGAACTTTTTTACTGTATTATTTTAAGTATTTCTTTGTGATCTCTGAACTCTTGACTAGCACTGTGTAGTAAGAAGTATTGTCTTGTGCTTTTTTTTATTTTTTATTAAATAGTTTTAAACCTTTCAGCTGTGGCTGTTTTGTGTAGAGATAATTTACGCTCTAAGAGTACATTGCATGTATATAGTGATACTGTACCAAGTTACTCCAAATAAGTCTTGACTGTTTGGTTGCACTTACCATTTGGATAATAATATTGCACAGTATAATTGGACACCCTTTCATAAGGGCCTTTGAGTAGCTGATAAAAATTAGTGGGTGGTGGTGGTGATCTCTACCATATAGTTTAGGTAAAAGGGATTCAGCTGGAGAACCTGTGCCAGCCTTCCCCAGGAGTGTTTGTGTGATTGTATAAACTCTTATCTCAAAGTGTGCAAGTGTGTGTCAGCTACTTAGGCAGGGACACGAAGAACTGGCTGGACAGAGACGGTGCTTGAGGTTTTATCTTGCCCACTAGGCTGAGATCTAGACCCTGTAGCTGTGCCAGTGGAGAGTCTTATTGGGGACCTGGAGAAAAAGGGAAAAACCAGCCCCAGACTGACTGTGATCTCTGTGTGCTCTTACGGGAAAGTGTACTTCACAGTGTGTGTGTAATTATTATCCTTCCACTATATGGATGCCCCTCACTGGTGTTAGTGGTGAGGATTGAGGCTCCTTGATTGCTGGGCCAGTGCACAGGCGTCACAGTCACACTGATAGTTTTCTGGGTTCATGTACCATTTGACAACTTGTAGGCAATATATATATATATATATATATATATATATATATATATATATATATGTATATATATATATATATATATATATATATATATATATATATATGGGTCTACTTCATAATATTGAAATTTCATAACATTGCATTTCATAACATTGAGACTAAAACATCTACATCCCAAAATATTGAAAACCCAAAACATTGAAAACTCAGAACACTGAAAGTGTGTTTCGTAACATTGAAAACTACAGTGCATATGTAAATAACAACCTCTCTGCCTTTAACAACACCAAACTAACAAACATACTTTCTACTATGTTTCTGCAGGGGGACAAGCTCCCCTGCATCCCCCCCGTAAATTAAATATACCAAATCCAAGATCGCACTACTGTGGAAAAAAGTCAATATCCTAAACTCACATACACTGAGATTAGGAAATTAAATTTTTTCCACTGTAGTGCGATCTTGGAGTTGGTATATTTAATTTACAAGGGGTGTGGGGAGTGTAGGGGGGCTTGCTCTCCTGCAGAAATGTAGTAGAAAGTGTGTTTTTTAGTTAGGTGTTGTTGTAGGTGGAGGTGATATTATTTACTTGTGCAATGTAGTTTTCAATGTTATGAAGCACACTTTCAATGCTCTGAGTTTTCAATGTTTTGGGTTTTCAGTGTTTTGGATTTTTGATTTTATGGTCTCAATATTATGAAATTCAACGTTATGAAATTTCAGTGTTATGAAGTAGACCTATATATATATATATATATATATATATATATATATATATATATATATATACACACACACACATATATATATATATATATATATATATATATATATGTATATATATATATATATATATACACACACACACACACACATATATATATATATATATATATATATATATATATATATATATATTATTAACAGTGAATATTCTCCTACGTTTGTAGCTGAGTAACACTTCCATTTTTCATTATATGCATCTTATTTGTCTATTTAAACAAAAAGTTCTAAGTTTTATTAAATGTTCCCCTTTCTCTTAAGATTTAAGTTCTGTCAAAACTTTTATTATGCAGTCTTTGTATTTAGAAGTGATTTTTCTTGAGCAATGTGAAATACATCTTATTAAAAGACTGATATAACTAGACTCAAAATTTGATTAGCTCTGCCCTTATTATTCATTTATGATTATAGATGATGTTTTCTAAAGCGATATATTTTCCTGTTTGATCTTTGGAGGTTTGGAGATCTTGGGTTGTAATTTGCTTCCCACTGCTTAGCTGGATAGGTAGTGTTTCATGGTGTATTAAAACATTATTTGTCAAATGGCACATGAACCCAGAAAACTATCAGTTTGACTGTGACGCCTGTCTCATGTCTCACCCTCACTCAGCTTCCCTTCCACCAACTCAAGAACCATCCCTATGCACCCACTGCATATTCTAGCAACTATATTACTCAAACATAAGGCATCCCTACAACTTAACATAGTAACCCATCCACCATACAGAGCACAATCATAAAGTTTCCCTAATAAACAAACACATTCAGAAAACTAATAACCTCATGCATATCAAAACTAGCCCTAAGTGGAGACATCCACCCCAACCCTGGCCCTACCATCTCCAACCCCAATCCTCATAATCAGACTAGAAACCACAACTTCTCCCATATCAAAGCCAATAGAAAGCCAAGTGACTTCCTTCTACTAAGCCTAAATATTAGAAGTATATCCAACAAAGTCCATGAACTCCATGCCACCATAGACTTGTACTCCCCAGATATAGTCATCCTGACAGAAACCTGGGTAAAACCTCACATTACCAGTGAGCAAATCCTCCCTACCGGTTATGGCATACTAAGAGTAGACCGGGTAAACAAGAAAGGAGTTGGTGTAGCTATAATATTTAAACAGCATCTAAACATCCAGATCTTAAAATCATCAGCTCCACAAATAGGCACTGAAGAAATAATATATACCAACCTCAAAATAAACCAAAACAAAACCATCAACATAATTGGATGCTACTTCCGACCTGGCAAAAACATCCCTCCACTAGAAATCTTCCTCAGCTGGTCTACCCACCATCTCCCCCAAGAAACTATAATTTTAGGTGATTTCAATATTGACTGGCAATTCTGTTCTGGCAACCATCCAACCCATCATGTAAACCTTTATGTCTTCACCCAACTAGTCCAGTCGCCAACCAGTATAAATAAAAACTCCAGCATGCACACTATCCTGGATTGGATACTAGTCAGTAAGAGCCCCCAGTCATATATAACAGGCTGCTTATCAGATAGCCTCAGTGATCACTCCCCAACATTCCTACTCAAAAAATACCTATATCAAGCTAAACCTGTCATCTACCATCAAATATGTAAAAAACTAAACTTTAACCCATTCATATTCATCTCATCCCTCAAAGAATGTATCTGGCATCCTCTAAAGTACCTCAGTCTTGATGATGCAGTTGAATTTTTTAATACTGCCTTCCTGAGCATCCTTAATTACCATGCCCCCATAAGACTTTCCAGAACCAAAGCACAACCCTCCCCATGGCTACAGAAAGCCACTAAGTCAGAAATGAAAAATAGGGATAAAGCCTGGGAGCACTGGTGCAAAACCAAAAACCCCTCAACTAGACAGAAATTCCTAAAACTACGCAATAGAGTCAAAAAGCTACAAAAATAGGACAAATTCCAATACTACCAGTCTGCCCTAGACTCCTCCCAACACAGCCCCAAACAATTCTGGTCCTCCATAAACTCCATCCTCCACCCAGGTAAAGTCAGTACCCCTCCTCCTAACATCCCTCACTCCTCCAAAAATATTGCTACCTCATTCAACATACACTTCACACAAACCATACTATCACTAGCTAAACAACACAACCCCCCTCCCCTCCAACTCACACCTTCAACTAGTAATCTCCCCACTGCCTTCTCTTTTTCTCCTGTAACTACCTCCAACATAAAAAAAAACTCTTAACTAAACTTAAGCCCACCAAATTAGCAGCAGACAACCTCCCAAGTGAATACCTACAAATCGCAGCTGATGCTCTGGCCTACCCAGCATCCATCTTGATTAACCAATCTCTGTCAGAAAGTTACATTCCCACACTATGGAAAGTATCACATATAATTCCCCTCCACAAAGGTGGCCCCTCCACAGAACTAACCAATTATCATCCCATAGCTATTCTCTCTCCACTCTTCAAAATACTAGAGAGATGCATTCACTCTCAGGTCTCAGACTACCTCCTTACTAACAACCTCCTTTCCAATACTCAGCATGGTTTCTGACCAAACCATAGCACCACCACCGTCTTACTCTCCTTTACTAACACTATACTTCAGCATAAAAACAATGGCTATCTCTCCTCTGCTACTTTCTTAGACCTATCTAAAGCATTTGACATGGTCCCATACAAACAACACATCTCTGTCCTCAATAACCTATCCTTCTCTCAATCAGTCACCAACTGGTTTCAGAGTTACCTGTCTGACCGCCAACAATCCGTTGTATGGCAGAATGACATATCTCCCCAGCTACCTGTCTTTATAGGGGTTCCCCAAGGATCCATCCTTGGACCCCTACTCTTCTCTATTTTCACCAATAATCTAGCCTCTGCCACCAACATGGCACATTCATACAATATGCAGATGACTCAACCATCATCTGCTCAGCCCAGTCCCTACCCAAACTGCAAAAAGTCAAATAGGAAGCCTTTTCCTCTGTTGAAACTTAGTTAACCGATGCCCAATTAATACTCAACCCAAACAAAACTAAACTACTCATCTTCCAACCCACCAAACATACTCAAAACAACTGTCACTTTAACATCACAGCAAAAGACAACACCACTATACATCCAACAGAACACACCAAATTGCTAGGAGTGGAAATAGACAATAAACTAAAATTTGACATTCACATATCCATGACCATAAAAAAGTCCACAAAAAACTAGGAGCATTATACAGAAATAAGCAACTTCTCACCAAAGCAGCAAAGATTTCAGTAGCAAATTCCCACCTTATCTCCACCCTACTTTATGCCTCTCCAATATATACCAACCTAAGGCAATGTGATCTAAACAAGCTAGAGACCTACTACAACAAAATCACCAAATTTGCCACATGGGCATTCTACCATAGTCACCACTGTCTCTCACTTGCTGAACTGGGCTGGCTTGAACTCCTTCACCTCCTTCAATGGTATCAACTCACACTCGTCCACAAAATAGTAAACCATCCACTAAATGTCCCATCCCTCCAGAATCTACTCCAACTCTATGGCAATACCATACCACTAAGATCCAGCAACAAAAATCACTTGCAGATCACTAAAGCCAATAACTCTGCTGGAGAAGCACTATTATCTTGCACCATAGCCAAATTATGGAACTCCCTCCTACCCACAATTACCTCCATACCATCATGCACCCACTTCAAAACTTTACTAAAAGCATACCTAAAAACATGCTGGCTATGCCCTTGCAACTCCCACTCTAATATCACCCACCCCATCCAACCACTACATTTCTTTCCACCCCACTAACTACCTTGATTATAGCAAGCCCGGATGCTCATAAGCCTTCTACTTATTATACAGCAGGAACTTCTTATTGTAACAACTGTTAATGTCTGTTATGTACTTCGCAGATAAAGATTCTAGTTGTCTACTGATGTACTATGTTCTTCATCTGTAACTATGTTTGTAATTAATTGCTATGTTAATCAAATTGTTAATCGCTATGTAAATTCAATGTAACTACTGTCTGTATATTTTAACTGTGAAGCTTTTCTCCCCAGGCCTCCGCTGAAAATAGACCTACGTCCAGTCGGACACTCCCGGTCAACAGATGTAAATAAATAAATAATAATTTAAAGAATGATTTATAACATATTTCACAATATAATTTATACATGTGTTCTTTGAGTAACAGAGCTGTGATTCACATTGGTGGCCCATTGGTTCACCTCCTAATTTTTTTTTTTTATGTTACATACTTTAAAGTTATATTGTTGGAATTGTGTCGCAACTGGTCATTATTTACTATCATATAATTTAAACAACATACAAACTAGAACTAAAATACAGTTATTTTTCCTCATCATACAAAAACATCTATGTACACTGACAAAGTTCAATTAATTCAGAAAACAACTATGGCTGATACCCAAATGGACTAATATTGCAGGGGTCTATATTAGATCCCCGACTGCTTAAAGAAGCAAATGGTGATTAATTGACCCTATGTAAGCAAAAGCTTACAATCTTGAACTGTCAGAACAGCGATTTTTTTCCTAGGGAAAAAAATCGCTGTTCCAAAACACATACACACAACACAAGCACACCAACAGCAATCCACACACATACACCTAAAATCTTACAACTAACCCTACACTAAACTATACACACACCACTAACTATCCACTTACCTTAACCCAAACCCTAACCCTAAGGTCCATCACTATCGCACACTCACCTCAACCGCTTCCTAACCCTAACTCACCTAACCCGCCCTAACCCTCATGTCCACACAATCGCACACATACCTA
This sequence comes from Protopterus annectens, assembly GCF_019279795.1. NCBI lineage: Eukaryota > Metazoa > Chordata > Ceratodontiformes > Protopteridae > Protopterus > Protopterus annectens. Next base: position 964,077,222 of record NC_056729.1, read on the forward strand.
ACCCGCGCCATAACCCTAACTCACCTAACCCGCTCTAACCCTCACATCCAAACAATTGCACACTTACCTGAACCCGACTTGTAACTTTCCACCACAGTGCTGAAAATACTGAAGCAACAGAAATGGACAACCAAAATCTTTCCCTAGGAAAGAATTTGAGTTTCTGTTGCTTCGATATTTTAAGCTTTCACTCTGTAGGGTTCGATATTAGAACATTCGAAGGTTTTAAACCTCGATGTTCTAATATAGACCCTATTGCAGACATGTGGTTAAAACAATTATTGATGTGCAAATTTTCATGAATAATGATGTGATGGCCATATTGTTGAGATCATCTTTACAAATAAATAACAAATGTCTGTTTTTGATCCAGATAGGAGGTTCTGCTATGTGGTAATTTATTGTAAAGATAGATGTTATCTGGGGTTTTGTTGCTTTAATCGCGCAGTTGTTTTGTTAAGTGCATATCTATATTGAAATGCATCTTTCTCAACAAAACAGAGCCAAGTCAGATAATAATGGGGATTGAGGTTTTGCCATTTTCACATTGTTGCACAAGCTGTAAGTTGATATATATTAGTAGCATGGGGCATGAAGGACACAGCCTCCACTAAATAAATCAATTCTTTTGTTTTATTTTTGATTTTGTGAATTTTGACCATTTGTGGGCAATTTAATGAATGTCAATGTAATGTGTCAGCAATGTAGTGAACTAGCATCATTGTCATACAACATTGTTAAATATATAGATATAGATATATGGATATAGATACATAGATAGATAGGTATTTTCTTACCAATTAAACCGATTTTGTATAAAACTCATCCACATTTCACAGAAATGTTCAATTATTATGTAATGATTGTGGGTGACTAGAGGCCACTAATGAATACATTGTTATACAATGAAGTCTCCATATTTCACTCACAATGCATTTAGTACTCTGATTATGGATTTGAAAGAACCTTTTAACTTAATATAGTCAAACAGATATCTATATTCAAAATAGAAATTAGTTTTATTCTCCTTTAATTCAAACAACTGTTCTGTACTGATTTCTATTCAGTATTATCTGTTCAACAAATCATTGAGATAGCAAAGGATCTTACTATCACTGCCATTTCTGTTAATTTCTGTTAATTTATGTTTTGATTTTCTTAAATTGTCCAAAAACGTCTTTGTGGGTACTGAATTCAAATATAGTGCAGCTTTAAGATGTATAAAATTACATTAAAGAACAGCTAGATGAGTTAAATGAATACAGAGACCTCACAATTAAACCTGTCATACACATGCACATATATACATATAATATCATAAGTAAAGCATCTTCTTCTTCTTTCGGCATTTTCCTGGTTAGGGGTCGCCACAGTGGATCATCTGTCCACTCATGATTGGCAGTGGAGTTTTATGGTGTCGAGTTGCCAGCCTGGCGCCCAACCTTCCACAGAAGGCACTCATAAGTAAAGCATCTAATTATTAAAAAACTATAATTACTTTAAACATTGGAAAATAAGATTTCAGTGCTAGACAGAATGAAGACAAGAATAATTTAAAAATTGCAAAATTGCTTGACCTTATATTTTTACAGTTAAATTTCCTGCATTGAATTCAGAATGGACTTAAATTTCTTGTACTGAATTCAGAATAGACTTTGGTTTTATCTTCATACCTTGTATGTGAATTAAAATAAAATTGAAGATGTCTTTCAAAGATTTTGCCAAAAATCTTTTAAAAGCCAATAATCATACCAGTATTGAAACACTATTCACTAACTGATAACACCTTGCATTCACTTAAACTGCTTAAAGTACTGCAACAGTGTTGTGAAATGTTAGGAGATGAATAACCTATTAAGAAAAGTATGCATGCAAGTGGTAAATTAAAATTAAGTTGTATTTTTAGCTGTTTTTTATAATACATTTATTAAATTATTTAAAAATGCTTTTGCTATACTTGAGAGTATATGTGACAGTCTTTAAATTAGTCAAAAACAAATTATAACCAAAACCAGATATAGGGCTGCATTTATTAACCCCTACACTAAGTGTACACTATTTTGAATGAACAGACAACACAAGCATAACTCCCACTTCCTTCCTCCTAATACTGGTTTTCCTACTGATTTTCTTGCAACCTTAAATATCAAGGGGGGGTTCATAAAGGATTATACAATGTGTAGAAAATATCTATTCTTAGCCTAAACTTTCTGAGTGAATAGACAGCATAAAAATGTGGTGGGGAATGTTCTTGAATACAGATCATGTACACTTAGTGCATTCATGAGACTTTTCTAATCAAAAGGAAATAAACAAAATATAGGTCAATTGTTTCAATGAATTTAGATATAAAATATGTGTGCGCATGTGTGTGTGTGTGTGTGTGTGTGTGTGTGTGTGTGTGTGTGTGTGTGTGTCTGTGTATAAATATATATATATATATATATATATATATATATATATATATATATATATATATATATATACATATATACATATATATATATATATATATATATATATTTATGGTTTCACTTCATAATCTTGAATTACTGAAATCCCATATTTCAGTTACCTGAGACTATAAAGTTGAACCATTCACAATACCGAAACCTACAATCCCGAATCACACAATCACAAACATACATACACCAGCCACCACATAACACACAAACCATTCCACCCACAGCACACAAGCCACACAGCCCTACACTACATATAAGCATGAGGGCAAGCCCACCTGCACTCCACACCCCTTACTTATATATACCAACTCTGAGATTGCACATAACATAAAAAAAAAACCTCACGCCATGGCATCCTCCACTCGCTTGCACACAAATACACATCACACACACACAGAAACACCTACAAATCCAACACTCACACTTATACCTTCCTACCCTTACCCACACATACAACACACAAAAACACACACAAACACTCACTCACCCGCAATTTCAGGCACCATAACACTACACACAACGTACCAGAAATACATAAGCACGGATTCGAGATATTCAAATTCGCTCTTATGCACTTTCGACATTCTGATTTTCGGCTTCATGGTCTCGGGTTACTGAAATTCGGGATTTAAGTAATTCGAGATTATGAAGTGTAACTATATATATATATATATATATATATATATATATATATATATATATATATCAGCACAAAGATTGTACCTTGTACTCCAATACTTTATATCTCACATTAAACCTGTTTTTTATAGTTGACTGACAAACTCAAAAATAGAGGCTTGTTCTTGAATCTTCTGTTATTGCTAATGCACCTAAAAGTCTTTCAGTTTTTGCTTTTGCATTATATGCTTCTTAGACCTTTATCTGTTTTAGCTATTACTGCATTTTTAAGTATCATAAGAATTCAACATTTGTATTTGAGTTCATTAGGTCAATCATTTATATTCCATACCTTCTATCATTTTTCTGATAAATGGTCTTACTTCAGAACCTATAACTATAAAAATATAAATAAGACAAGGATGGTCACTATCCCCAAATATCTTACTTGTCTTGAGTTCCACTTAGTCTTTCTTCATTAGAATAGCACTATTCATTTTTATGTCATCTATAATAACACAGCTAGGGGCACCAGTAGCAGCTGGTGACTTCAAATCAAAGGGGGGCTGCAGGAGACAGATGAATGAGTGGGGTCAATGGGAAGGGGTGCAGCCAACTAGAAGGGGGAGGAGCTATGCTCAAAAAACACAAAAACTGTAACTTTCATTAAATACGCTTCCCTGGGTGCCAAACCGTCATTATGACAGTCCAATCAAGACAAAATGAAGTGTAGAAGAAAAAAAATATTTCAGTGCATTGGCTGCATGACAGCTTACTCAGTATCTAAATGGGAACAAAAAGGTTGTGAGGCATGAACAAATAAATTACTTTTTATATACATTACTGGAATGGCAGTCAAAATCAAGTATAAGAAAAACAAGCAGCACTCAACTCAAACCACTTCTCCTTGCACTGCAGTTCTAATTATAATTTATATTCAGCTTTATTAAAGTACCAAGTAACATGCTGGAAGTAGCAATCTCTGTGATACCCCCACTTGTAAAAATGTTTCTTATCCAAAAAAGACCTGTTGCCTGAACAACTATCTACTTGTTTCATGGGAAAACATGATCAAAGTAAAAAATGAAAAGCAAACAAGAAACAAGCTCAAAATACATTGCTTAAAGGATTACTGCACAGGTTATGGACCACACATGATAGATTGGCATTCTGTTTAGTTTACAGGTAAAGCCTGCAAAGATGACTGCAAGTCTGCAACAAATGTAATGAGCTTCTTAAAATAATGCAATCCTGTCCTTTATTACAAATACTGTTATATGCATTTCAATACCTAGGCTAATGCGTTATCTAGTTATGTAAGTATTCTCTGCATGGCAACAACAGAAAGGCTTTCAATGCTGACAATTCTTTAACAGTATGCTTATTAAAGCTTACTTGCATCTTACAATCTCAGACAAGCTTACCTGATGGTCATTAAAGCATTGCTACTTAATCACAGACCAACAGGCACTTTCTGAATAATAATAAGCAAAAATCAACAGTATAAAAATATGACAGAAACCAGAACATTCTGCAAATATCAAGGACAGATGAAAAGCCACTCTAGTACTTGTGTCTACCTTGGATGGGGGGGGGGGTACTCTGCACATTTACACTGCATAACTGCTCCTTGCCTTGCTTGGACACATCCAGAGTCACTACATGGGGGAGTGGGGTGCAATAAGTATGTCACAATTTGAAATGTCTCTGGCTGACTGTGATGGCCCTGACACATTTGTCATATCTGTCAACCTCAGAGCAAGACATCTGGACAAAGCCATACATAGAAGTGGGACAATGGCCCAAAAATAAGGACAATTTTTAAATATTGCTCTTATAAACTTAGAAAGATAATAGAATAGTAGGTCTTGCATTAGTGTGAATTTTCTGAAGGGTATGAAATCTGAAACTGAAATGTTAGTCATTATTTTCTAACTTCAGACTTTAATGATTTACCACTAATTTGCCAAAAAAAACAATTTTATGAAAAATGGACCAAAAATGTGATGCAAAAATATAAAATAGCCACACAATACAGCTGGGAACCTGTCAAAGAAGGGACACTTTTTAATATTAGTATTGCTAACTTGAGCAGCTGACAAAATAAAAGAATCTACATGCATTTCTGAAATAAAAGTAATCTATAACTCTGATTATTACAGTTATTTATTAATTGTAAACCCTCCATGTTTTCTTCCAAAATTGCCATTTTGCAGAGGGATTATTAGGGGAAGAGCAACATTTTGAGCCAAAATCAGGGACAGTTGAGAGGTTTGGATATGCCTAATTCTATAAAGCAATTTATTTGCACGTACCTCTCAACCTGTTAATGCAGGAAATCTGGACAAGGCCAAATATACTGGGGGAATATATAAACAGTACTAAAAATTGCTCTTGTATAAACTGAGACAGTTGATAGAATATAACAGGTCTTGCTTTAGCATGCATTTTTCTGAAGGTTATGAAATCTGAACCTCAGTGACTGTCATTATTTAGTGACTTAATTCCTAAATGATTTGCCAGAAAAACACAAATTTTATGAGGAACAAACCAAAAATAAGAAGCAAAAATCTATTCATTCTGTGAAAATCTGGAAAGTTGAGAGGTATAGTTAAGCCCGGGCTGTCTTTGAGTTTGCCACCCTTCCTCCTCACAAAATCATGGTCGAATGGAACCTCCCTCCTGCAGCCATTCCAATGAACCATTACTTGGTTATTTCACCCCATTTACCATAAACACTAATATACATACTGCTTTACTTCTATGAAGATTTGGACTTCATTTGAAAGTTTTATTTTGCATTTTACAGCACAAACGCTAAGACATCTGTTAAAAGAAGCAATGCAGTCTCACAATGAAAATAGACTTAGCATTAAAACTTGTCTGCCCTTGAAACTCACATTCATTGAAACAGCATTGAAACCCACATTCAAAGAAAATACATTTTGCCAGTGGCAGATAAAGATTAACTTTGGGCTGTTCTCATATCATAGGCCCCTTGCACATGAAACATACACGTGCTCTTTGATACACCTTTCTGATTGTATTAAATTATATTCCTTGTACAATACAGTACAGTTGTTAGACGGCATTTTAAATTTATTGTTTTGAACATTTTTCCAGTAAACAATGAAACAAAATGCATGCACCAATAATGACAAAACTGCCCAATTCAGAACATTTCCATCATAAAAGTCTACTCAAACTTCTACAGTCCACCAGTATCAGTACATGTGCACAATCTCTGAAGAAGTAAAAGTAATCTAAATAATTCCACATTATTGAAATATGTAACTAATGAAGAGGTTGCTGCTAGCAAACAACTTTATATTTCATTGTTTCATGTACAAATAAAGTGCCTGTTGCCCTTGAGGAATAAATTGCCTATGTTGCATTAAAAAAATGATAAGCTAGTAATATTGCAATAAGGAATGGATGGCAAACTGATAACAGGTTCATAGTTACTAGGTATCTTCACCAAAATGGACTGCAGCATCCACCCCCTTTACAGCACAGTACAGTACAATATCAACAAAGCATCTACCTACTGTGGGAGTAGAACCCACAGCCTTCTGCATCAAAAGCAAGTACACTGCTTGTTGTATTATTAACAATGCAAGCTGACTTACTGTAAGCAGCACTAAACTTTTTTTCCCCTCCAGCAATCAGCTTCTTGTAAAATCTACTTGACACTCAGCTGTATCCCTGAACTTTGAGCACAAGAAATCTAGAAAAAGCCAACATTTATTGGGGGGGGGGGGGCAAAAACCAGGGGCACAGTTTAAATATTGCTTGTATAATGTTGGAAAGTTGCTAGAATGAAATACTGCATTATCACCATACATTTCACTGCCAAGCATTGACCCCAGGACGCTGTGCAAAACAGTCAAAGGAACATACCAGTATGCCAAATCATCTGCTTTCCAAAAGAGAGGAAGACTGAAACTTAAATGGCTACCATTTAGTGAATTCAGTTTTCACCATAGCTGTCAACCTCTTAGCACAAAACACCTGAACAAAGCCAATAATGGGGGAATACAGCCCCCAAACATATTCAGTGAATTCAGTTCCCACCATTGCTCTCAACCTCTTAACAAAAAACATGTAGACAAAGTCATTAATGGGGGAATACAGCCCCCAAACATATGCAGTGAGTTCAGTTCTCACCATAGATAGCTCTCAACCTTAGCACAAAAAACTTGGACGAAGCCAATAATGGGGGAATACAGTCCCAAAAATAGGGACAAATGTCAAATACCCATCTTATAAACTTAGAAAATTGCTAGAATAAAAGGTTTTGTGTTACCATGTACTTTCTGAAGAATATGAAGTCTGAAATTTAAATGCCTGTTATTTTTATTTATTTAACATGTGTTAACCAGGAAAGTCTGACTTGGAACAAAAGCCAATTTTCAGCAGATGCCCAAGGAGAAACACTCCAGACATATGTCTTTGTAAGACTCCACATAGAAGGCACTCCAGCCAAGAATCAAACCAGAGAACCTGTAGCTGTCAGGCAGCAATGCCACCAGTGCACCACTGCACTACTGACTGTGCAAGGTAACAAAAATACAGAAACCACAGATTTTATGAGGAACAGAACAGAACAAATATGAAGCAAAAATCTGCACATTTTGTACAAATGGTGGTGGGTAGGGAATTCAGGCCCTTGCCACCTACAACCAAGGTACAGGGTTCAAGCCTGTCTCAAGCCTGAGGTTTTCTCTACCTACCCCATGTGTTCTCCCTAGCCACCAGTATACAACAACTGGGGCATTTCACACACACACACACACACACACACACACACACACACACACACACACACATGGGTCCAGGGCCTTCTATTGTAGTACAGCTCCATATTCCACTTGCTACATGCATGGGTCCAGGGCCTTCCATTCTTGTACAGCTCCATATTCCACTTGCTAAGCTCCCGATGTCACCGATCCTGTGATGAGTCCTTCCTTCCTGCAAGAGCAGGCCAGCCTGCAGACGTTGCAGTCCAATCCTTTTTCCAGTTTATGCAGTTGTAACTAACTGCATAGACTTCTGGGATGCTCTTGACTGATGTGTTTCTAATCTGGACTACTGCTGAATCAGTCCGGTGCTCTGCACATGCTCTTGACTGGTTCACCAGCAGTCTGGATGTCAGAAATGCCGCAAGTGCACATGCGTGAGGTCCATGATTTTAGTCTTTTTTTCTTTAATTTCTTTTTTCTTTCTTTCTTTCTTTTGGGGTCTTTCTTCTTTCTTTTACAGCTGGGGGAGGGGCGCTGCAGTCCTGTAATCCAATAGCACGGGCCACCCCTTAGGGGCACTGCTTTTTCAACCAATGTAATAATTTCTTCCTCCTTTCCTAACTACTACATTCCAATTATGACTGAATCAGAAAATTATTTGTTTATATTTCAGAGTGAGAACTTAATGCTGATAAGTTCTTACTATGTAATTTTGATGACTCCTACCCATCACTGAATCTGGATGATTATCCTCCTATTGATTTAATAAACTCAGTAAAATATGTAGATAATAACAGTTCATCAGAACAGGGATCATTTTAACACAGATACTATTTGCACGATATTGCATAATATCAAAAGATTTATGGCTGTACCAAAACTGTCCTTGTTTTATAAAATATCCTATATAAAACTGAATACCTGCCTGAATATTTGCTCTAAATTACTTTTTAGTTGAAGTCTTCCTTTCCATTTTAATAATGTATAAAAAGAGTTAAAATTATTTGTGCAATTAAAATATGTCAGAATAGTGTATACTCTACTAGCTGTCCTGAGAAACAGTAAATGCCTCAACATTCTGAAGATATACATCAATTATATATTAGCAAAAGCTTTTAAACTTTTTTAAAACCGTAAATTGTTCCCAAGTGACAAAAAAATGAGGTCTCTACTGAGTACAAATCTTGTTTAATTACTTGAAATTAAATAATATAATTGTTGCTGCTTTTTCTTAGTTAACCAATTATTAACTTCTGAAGGTCTACCTATATTAATGTGTAGTTTCATCCAGTAATTTTTTGTCTATAATAATGTGTGGCTTTATCCAATTATTTAAAAAATGTAGCACTGAATCTATATACTTTACATAAATTTTACATAATTTTACAATTTCTTTCCAATTAGTTATACTGAACATTTAATATATTTCTGGCAAAGGCAAATAATTGAATCAAACTGAATCAAATGACTTTATTAAAAAAATAAAGAAACTGATTTTATAAATCTTATTATAGCGAGAATTTAAGACATTTGTATTAAAAAAAAAGTTACATACCTATGTTTAAGAGAGTTTTTACTGCTTTCCCCAAAATCATAGTGTTGTACAACACAATGTCAATGAAGCTTAAGAATGCTGAATTTATGTGAGATACTTTTCATAAAAATCAATCTGATTTTAACCATATACAGTACTACTTATTTCAATGTTAATTAAAAAAAAAATAGTTTTAAATAATTAGAATAAAAAAGATACCAGATAAACACATTCCATTTACTAAACTATTGTACATATACATCTATATGTATATATATATATATATATATATATATATATATATATATATATATATATATATATATATATACATACAAATCTGTCTATAATGTGTGTGTGTGTGTGTGTGTGTGTGTGTGTGTGTGTGTGTGTGTGTGTGTGTGTGTGTGTGTGTGTGTGTGTGTGTGTATCTATATATATATATATATATATGGGTCCTGGTCTTATGATCGAAAGTACATTTCATAGAAATGTACATGATTGAAATCACTTTCGCGATCGTGCATTTTGTTGAAAATGCACTTTCACTGAAAGGTGACTAAGCAAACAGGTGTTTGCATGTAGAGTTAGTTGTACATCAACTGTACTGTTGATTGTACAATTATACACACACGCACACACACACACACATATATATATATATATATATATATATATATATATATACATAAACTCTGATATCACACAACAGCAGGAAAGAGGCATATTCCCCAGGACCACTGTACTATGAACTTGCACACAACACAGTTGTCAGTAGACAGCAAAACTGCAATCATGTGTGTGTGTGCGTGTGTCTATATATATATATATATATATATATATATATATATATATATACATATATAAATATATATATGGATCATAGTAAATTACCGACACCAGAAGTCCGAAACACCACACCACCAAAAGAACACAGTAAAAAAACATCAACAGTACAACATACCCTAAAACATTTCTGAAGGGGGTCAAGCCCCCTTGCACTACCCACGCCTCCTTCTAATTATATATATACCAACTCAAAGATTGCACTACAGTGATAGAAAGGGTATATTTCCTGATCATCACTGTACTGTGCTGCCCATTTAAAACTATGCGCGCTTTGTGTTACCTGTTTCTTTGGTGTGTGTTTCAGCATATATATCTAGACAGAGAGAGGGAGAGTGATTTATATAGATATAGCTCTATAGCTATATAGATGTAGATATAGAATATGTATACATATATATATATATATATATATATATATATATATATATATCTTGAGAGAGAGAGAACGCACACACGCTACTTATTTCTGTAAAGTGTTAATAGCAAGATTTAGATTTTTTTCTGTTTTTCTTACTTTTAACTACAGACATTTTGTTCTACAGTGGGAATATTATTACTTTGATAAAGAGGAAATAAAAGCAAGATCTCTCAGTTGGAGAAAAGCAGCACTGTATCTGAGGGGACCATTTACTCAGAGTGAAACTCTTCAATTCCGCTATCATCTTTTTAAATCCACTACTGTATTATATCAGTAAAACATATAAGAACATTCCATTAAGCATTGTATAGACTCTCAGAAAATATCTAATTACTTCAAAATTAGATTGACGGGAAAAGAATGTGGTTGACAGTTTTACAAGCATTATTGATAGTTTTGCAAGCATCATCTTAACAAGGTATAAAATGATGGTGTGGGATTATTTTGTAAATAATTCGTTATTATTATAGTTACGCAAATGCCTATTGTACATGGATTTTATTGATCTCTATTCACTGTATTTGTATTTATGTTGGTTTACTATTTTGTTACATATGTTGTAATAATGTAGCTTTTTAGAAAGATACTTTCCAAAAATAGTTAAACAATTTCTGCAGCAAATATTCTGTCACTAAGTACACATAAAAGAAATCTCACAAAATTTTGAAACACATTTACTTATGTTGATCCTAGGCATAGTAGTGAATCTAGTAGTGATCCTAGTAAACAAATTCAAAGAAGTAGACAGCCCATGAAGGTCTATATGTAATTAGTCACATACACAAATTCATTAAAGGCCCTAGTGTAAAATGTATGACTTGAGCTAGAAAGACCCTCCAGCATCATGTGCCTAAATGTGATTCAGGAGCATGTTAGCCATGATGAGGTTAGGCCTTATTATCATCCAATTTCCATGTTTTCAGAATTGTTAATACTACCACAATGTGCAGATCATGAATGACCTGCACATCATGCTAGGACACTGCTACTCCATGCTAGGACACTGCTACACATCATGCTAGGACACTGCTACTCATCATGCTAGGACTCTGCTACACATCATGCTAGGACACTGCTGCTCATCATGCTAGAACACTGCTACACATCATGCTAGGACACTACTACTCATCATGCTAGGACACTGCTACACATCATGCTAGGACACTGCTACTCATCATGCTAGGACTCTGCTACACATCATGCTAGGACACTGCTGCTCATCATGCTAGGACACTGCTACACATCATGCTAGGGCACTGCTACTCATCATGCTAGAACACTGCTACACATCATGCTAGGACACTGCTGCTCATCATGCTAGGACACTGCTACACATCATGCTAGGGCACTGCTACTCATCATGCTAGAACACTGCTACACATCATGCTAGGACACTGCTACACATCATGCTAGGGCACTGCTACTCATCATACTAGAACACTGCTACACATCATGCTAGGACACTGCCACTCATCATGCTAGGACACTGCTACTCATCATGCTAGGACACTGCTAGTCATCATGCTAGGACACCGCTACACATCATGCTAGGAAACTGCTACACATCATGCTAGGACACTGCTACACATCATGTTAGGACACTGCTGCTCATCATGCTAGGACACTGCTGCTCATCATGCTAGGACACTGCTACACATCATGCTAGGACACTGATGCTCATTGCTAACTGTAACTAAAGTGCTCTGAATTGCTGTTGTATAAGGATTGCCTGTACTGTTAACTGGCATAGATAGTGAAGCATAAAACCCTAGCTGGGATAGGCCTCAGTCAAAGGGCATTTTTCCATAACTACTGTGACTTTTAATTACTGTTTTGCTGATCTATATCCATGATATAACTTGTACTTTAATCTTTCTTTCCCAGAACTGCCCACAATCACAGCTCCTAACTTCTTTACCCTATTTCTCTCCCTAACAGTTTCCCTCTGCAGCTGGCTGGCTAACTTTGCCCCCCACCCACCCAAGACCTGTGGACTATTGCTTTCACAAGGTCCAAGTCCAGTGCTACTTACTAAGCAAAAAAAAGAACACAGTGTATGTGTCACATCTTGTGTTTTACTACTAATTAGGAGTAGTGCACACTCAATTGGGCCAGCGCTGATTTCTCCTTTATTTCCCTCACCTTAAAATCTCCCTCCCTTCACACTTCCTACCCTTCCATACCAGAATTCCCTGCTAAAAAAAAAAAAACTAAAATAAAAGACTAGTACTATCTGGATAATTACTTACTTTGGTAATCCATAGCTTGGTGGTTTAGGCCCTGTTCCTTTCGCCCATGCTACGCAAGGGCTCACTTCGTGCCCCACCTGCCCCTGCTATGTCTATATTTATTTTAAGCTATAGCCTCTTCCACAACCATCAACCAATCAAGACAAAACTTAGAGCTTCTCTCCTCCAACATACAGCATCCTACTTCCTATCACACGTCTCACCTGACATAGTCATGCTACTACCTAAGGTGATTACACTCCTTACCTGCATTCTTCTTGCACACCTCACATCCTACCAAGACACCACAATAGTCACACCCAACCACCTTCACTGCACCCTCACCTCAACTTCCTTCCAACACCCACTCACTAATTACATTTCCCCTAACATCAAAAACTCCATCCCAATTCACCCACTCAATTACCAAATACCTACTACTTTTAAGCAAAAAATATCCCTAAAATATGACAGGTTATTAACAACCTTCATAAAGCTAATGTTTCTTATCCTGTCTAAATTAGCCGTCAGTGGTTATGTCCATCCGAACCCTGGTCCCACCATCACCAACTCCACCCCGAACACTCTCCCAAAGTACTACCCCATCTCACTAAGTGCAACTAACAAAAAGCCATCTGATCTCCTCATCATGTGTCTAAACATCAGAAGCATATCTAATAAAATCCAAGAACTACATGCAAACATAGCCTTATACTCCCCTGATATTCTCATCCTCACTGAATCCTGGGTCAAACCTCACATCAAAAGTGAGGAAATACTCCCCTCTGGCTACAACATCCTTCATGTAGACAGACTATCCAAGAATGGGGGTGGAGTAGCACTAATGTTTGAATACCACCTCAACATCCAAATTCTCAACAAATCTGCTCCCCAGATTGGGAATGAAGAAATCTTATATGCCAATCTTAAACTAAATCCAAATAAAATGATCAACATCACAGGATGCTATTTCCCACCAGGTCAAAACACATCTCCCCTAGAAAACCTCCTGAACTGAGCCAACTATTCTCTACCCCAGGAAACTATAATCCCCAGTGACTTTAATATCAGCTGGCTATCTTGTAGTAACAATCACCCAGTCCACCACTTAAATCTACATGGTTTCTCTCAACTAATACACTCACTTACCCATATAAATAAAAACCCTAACAATCATACCATTCTCGACTGGATACTAGTCAAAAAAATATCCTCACTCATACATAACTGGCTGTCTACCTTAGACAAATCTGAAACAAGGCAAACTTTAACCTTCACTCTTTTATCTCTTCCCTCCAAAAATGTAACTAGACTCCACTAAAGTACCTCAGTCTAGATGAAGCCGTCCACTTCTTCAATAGCACCTTCCTTCGTCTTTCGGCTTTTTCCCAGTTAGGGGTCGCCACAGTGGATCACCTTGACTGCTAATGATTGGCAGTGGAGTTTTACGGTGTCGAGTTGCCAGCCCAGCGTCCAACCTTCCACAGGAGGCACACACATGCACACACTCACACCTAGGGCCAATTTAGAGTATCCAATCCACCTACAGCATGTCTTTGGTATGTGGGAGGAAACCGGAGCACCTGGAGGAAACCCACACGACCACAGGGAGGACTTGCAGACTCTGCAGAGAAGGCACCCCATTCGAGGATCGAACCGGAGAACCTCTTGCTGTGAGGCGGCAATGCTAACCACTGCACCACCGTGGCCGCCCTTCATTAGCACCTTCCTAAACATCCTAAACACCCATGCCCCCATAAGAAATAGCACAGTCAAAACTCAGAACTCCCCCTGGCTACAAAAAAGCAGCAGGGTACTAATAAAAATCAAAGATAAGGCTTTGGAACACTGGCGCCTAACAAAACACCCCTCCTCTAGGAAATCTTTCCTTGAGTTGCACAATAAGGTCAAAAAGCAAATAAAATTGATAAAACCCTATACTATCAGTCCACCCTAATCTCTTCCCATCACAACCCTAAGCAGTTCTGGTCCACAATAAACTCCATCCTCCGCCCAGGTAAAGTAGACACCCCCCACCTACCATTCCCCCCTCCTCCCATAGTATTGCAGACTATTTCAATAAACAAACAGCACTACCCTCCATCCACTCCCCCCACACCCAACCAAATACTCCACTCCCTGGTTTTTCCTTCTCCTCAGTACCCACCTCCTATATAAAAATACTTCTGTCAAAACATAAGCCCACAAAACTAGCAGCTGACAATCTCCCCTCAGAAGCCAATGCCCTAGCATATCCTGTTTCTATTTTAATTAACCATTCCATATCAGAAAGCTATGTCCCCACTCTATGGAAAATATCACGTATTATTCCCCTCCATAAAGGCAGCTCCTCCACTGATATTTCCAATTTCCACCCCATCGCTATCCTTTCTCCACTTTCCAAGATACTTGAGAAATGTATTAACTCTCAAGTCTTAGAGTACCTCCTAGCTAATAATCTCATCTCCAGCACCCAACATGGCTTCAGGCCATATCACAGCACGACTACTGCCTTGCTCTCTTTCACTAACTCTATCCTTCATCATAAAAACAATGGCATGTTCTCCACTGCTATATTTCTGGATCTGTCAAAGGCTTTTGACATGGTCTCACACAAAAAACTAGTCTCTGTTCTCACTAACCTATCCTTTTTCCAATCAGCTACTGATTAATTCCACAGCTATCTAACCGGCCACTAACAATCAGCTGTTTGGAAAGATAACCTATCTCCCCGACTTTCTGTTACACTCAGTGTTCCCCAAGACTCAGTCCTTGGCCCCCTACAATTCTCCATTTTCTCCAATGACCTACATATCACCACCAAGCATGCTTCTCTCATACAGCATGCAGATGACTCCACCCTCATCTACTCTGCCCCAACAATACTGGATCTCCAAAAGATCACACAGGAATCTTTCTCATCTGTTGAAAGCTGGCTATCCAGTGCCCAGCTACTACTCAATCCAAGCAAGACTAAACTCCTTATCTTCCGCCCCTCCACACCTATCCAAATTACCCCCCACTTCAATATTCTAGCCAAAGACAATACTGTCATCTCCCCAGCAGATCACTCCAGACTACTTCATGTGGAGATTGACAACAATCTCAAATCTGACACCCACATATCTCTTACCATAAAAACAGTACACAAAAAGCTAGGTTCATTGTATAGATACAAACAATACCTTACCAAGACAGCCAGAATTTCTGTTGCCAATTCCCAACTAATCCCCACCTTACTTGCCTCTTCTATACTTACCAGTCTTAGACAGACAGACCTAAACAAGCTTGAGGCTTGCTACAATAAAATTGCAAAATTTGCTACTGGCATGTCCTATCGCAGCCAGCACTCTATCTCACTTAGGGAACTTGACTGGCTTGAACTCCCTCAACTTCTTCAGCGAATCAACTCTCACTCACCCACAAACTAGTAAACCATCCTCTTAAAATCCCATCCCTTCAAAATCTCCTCCAACCCTACTGCTCCACTAGACCCCTATGGTCCAGCAGCAAAAATCTGCTTCTTATCACCAAACCCAAAAACTCAGCAGGAGAAGCTCTACTCTCCTGTGCCATATCCAGACTATGGAACAGCCTCCCTCCTCAATAACCACACTACCTTCTAGCAGTCACTTCCAGACTGCACTTACGTCTCACCTAAAAATGCACTGGCTATGCTTTGTTCCATTCCTGATTAAAACCCTCCATCTTTCTCTCTTCCTCCCTTGAATTCTTACCCCAACATTGTATAAATGACTGAGGCCCTACTAACTGGTACAGAATATGTTAGACCTTAAGTACTATCTATACATTTAGTCTTCTATATTCCTGGTATCTAGCCAGAAATTGCTAAGTCTACTATTTCTATGTAATTCATTGGTTCTTTAATATTGTATATTCAATTAATGCAACCAATTGCTCTGTTTATTGTATGCCATCTTCTTTAATAGTACAGTAAATTCAATTGGTCATGTGCTTTGCTCATTTATAATTTTGTGGAGCTTTTCTACCTAGGCTTCTGTTGAAAAAGGACTTGTGTCCAGTCAGAACTTCCCAGTAAACAAATGTAAATAAACAAATAAAATAAATAAATGTAGGTTGTGGAGTCTCCCTCCAAGCACTCTTTCATACACACACACACACACACACACACACGCACACACGCACACACGCACACACACACACACACACACACACACACACACACACACACACACACACACACACACACATACACTATAGTCCCTGTAACTGTTTCCACCCTCCCATGACCCCCCCACAATACTTAAGTGCCATTGCAGCATGTATGACTAAAGATTTGGTGGTCTAGTGTATCCCACTACCCAGTAATCCCCATTACAATGTTGATGCTATTATGGCACTTTTAAAGTGTCAGCCCTGGTATTCTAGTAGTTCTCCACACTTTGCACTTCCATTGGTGCCATTGTGGCACTTAAGACTGTTAGGCCCTGGTTTCTTGTGGTTTACCTCCCATCTCCGTCATGCATTATGTGCCTTAAAGCACTTTAAGGAGTATTCCTTGCTGTCTAGTGTAGTTCCTCCACTCCCCATCCCCAATGTAACATTTGTGCCATTATGGCACTTTAGAGACTCATCCCCGGTGTCCAGTGATTCCCCACACCCCCTGTCCTTCTAGCAATGTTGGTGCTATCATGCTAATGTGTTCCCTGGCAGACTGCTAGTTCTCCCACTCCTGATGCCTGTACTACAATTTGTGCCATTACCACACTTCAGAGTTGTGTCTGGTGTTCCCTTCATTCCCATCATGCTGTTCTGTGGCTTAGGGCACTATTCTCTGCTGATACAGTATATTGAGCCCCCCCCCCCCCAGTCCATAGTAACAGTGTACTGGTACAGCACATTTATACAATTATTCTCCCTTATGTCTGGTAGTTAAACCCATCCCCAATCACTGTTTTGATGCTAGTGCCATTATAAAACTTTTACAGTAAGCCATGGTGTCTCTTGGGTCTCCCCATCATGTTCCTGTTTGTGGTTGAACATTGCCCTTTTGGCCATGTTTGCTACTGTGAACTGTGATGTGGTGCAAATGATTGTGCTGATCTACATGCCTGAGTGCATTCTTGAATTACTCGGACATGTAGATGGCTTCCCAGGGATGGTTCTGTGGAGAGGGAGGTCACATTGCTGTTTAGCATATGCCTCCCCTGGAACACCTCATTAGCATTCCACATGGCTGTGGCACCAGTCTTCATGCTGGAGGACCATGCAGCACCATGCAAGGGTGCTTCATGAATACAAAAAATGTACCATAATGTGTACACAGTAGTGTATACGTTGTGATAGGTTTATAGATCTGGCCTATACTTCTTAAAGTCATTGAAAAAATACTTTTCAGGGTTTCCAGTAACAGCATTCAAGAAGAGACATAAAAAATGTTTTTGTTAAATATATGTGAAATTTCTGATTATGCAATAGTGTGTATGTTTCAATATTTTATGAACACAGCCAAAAATGCAGCCCAGCGGATAAATGATTCACTCCAAAAAATGCAAATGACATAAAACTATGTGAGTGAATCAAAACAATGAGATGGCTCAAGTATAAAAGGCATTAATTTTATTTATATAAAACTCGTTAGCGCTTTCACAGTAATAGCTACTGCTTCATCAGACGTTAAAATCTAAATACTCTAAAACTGATTTAAATACACAACAGTATTTAGATTTTAACGTCTGATGAAGCAGTATCTATTACTGTGAAAGCGCTAACGAGTTTTATATAAATAAAATTACTATCTTTTATACTTGAGCCATCTCATCATTTTGATTCATTCACATAGTTTTATGTCATTTCAAAATTTTATGTTTACTCCATTCTTTGAAACTCTCTTAGCTTATAATTTTAGCTTGGTTTCTTAATAAGTTGTATTAGACCAAATAGGTTAATATTTGGAAGAATGGATAGTTTTGGGACCAGTCAATATTTACGTCACCAAAAATTATTATTTCCAGTTTACTAGTGATTGTTAACCAGAAGAAAATGCCTTCTCCTGCAGAAGATTTAGGTCAGAGGTATACAGTTAGTAGCTATAGGCAGAGATTTGTATTACTTATTTTTAAGTGAAGCTAGTAGCATTTGTAAGTTCCTTCTTGAAAGATAAAAACCCTTTGCATCTATAGCCCATTAATTTATGATAGTAATAATTATATCATAGCATAATAACTAGATTTCCTTATAGTTTTAGTAGTCTTTTTGACACATTTCAATGCTTTCAAACATACCATGGGTATACAATGCTAATCAAGAATATAATTCAGTGATATTGTCTTGCATGCTACATGAACTGATATGGCAGAGATTTAAATACCTATCTATCTATCTATCTATCTATCTATCTATCTATCTATCTATCTATCTATCTATCACAGGTTGTTAACTCAGTGGGTGAGCTGGACCAACAATTATTTTCAGTTACAACCATTCAAAATGGCAGTAAAGCATTATCACATCCTAATTAAACTTATAGCAAACAATGAAATAAACATAGTAACAGACTAAGGTATACATCAAGAAATGCATTTAAAAAGTAATAAAGGATTAGAAAAAGAATAGAAGCCCAGGTACTGAGTATGATGAGTATGAAGTTAGTGTTAACATAAAATATGTACAATATGTAACATATTTACAATATGATTAAACAAGAAGACGTATGGGGTCACTTATGACAATAAGTGTCAATAAATCTGCAGAAGGGTGAGAGAAGTACAGATCATAGTCATAATTAGCTTTTGTTAATTAAGCGAGAACACCTAGAATTTTTTTTGAGACAGAACTTCAGTTATTTGCAAAATTATGGGAAGATGTTCATATTTCATTGTCCATAAGGGAGTGTATTTCATGCAGCTGGGGGCAGTTTTGGAGAAGGCCTTCTCACCAAAGGATTGAAGGGGTATAATTAATTGTAAAGTTTCTTGGTATCTCAGACAGTAGTCAGTCAAAATGGCTTGCAGTGTACTATGTAAGAGGCATATGTCATAGCTTATCAGTGAAAGAGTTTAGAAAGAAGGAGGCTCTTTCAGTAACTGGAAGTCAGTTTGCCCTTTCAGTTGAAACACATAAGTGTTTCAGCTGTTGAGCATGGCAAATAAAACTAAGAATTTTATTTTCAGTTTATTTTTATTGGGGAGATTTTGAATGTGGATTTGAAGGCAAGAATAGGTAGAACATTATAAATAATGATTAAGATGTTAAGAGAAATATCATATTTGTGCTGTGGAGTTAAAAGGTTAGAGACTTTGTAATAGTTGATTTAGTATTTCTGTAGATGAATTTCAATGAGGGCATAAAAGGAGAGGGCTTCTTGGTCTATATTTAGATATTTGTGTTCTCTTTCTCATAGTATAGACATTAGGGTCAGTTGTTATGGGAAGAGCAGCATTGTGATTTTTGATGAACTTAAAGGCATAAAATTAGATTTTGTGTATTAATAAGTTACCAGTTAAATACTAGCTACTGCCAGACCATATTAAAGTCTGTTTGTATGAATTTGTGGTGCAGTGAGACTTGTCTATGAGAATTAGTATAATAAGTTAATTTGAGAACATCAACTGGAAGGTTAATAAAAGGAGAACAGAGGAAAGTCCTGGAAGATACCCCTATTATTCTCCTTTTGAGAAAGCATCAGAGTTGGAGTGCTGAGGCTGGAGGGGTCTAAGAAGGTTCTTTTAATTAAATATTTCTTTATATAACAGCAAACATTGTCAGAACATTACAACAACACACACAACTTCAGGGATCATAAACAATGTAGAAGAAAAGCAACATCAGTTCATAAAATCAGAATTCTTTATTCAGTAAGCGCCTTCATGGGAATGAAACCATTCTGAATGAGACCATTCTGGTCTGAAGAAGTGGGAGTAATTCTCATGAAAGCGCTTACCGAATAAAGAATTCTGATTTTATGAACTGATGTTGCTTTTCTTCTACATTGTTTATGATCCCTGAAGTTCTGTGTGTTGTTGTATGCTGCTATTTCCTTTGGGGTCATTTCACTCGAGCAACATTCCTAGTTCTTGTGTGTGGATTATTGTCAGAACATTGGCAGGACCTAAACTTTAGTAAACATATGTCATTGCTAGCGTTGTCAAATGCTTTTCTGGTTCAAGAAATGTAGCCCCATAAAAATATTCTGTTCTGTATCTAATAGCATTTCTTCAGCCAGGGTATAAACAGCACTAATAGTGCTATGTTTTGGTTAAAAGCCATGCTGCTTGCCAGAAATGATTTTATACGTGTCAGAGTACTCAAATGTATTGGTAAAGATTTTTTTCGAGAATTTTAGCTGCAAGTCAAATGTTAGCTGAGGGTTAAGAGATTATTCAGTGAGGATAAGTTGCTAATTTTAGGAAGTGAGATGATGAGACATGGTTTAAAGATGTGCGGAATGATATGGGTAGTTAAGGAAAAATTAAATATGAAGGTGAGAGGTTTGTTAAGATATTCATAGTAATAACAGAATTTTCTACATTGACGTGGGTAGTCTATATTATCTAGAAAATATTTACAGTTTTGGAGGAAATATCTTTAATATAAAAGGTGGCCTTGCCAATAAAACTCTAGATGGGAGTGGAGTCTGTGAATGATTAAAAGGTAGGGGATAGGGATAAGATTTGATATATCTGGTTGTTTAGATCAGATTTTACTGCTGAGGAAGAGTTAAGTATAGGGAAAATGTTGCAGGAATTAATATGCTTCACTGACTTCCAGAAAATTTTGGGCTGACCATGGAAGGAATGTCAAACAGATCTGAACGAAGTGATATTTGATTTTATTTTGACTCTTGCTTTTAGTCATAAGTAGTTGTTGTGATCATTAATATTATTGCACTTATTTATCTCTAACATTAATGTATTATCCCTTTCTTTTATTTACTTTATCTGGGGAACATTGTAATTTCTTAATCTAACCCGTGTTAATGAAAATGTATTTTAAACAGTGGAAAGTAATTTATAAAATGTAGGAAAAGCAGAAGTAGTGCCACTACAGGAATAGAGTGGGGTCCAATCTTTCTGTAACTATTCTTGCCTAATAATGATGGAAAAAGATTCAGCAATAGGTCTATTATGAATTATTAAATGTATGAGTTCAAGACACTTAAATAAAGGATCAAGAGAGAAATGTTCAGTCAGAATGGTTGTCAGTATAGTTAAGTGTTATAGCTTGTTAGGGATATTTGTAATGATTTGATCAATAATGGAAGACTTCTGGGGTTTGGATTAGCTCTGGTTCAAGCAGATACCATTTATATATGATTATTAAAATAAAATGATTAAGAGATGATCTGTTTCTTTTCACCTAGACAAAGTTAAAGACACATTTGTGATCTTTAGCAGTACTGAATATATGAAGTAAGGCATTTTGTATAGCTGTCAGTGTACAGGATGGTATGTAGATAGTGACATGTAGCATTTTTGTGTGACCATTAAGTTTAAATTGGAGAAGATTATAGTTAGGTGCTCATAGGTTCATAGGTTGGTACTAGGCTATCGGCCCTAGGGCCTATACAAACCTAGCCAAACAATTCCCTGGATATTTCCTCCCACAATATTTACTTCCCTGGACCCCTGTCTAGCAGGGTGACTGACATGATCCCTGGGGTGAATTTCCTATCTCCCATCCAATCGTCAAGGTTCCTTTTGAAGAGGGCCAACGAGGCACTCTGCTTGACATGTATGGGCAGTCTATTCTAGAGTATGGGGAGTCTCTGGGTCAAGAACCTATCCCTCCAGCATGTTTTGTTCATTGTGATGATGAGGTTTAGATCCCTGGAGTGTGTGGCTCTGAGGGATTGGGATTTCTTTAAGTGGAGCATGTCCAACAGCTCAGGGTTTGACATGGCCTTGTATGTTAAGCAGAGATCGCCTCTGAGTAGACGATATGCAACAGAGTATAGCTGTAGTTTTTTTAGACGGTCAACATAGGGCATCTGCTTTAGGCCTGTGATTCTTTTAATGCAGTATTTCTACGGCCTTTCCATCTGTTGCAGATGTCTTGTGAGGTACATGCCAAATGGGGTGTTGTACTCTATAATGGGTCTAATGAGAGATGAGTACAGTGGGACAATGACCTCCTTCTTTCCTGGATAAAAAGTCCTTAATGATGAGGTGTGCCACAGAGAAGTGTTTATCATTGCTGGCCTTACTTTTGGCAAGTAGTGTTGTAGATATATT
Source organism: Protopterus annectens (assembly GCF_019279795.1). NCBI lineage: Eukaryota > Metazoa > Chordata > Ceratodontiformes > Protopteridae > Protopterus > Protopterus annectens. The sequence goes on from NC_056729.1 coordinate 964,100,290, forward strand.
GGAGGGCTTAAGTTACAGTAAGCATGCCACTGCCTTAACACTATCCAGACCTATGATCATTTATTTATTTATCTTTTGTTGACCAGATTAGTCTCATTAGGCTAGTGGCCTCCTTTCAGGGGAGACCACAGGTAGCATTTTATACTACTAGTGAAAATTTGAGCAGGGTAGCAGGGAAATTCCCTTTTACCTTTTTTGATAGCTTTTTGATAGCTGCCAGAGGATCTTTTACATCCTCCTGAGCTACCACCAATTCAAACCTATGGAACCTCAGTTTAATGTCTTATCCAAAGGACAGCACATTTAGGAGTGCAGACCCCCTTATGTCACATTGCAGTGTCAACAATCCATCTGCCTTCTGTGGGTCTAGAACCCACAACTATCTACACCAAAGGCAAGTGTGCTAGCTGTTGTAGCACTGACACAAACATGACAGGAATCAGAAATTCTAGTGTTAATCCAAGAGCTGTCTTTTTTCCTTGCAGTTTGCAGTTTGAGTTTATATTAGTTTATCCACAGTTCAAGGTTACTCCATTTATTGATGATGCTGGCAATGGCCAAATGGGCAATGACTATTTTTTGCTTGGACTGGTGAGTGGGAGTTGATTTTAAGTTAGACCATAACTGGATTCAATATTTCTACTTAATACTAATTCATATGGTTATCTGTATTGTACGGTGAATAAACCAAGTCTTCCACCTATGGTATAATAATTCTGATTAATAAGGAATTTTTTAGTCAATTTATTTTGCATTGTTTCAATACCTTTTAACTAGGTTGAAATATATATATATATATATATATATATATATATATATATATATATATAAACAGAACATACTACAGTACTGAATGACTAGATGAATATAAGACCTATATAGTTTAATCATATATATTTTTCATCTTTAATGTAATATTTGTCTCAATCTTGTGCAACTAACATTATTGGCATGCTTGTCAAAGGATAAAATTAATAAAATCATTAGTCCATGATCTGTATATTCACATACTTGACCCACAATATTGGACTGAAGGAAAAAAAGCTGGATAAATATAGGGTTTTCCAAAATACACTACATCACAGTTGTCTATGCTAAATCACAGTCCTGACAGTTCTGCTTACCTCAAAATTTCTCTTAAATATGAATTTATTATATTTTATTTATTTATTTATTTATTTATTTTACATTTGTTGACCAGGATAGTCCATTTATATTTATTATATGTCCATTTTCTGTAGAGGCCCAGGGAGAAAAGCTCCCAGATAACAATACACATTGAACAGTTAGTAAATGCTAGTTTCAAGCAGATTACAGTCATAAGCAATACCAGCATTTAGCACATATAGTACTAATTTATTATAAAACACTTTACCAAACATAACATTATTTTCAAAGTTATATATACATAACATTACATTCAGGTTTAAGACACACTGAGAAACAGTTATTAAAATCACTGTTGCTTAAGACAGTAAATCCAGTTTTATAGTCACTGGCATATTTACCTAGTTGACAACTCTTATTTTTTGGAAAAGTTGCAAGTGCTAATTTAAATGAGAACAGGTTCAGTGTCAAATCCTGTGAGACCTCTGTGGTTTCAAACAAGTAGTCTGAAATGTTGTCTTAAAAAGATACAGCCAGCTTCTTATCTAACAATATCAGTATTCATCTTTTTTATGAGTTTGCTCTAGACCAAGAATTTATAAATGGTTATATGAGGCTAAACCCAAAAATATGGTTCCTGTTTCCTTTCCTTTATCCATTACCATACGGATAAGGTCATAAAATTCAACCAGATTAGTGATGGTTGACCAATTCTTAATGAAGCCATGTTGACTTAAATCTAGTAAATCCAGATACTGAATTTTCTTAACAATCACTTGTAGTAAACATCTTACAAAACTTTTAGACAGAATTATTATTAAGCTGATTGGTCTGTATTTTTTAGTTTTTCTCATATTGCATTTTTTTATAAATATTGGTGTTATGTATGAGACTTTCCAGTATTTTTGGGCTATTCCAACCTTTAGCAAATTATTTATTTACATTTTTATTAGAGCTGGAATCAATTCATTCCTTATATTCTATAGCCGTATAACAGGAATATTGTTGGATACATTTTTATTAATTTTATTTGTAGCATTACAGATATTTTCTACATCTGCTAATGGACATTCAGAAATGGTATTTTACAGTCTCAAAATGGTCATTTGATGTCTAATACATCCATCTTTTGCAAAATATGTATTAACTTTATTGGATAGGGCTTTTGGATCTATGAATCTCCCAGCATCCATCATTAATTAGGTTAGCTGAAGACAAGACTTAGCAACATCATTAATATATTTATAATATTCATTTTTATTAAGCATGTCTAAAGCAAGTTTCTTGTCATGATTAAGTTTTGCTGTCTTGTTCTTATCCTTTAATTCCTAATTTATTTTGTTTAGCTTCATGTTTTTTCTTATCAGGACATTTTTGTGTAACCTAAAATATGTTTCTTCTTGTGCAAGGTTGTCAACTTTGAATCCCAACAAAAAGGGTTATTATTTTTTTATTAAAACAAGTGATTGTATAGACACTACACCATCCGCTAAGAGTTTTTCTAAACTTTTATAATCAAGCCGCAACTAACATCAAAGTTTAACAGATCTTGCTTTAATACAGACCAATTAATTAAGCCATAATTGTACTTAGTCATAATGTTAGATGATATTAAAGTAGAGTGAAGTGCATATGAAATGAAGTTATGATGATATCGTGCAGGAGATTGATCGATAGTTAAGTTGCTAATTACATCTAAATTAGGGCCTTCTACAGTGTCCAGCAATATGTTACTTCTAGTATTATCTTATACCAACTAGTGGAGATCATTAAGGTTTATTATATCCAATAATCCCTTTGTACGGACTGTCTGTGTAATGAAGTCACTCCAGTCTATAAGTGGATAGTTGAAATCTCTTGTCAATAGGATAGTTTTAAAGTCCAATAAGCCTTTCAATCTAGATAAGCAGTTAAAATGAATGTGTATCAGTAGTAAATATCATATAGCCGAATATGATTCATAAATTGCAATTCCTCTCCAAAGTAGGTATTTTTGTAGCCAGAATTTCAGTTATCTTGCTTGACTAAATATGAAGGAATATAATCATGAATCAATAATAAGATTCCACTAGCCCTAGACTGCTCACTCAGGCATAATTTTGACAATTGGGAAGACAAAGTCTTGAGAGTTTCACTATTCTGTAATAGCATCAATATTATAATCTTTATACTTAATCAAGCTTAGTAGGGTTTCATATTTATTTCCCAGGCCATAAACATTTCTACAGTTACATCTTATATGCATATCAGGTCTTGTGTTTGGACTTTGCTTTTTTATTTTTGTATTTTGCATTTCTAAAAATAACTTTTGGTGTAGACTTATAAATTTCTACAGACAAAACCAGCTCCATAAAGACTTAGGTGAGAAATGTCTCATGTAAACATGCAGCAGTCTAGAACACAAGTTTTCATAGTAGGATGCTACCTTTATATTGTGTCCCATACCAAGCTGTTGCATGTGTGAGAAAATGGACTTTGGTAAATTTATAATGATGTGCACACACACACACACACACACACACACACACACACACACACACACACACACACACACACACACACACACAAATAAATAAAAATGGTCTGCAGCCCAATATTAAGTGAACACCAAACTAAATGCCAACAAACTTAGCATCTAAGTTTTTTGTTTGTTTTAAATTTATAATTATTTCATTTAAGGCAAAGAAGAATCTCTCTAAAAATTATTTCAACTGACATGCCCACTAAATATTCTAACATTTTGAATGCAGTATTTTTCATATGCGTTATTGGAATATCATGCAAGCTATTTGCTCTGTTAAGAATTATTATTTGCTTATTGTTTTGTCTAGATATTAAACTTTATTTACTAAATTGGATGTAGCAACCCGTTTTAGAGATGAAAGCTAAGATACAGTATTTTTGTATTTTTTAGATAATAAAGCTTCGTGGCTGTTAACCTAAGTATGTAGTCATCGACCACTAATAACTCATTAACTTCATTTAATGTTAAAAGTTATAATTTTCAAACACCATAGTGATCATCATGGTTCTTATCAACTATGCTAAGTCTATTACAGTGCTTCTACTTTCTTGTCTACCCATGGCCCTTTGTTTCAATTTCTTACTAGCCATTTTTTTAGTTCATTCAATCAAGTCATCATCACTAAGTTCTCTATCCCTTTTCCTGATATTACACTTTCTATTGAGACATATTTTCTCACCCATGTTGGTATTTGTACAAATGTCCACACTTAACCTGCAGTCATTTTTCCATTTCTTTTAAGGTATAAATTTTAGCTTCATTTGTGAAATCACCCTTACTCTTTTTGATATTTGTCTGAATGATAGTAACTTTGGAATACAGTGTTGCAGGTATACTCTGTGAGGAATCATTACTTATGGTGCTGGAGTTCAAAAAACTGTGTGTCATCAACATTAGTTGCATCATAATTCATTGAGCATATCACTGTGACCAGTATTGTTTCCATCATTGTTCACCAGCATAAAACTGTAAGCACTAATTTAAACCCTAACTAGATGTTCCATTATAGTACTGAGAATAATTTCTAAATTACACAGAACAGAAATTTCAACTGGACTTAGTGTGATATCAGTACTGAGAGAGATTTCACTATATTCATTTTTCCCTTGTTTCCTTTTTTTCTTTTTATTATTATTTTTTAATTTCCTTTTCATTGTCATAGTTTTAGTGTGTTTACTCATACACTCACATAACATTTACTGTTTTTTTATTTTCCATTTTTTGTTCCTTTCTGATAAATAGTTTCTCCCAAATCCAGTGAGTGCAGTGAAATTGCAGTTTTTAGTACTTCAGTGTCTTTACTCCATGATTTAAGATACTCATTTACTCCATGATTTAAGATACTCATTAATAGATCTGAGTGCTGTATTATAATTACATGAACATTCCCGGGGAACATTTGCTATTTTTCTTTCAAATATTATTAGTAAGTTGTCTAATTTAGTGCAAATTGGGCAACATAAGTCTAAGCAAGCCCCTTTTTTAACATAAGCACGACAAGCAGCACTTTCATATAGCTTATTTTTAAAAGATCGTCATGTACATAAGAAATGATAGATTCCATTTAGGATAGTACATAAATGGATCTGGGAACTCACAAACACCAACAGCAATCAAATAGTATAAAGTAACAATACATATAATAATACAGTTTTTAATGCTGTTTAAAAATATACCATGGTGACTGTAGTGCTGTAAATAGTTATTCAAATAAGATCATACTGCCTGCTAATTCCATGCTAAATTCAGTGTCAATTACCTAATTATAAATCTAAGTTTGTGATATCAGCTTATTCATGGCAAATCAAGACAAATGTATTGAACAAATGATGCTATCAACAGATAGTCAAGTCTAAATACTTCAAATTCTCAGTAAAAATATAAACTAAGCTGGACAAGTACCACAGTTACACCAGAAAAATATACAAGCTGTCAAAGGTTTTAGCACTGCAAACAGTTATTAAAGTATCAACATGGCATCTGCTAGTTCCAAGTAAAAACACCTGTCATATTTATGAGTTTGTGAAATCAAATGTCATAATTACTATACCCAGCAGCCCAAGAATAAACTATTTAATAAAAGATATTATACAATGACTAACCATTAACATTCAAAAACGAGCACGCTGATCGGTAAGCCCAACCAGTATGCCTGTTGCAAATCGAGCTTATACCAATGGAAAAAAGTCCAGTTGTCTGAACTTTTTTCCATTACTATATGCTATAACTTTTAAGTTTTCCTCACCATAACAAAAAGAAGTAATAATAAAATTAGAAATCTGGACAGTCCAGAGGTACAAGAGAAACAGCATGGAGAAAATACTAGGAAAAGTAGTTATGCTATTCAAAACTAAAGAAATGTACCCGATTTTCCTTGTATTTTCTCCATCCTGTCTCTATGGTATCCCTAAAGTGTCCGAATTTCAACCTTATTTAAAAAAAAAAAAAGAAGCAATGGAGATCTTTCTTTCTCCTTTGCTTCCTTTCCAAAGCACTGATGTACTGTGTAAGTGTGGGAATGTAAGGCCCATGCGCATGCACAGTACATTGAAAAAAAACAAAAAACAGCAGGATATCCAATAAAAGCAGAAGAACACCATGGAGCCATCATACAAAGACATTATTTAAGAAAAGTATTTTTTTTTCTTAAATAATGTCATTGTATAATAGCAATAACTGAGTCTGTGGTGTGGTATATTATAGCAGTAACCCACACCTGGGTGTGGGTAATGCTGGATTTGCCCATGGTTGGTGTGGTTTGGTCATGAGGGCGAAGCCTGAGTGGCCAAACAAAGACAACCGTGGGTAAATCCAGCATTACCCACACCAAGAAGTGGGTTATTGCTATTATACAATGACATTATTTAAGAAAAAAAATAATTACTTTTCTTAAATAATGGCATTGTATAATGCCTCCTTGCTGCCCTTCCACAGCTGTCTGGTATTCTGCGGCAGTTCTGATGTACTGCGCATGCATATGCTTACGCAGTACATCAGAGCTGTGGACAAAAGCAACAGAGAAAGCAAGATCTCCGTTGCTTTTTACAAACTGTCTCGCTATGTTAAAGGAGTTTAACATAGCGAGACAGCTTTAAAAAAAGCAACGGAGAATCTCCATTGCTTTTTTGAAAAGTTGTCTCGCTATGTTAAACCCATTTAACATAGCGAGACAGTTTTGAAAAAAGCAACGGAGAAAGCAATATCTCCGTTGCTTTTTACAAAGTGTCTCGCTATGTTAAAGGAGTTTAACATAGCGAGACAGCTTTAAAAAAAGCAATGGAGAATCTCCATTGCTTTTTCTAAAGCTATCTCGCTATGTTAAACCCATTTAACATAGCAAGACACCTTTAAAAAAGCAATGGAGATAGAAAGATCTCCGTTACTTTTTTTAAAGCTGTCTCGCTATGTTAAACTTGTTTAATATAGCGAGACAGTGTGTAAAAAGCAACGGAGATCTTGCGTTCTTCGTTGCTGTAAAAAAAGAGTTATACTAATGGAAAAAGTCCGGGCGACCGGACCTTTTTCCATTACTATAACTCTGATTTACAACGTGCACACTGACCAATCAGCATGCACGTTTTGGAGTATTAATGGGGGGTCATTTTATAATGAAGATTTACCCACGGTTGTCTTTGTTTAATCACTCAGGCTTCGCCCTCATGATTAAACCACACCAACCATGGGTAAATCTTCAATATACCACATTGATGTCGCTGGTTATTGCTATATTATAAAATGGGTCCACGGCAGTTGTGTTGTAAACAGTTAGTCAAATTTAAACACTGCAGTTAGGTATCGAAAATGTATACTGAAAAAAAAAAGTGGCAGAAAGAGACAAGCCACACAGGAATTAACCCAGGCTGATGTAATGTAAATAGTTATTCAAATATCAACACACCTTCTCTTAAATCTAAGCTCACAAGCTGTTTGAATGATAAAAGTGTAAACCATGCAGAAGAAAAAAATAAGTAATACCAGATAAATATATCGACTGCCAAGGGTTCTATACCTCTCAACCTGTTTGAGCAAGGAATCTGGACAAAGGCACAAATAATGGGGGGACAAAGGCCTAAAATAGGGACACTTTTTAAATATTGGTCTTACAAACTTATAAAGTGGATAGTATAACAGGTTATGCATTAGTATCAATTTTCTGAAGGATATGAAGTCTGAAATTTAGATGTGTGACATTATTTTTTGGCTTCAGTTCTCAATGATTTGCAGTGATTTGCCAGAAAACCACAATTTTACGAGAAACAGACAAAATATGAGTCAAAATTTTATTTTATTTATTTTATTTTACATTTGTTTACGGGGCTGGTCCAGCTGGATAAATGTCCATTTTCAGCAGAGGCCCGGGGAGAAAAGCTCCAGATACAGACATTAATATAAGAATTTACAAATTTAGTTCACTGAAAAAAAAATTAATAGTATTAGCATTAGCATGTTCTTGCAGAAGCAACAATTAGAAATGAATTACAGACTAAGGGTGTACAAATTACACATGACAGTAGAAAAGATTTAGTGTAAGATTTGTAAGAAGGAGAATAAAAAGTACTAGTAGCACATTGAAAGCTAGTCAGGGTTAGTGCAGGGGCAGAGCCAGTGAGTTTTTAGGTGAGTTCTGAGATGGGATTTGAAACAGGGAAGAGAAGAGATAGCAGTAAGATTGTCAGGAAGAGAGTTCCAGGCTTTACCTATTGTGTTTGAGAACAAGGATTTGCCTGCCGAGTTATTGGATTTGCAAGTTGATATAAGAAGTTTGTTAGAAGAATGTAGGCTTTTAAGGTTGCAGTAAGGAATGATAAGGGAGGTGAGTATAGGGGTGTTAGTAGGTTTGTAGAGGATTTTATGGGCTAAGGAGAGCTGGTGATATAAGATCAGATTTTGCAGCTCAAGCCATCCTAATTGCTTTAAGTTTATGCAGTGATGGGTTCTAAAAGTAGAGCCAGAGGCAAATCTGGCAATACTGTTATAGGCAACAGCCAGTTTGCAAAGGTTTAGATTTGGACAGGTATTTGTAAATAGGGGAGGCATAAAGGAGGGAAGAAATCAGATGGGAATGGGCAATGGAAGTTCTGGTAAGTGGAGTAAGGAATGGTTTAATTCTATACAGGGAGCCTAGTTTTCTGTTAACTAATTTTATAGTGTTGTTAATGTGATAGTCAAAGCATAGGTTATTGTCTATCTCTACTCCGAGGAGCCTGGTAGTGGGGTCAGGTGATATGTTAGTATCATTACTAGACAAGGCAGAGAAGTTGAGAGGAGAGGATTTTCGGGTGGGGGAGAACAATAACAGTTTGGTCTTCTTGGGGTTTAGGATTAAGCATCGTTTTATGAACTATGTTTCAATGGTTTGGAAAGTATGTTGGGTGATACAGTGCAGTTCAGAGGGGGATGAAGAAGAACAAATCAAAGTAAAATCATCAACAGATTGTATACAGGTTGCAGAGGGAATACTGGTATGAAAATCATTAATAAAAATAGAAAACAAAAGGGGGCCAAGTATAGAACCTTGTGGGACTCCAAGGTTAATGGGCAGGTGGTTGAATAAGTTATTGTGCCAGAGCACTACCTGTTGTCTGTTATGAAGATAGGAGTGGAACCACATTATAGCTCTTGAGTCTAATGAGAATGTTTTAAATAAATTTAAGAGTATCTGGTGGTTGACCATATTGAAGGCTTTGGATAGGTCAGTAAAGAGAGCAGAGGTAAGGATATTATTATTTCAATTTTTGTTGATACAATCAGTAAAGGAAAGGAGGGCTGAAGTGGTGCTGTGGAAAGGTCTGAAGCCATGTTGACAGTCAGCAAGTAGGTTGTTATTCAACAGGTGATTAAGAAGTTGTTTTTGGATGCATTTTTCCATGATTTTAGCCAGGGGGGAAAGTAGGGCTATGGGTCGGTAGTTTGAGAGTTCTGTTGAATTTCCACCTTTATGCAGGGGAATGATATGTGAAATTTTCCAGACAGAAGGAATATAGCCTTTGACAATGGTTCTGTTAATCAGAATGGAAATGGGATAGGCTAGTGGTTTGGCTGCAGTTTTTCGAAACTGAGCAGGCAGAAGGTCAGCAGATGGAGAGGAGGCTTTACGTTTGTGGAGAAGAGAATAGATAAGTGATGTAGGTACTGGTTGCAGTTGAAATGTGGGAATAGAAGTGTTAGGGGAGGTGGACTGAGATGTGATATCGGGGCATAGTTGATTAGCTAGACAGTGGACAGTTTCAGTAAAGAATGTATTGAAGGCATCAACGGTTTGTTTAGGGTTGTTTTGGGAACTGCCTATGGGGCAAGGGGTGTTAGAGTGGCCAGGATTTAAGAGACTATTTATTTCTGCCCAGAACTTTTGTGGATTTTGTTGGTTAGCTTGTTGTAAATGGCAGTAGTAGTTTATTTTATCTAGAAGTGCCGCTTTTTTGGTGGAGTTTCTGATTTGTCTAAAGTTAAGTTGGTCTTGACAGTGTGCGAAAAATCTTGACATTGTGCGAAAATCTGTACCTTTGAGACATACGGTTATAGTGCTGCAAAATTTAATCATGTATCAACACACTACGGCAATTTCCAGGTAAAATCACCCTTTCAGTTATGGATTTGAGAATTCAATGTAATAATTATACACAGCAGACCACAACAAAACTAAACAATTGTCCAAAGAAAGATAAAAACCTATAAATGCTGGATAAACATCTCACCAAATGTAACAAAAAATAAAATCCAAAAACAATCAGCAAAGTAAGATGAAACCAGGCCGTGTTTATATAAAGAAGCTACTTTTATTGTATAGACATAAGCACTTTCGCAATGCTAAAGATTACTTCTTCAGATGTAATAAATCTCAAACTCCAATAAATCAATTTATACACCAAATACAGATCACATGACTAAGTCAATTAAAATTTTAAAGGGATAAAAATATATGCAATAAAAATAAACCATCAATATCATATAAACTTATACAAAGCACTTTTTACATGTATGATATAACAATAGTGCTATCTAAAAAGTGGACGTGCCTTCAACAGTGGCTTAATAGGAACTTTATAATTGAATCCCGAGCCCAAATCAGCTAGTAATCTAATTATCCACTTACTTTCAGGACACTCTGTCACGTTTCATATATCTCCTTTTCTTTGACTGACTTCAACCCTACCTATAACTAACAAGCTAAATCTATGTGTAACTGAAATTTCTTTTACATGCTTAGAAAGTGCATTGTTCAAAGACCCATTCCTAATACTGTATAAATGTTCTCGTATACGATCCTTTAGACATCTATCAGTCTTACCTACATAAAATGTTATGTGGTTTCTTTATATGAACATGGCCTGGTTTCATCTCACTTTGCTGATTGTTTTTTTATTTAATAAACAATGTTACACAGCAGTTATCATGCTATTAAATTTAACCACTTCAAAAATAGTTGGTGAAAATGTAAACTAAACAAAAAAGTGTCAAGAGTAATATAAGCTTCACAGAAATTACCTCAGGTTGTAATGCTGACTAACAGTTATTCTGTTATCAACACAACTGTCATGATTGGTAAACGTATAAACTAAACAGAAGATGTAAAAACAGGAATAGCAACTCAGTGAAAGTTGATTAAAGAATAAATGAAGTGATCAAATTTCAATATAATAATGCTGCAAACTACATTTGCTTAAACATTAGGAGAAGAACAAAAATATAGCAAACTTCCTCCAACTACGTAGCTTAACAAAATATAGATCCTCTCATTATCTTTGTAGTGGCAGAGGGCAGCCTGAGAGTGGGGAATGCAGTGCAGAAAGTGTATTTTAAAAATGCAAAATTAAAAAGAGAAGGGCAATAACAGTATGAAGAATGGCTGTACTGGAGTGACTACCAATAAGAAGCTGCCTGAGTGTTATCAGCCAACACATGCTCAGTAGGCAGTTGAGAACACAAAGACAGCAACAAAGCTGGCAACTTGCAGCAGTTGAATTTAAGGTTTACAAAGTGAAATAACTAACAAAGAAATATTATAAAAATTCCACTCATTGCTTTGAAACTGCATTTGTTAATCTAGTATGATCTAACATGTGGTAAAAGGTGGGTCTAAATTAGATGCTCGACCATCCAAAATGGCAAACACCTAATGAGTGACACATATACGCCGAAGGACGAAAAGCGTGAAGGACCTAAATGTCGAAAACTGGAACGTCAAACTAATTCCCATGGCCAGCAGAGTGATCATGGGGAAGAGGAAATATATCCTTTTCCCCACTGTAGTGCGATCTCGGAGTTGGTATATATAAGTAGGGGGGGTGTGGGGGTGCATGGGGCTTGCCCCCCTGCAAAAGTGTGATTAATGAAGTTTGTGCATATTTTACTTACCTGTGTGGTGCTGTTGTAGTTTAAAGTGCGTTCAGTATTACAGTTTTCGACATTTCGGTCCTTTGCTCTTTTCGTAGTTCGGCATATATGTGTCGCTCATTAGGTGTTCGCGGTTTTGGACGTTCTGTTTTCTGATATAGATCCATAAAGGGCAGATGTGTAGTGGATGAATTCTATTAAGAAATGCTGTGCAGTTGACTGGAACAAAGAAAGCTGTAAAAAGTCAAGAGGGGTGGAAGCAATAGAGTTACTCTGAGCAGACAAGGTAACAAATGTCTGCACTATGGATCCGGTTACACAGAATACATGGATGGAGGAAGATGTAAACCATATACTCTTTGCAAAACATGTAGCCATTGCATAAACAATCCACAGGACATTTGGTTTAAAATACACAAATGCACCTTCTGAAATGAACCAACAAAGCAGTTGCTTGAACAACCGTTTTAGTAGTGTGTGTCCTTGTTTCACCAGCTTGCCTGCAGTGTAGGTCCATCTTATTTATAACAAATGATTATCTGACAATTTAATTTCTAAGAATGTCTACAGGTTTCTTTTGGTAGGCAACTAAGTGAATTAGCTACTTGACCCTCCCATACACCCATATTTCTTACTGGTAAAGCATTATTACATGAAAAGGCAATCATCAGTTATCATAAACTCAGGAAGTTGATGACAGCCTTAGTACAGTTGCAGTGAGGCTTTTTTGAAATACTAAAGATTTAACAATCTCCTTCAGATGTATATAAAGTTACCAGAATGCATTCTAATTAAAGGTGCAGATAGCTCTACTAAGAATTGCCAACACCCAGAAAGCCAGCAATTCAAAACACAGAAAAATAATGCTCAAATTACAGAAGGGAGAAAAATTTTACTTTAAGCTTCTTTTGCAGGAGGGCAAGCCCCTCACCCCCTCAAAACTTATACATATCAACTTCAGGTTCGCAGTAACTGAAAGAAGAGAGGAATTAAACAAAAGAAGTGAATCATTGACAGTGCACACTTAGAAATCACACCAGCAATATTTTCATATGGGAAAAAGAGACTGGCATTCTGCCATGCAATATTTTTTCTATGGGTAAATAAAGCTCAGGGAATTTCACCTTGATTAACTGTAGAGAGGCTGGTGCAAACACATTAATCACTAAAAGACCTAAGTACATGCTTAAAACTGTTTAAGACACAGATGTATGCAAAATAATATCTGAAAACACTTTGTGCAGTCCTAGACTTGGTATCTTCATCTGCTTAAGTTATTCTGATTATTCACTGCTATGTCCCATTCTGGTAACCATTTGAAATATCGGAACCACTAGACTGAGTCCTAAAATGCCAAGAATGAATGGCAGAAAGATGAGACTTGTATATACTAAGTCTGAGATGCCATGTCTTCGAATATCCCCTTTTCTCTGCGATCTAGTGATCACAGACTTGGTATATATAAGTTTGGGGAGTGCAGGGGGCTCGCCCCCCTGCAAGCAGAAACTTAAAGGAGAAGAGTAATTTTCAAGATACATTCTACTCTGGTGATTTTGGTCTTTTTTTCTGCTTGTTGGTACTCAATATTTTGAGTGCTAACATTTCGATAGGGAGCCATCTATTTCTCTAAATCACCTGTTTTGTCTTAATTCATATCTTCTTTCAGACTTCAATACAGATATTGTGTAGCATCTGAAACAATGGACAATGCTTAGTGATTCTTGCATTCTGTATAGACAATGTCTGCTGATTTTACAAATATGAGCTTCAGGCCTTCTTGACTGATTTGGCTCTACTGCCAGAATGCATACACATTGGTGCGCATGGCTGTCATGACTCATTTGAGTTCCTCTTCTGGATCATCTCCCAGTCTGAACAGCATGTTTTTTCAATACTCCATTCTTGGATGGCAAATCAGTCTTGATATTAAATAGTTTCAGCCTGCCATAGCATATCAATCTTTAAGATTTAGTAGTGCTTGCAACTGATAATTTATCATTTTTGTAACTTATTCCATAATTTAGACGTGACTGCGGTGGTGGTGCTGCGGTAGCGTTGTCACCTCACAGTAAGACGTTGTCCTGTTCGATTCTCAGCTAGAGCATCTTCTGTGTGGAGACATGCATGAATGGGCGTTCCTTCGGTGAAGGTTGTGCATCAGGGCTGGCAACTCGGCATGTAAAAATCTACTGCCAATCAGTAGCGGACCGGAGTTCCACTGTGGCAACCCCTAATCGGTAAAAGCTGAAAGACACAACAACATTCCGTAATTTAGACAGCAAGATGGGCATTGAATTCAATTGCTTGTTATCCATTATGTAGCAACACTGAGTGGACATTTCACTGCTACTTATGTTTTATTCTATTAACTGTCTATGACAGGAAATATGTTTAGTGAAGATTGCACCTTTGGGAACAGGTGCTATCTAATCTGCCTCCAGAGAAGATATATTGCTGACTGCTTTAAATGGGTCATGATAAATATAAATAAGAATAGCTGCTTAGGATCTGTATTTGGTAAGGCATTATAGGGAAAACTGCATTATCTCAGGGGAAATTATTCAACAGTTATTGACTATATGTTTCTGTTATTGCCTATTTTTGCATTCAGCTGATATGGGCTTCTTCCTGGATTTGTTTTGAAAGTTATCTGCTTAGGATTTTCAAGTGATTAGTGCTGCTGCCTTACATTATCTGGGTTTCAGGCTTGGATGCTTAAGGCAATGTCTACTATGCCTCCACATGTTTTCCTTGTGTCTGCATGAGCTTTTGCCAGCTGCTCTGGTTTCTCAGCTATCCCAAGGCAGGTGAATTAGCAACAATCAAATTGCCTCCATATGTGCATGTAAGTGTCCTGTGATAGTCTGGCATCTCTCCCAGGGGTGTGCATTCCTTATACTAATTGCTTGCAGGGTAGGCTCTAGGTCCCCTCATTCCTGTAGTAGACAATATGGGATTAGAAATAAAGGAATGAATGAAGAAATGTTTTAGTGGTGACATGCTAATGTACTAATTAACTCTGGTGATCAAGAATGTCAAACAACCATCATATATGCCAACTTACTCCTATTATATCACATCTTTCATGCTTTCATACTATGACATCTAACAGCAACTGCTGTCTACAGGCACTCATGTGCCGAAATATCATGCAAAGACATACAAGTTCACACACACACACACACACACACACACACACACACACACACACACACACACACACACACACACACACACACACACAGTCACACAGACACACACAGACACACACACAGACACAGACAGACACACACACACAGACACACACACACACAGACACACACACACAGACAGACACACACAGACACACACACACACACACACACACACACACACACACACACACACACACACACACACAGACACACACAGACACACACACAGACACAGACAGACACACACACACACAGACACACACACACACAGACACACACACACAGACACACACACACAGACACACACACACACACACACACACACACACACACACACACACACACACACACACACACACACACACACACACACACACACACACACACACACTACTCCATTTTGTTTAGGACACAAGCATATAGCTCACCATAATATATATATACATATAGTCTGATGGTTTATGCTGTGAAACAGTATTAGCAATACTCTCAGACTGAGTGCGCCTGACATAGTACAGAACAAAAGAAGGGACACAACAATAAGACACATTTATGGAAGGAAAAATGGAACATCTGTTAGGGCTGGCCATATTAACTATAAGGCCCAATTTGGGATATGTTAGTGCGACTCCAAGCTACCACCCTATCATCTCCCAACTCCCAATCCCTCCATTTACAGTGCTTTGCCAGAAAACCTCAAATTTTATGTGGAACAGATCAAAAATATGAGGCAAAAATCTGGACATTCTGTACAATTCTTGACAGTTGAGAGGTATGGGATTTTTATTTGTTTATGAACGCTGATATTGTATTGACAGCTTGCTTCTCTACTTCTTTTTTAAAGAATTCTAGGCAAAGCAAAATAATGGGGAACAAATGTCCAAACTCAGGGACAATTTTAAGTACTACTCCAAATACTTCCAAAGACATGCGTCCGGAGCATTTCTCCTCACTCCTCCACTGAAAATTGGGTCTGTCCTAATCAGACTTTCTGGGTCAACAAATGTTAAATAAATAAAATAAATACTCTAATTCAGTTAAAACGTTAATAGAATAATAGGTTTTGCATCAACATGCATTTTCTGAGCAGTATGAACTATGAAACACTAAAGTCCGGTGTTACTGACTGTAAGCCACAGTAATTGGCCAGAAAATCAAAGATTCTATGAAGGATCGGCCAAAAATATGACGCAAAATCAATCAGGGGCATACTGAAAAAAGTGACAGTGTATGTGGTAGCGTTACTGTAGCAAGCTACTTGCTACATTTGTATCAACAGTTTGCTATTGTGTCAGAATAGAAGAACATTTTATTTTTCCTTTGGTCTTGAATGGAAAGACCTCTTTTTCCCTTTCTTCTAAAGCTGTCAGGTGTCTCAATTGGCAGGTGCCAATGACACAGGTGTGCAGTGCCAGCACTTGTTAATGAAATGCCAGTTTTGCATTTCTGGCCACAGCTGAATAGCTGAAGTGCAGAGTGGTTGGTAGTTAGACTGTAGCAAGCAGTTTGGCACAGTTTCACAGTTTCAGGCTTCAGGTAGAAGAAACTTTTTTTTCTTTTTTTTGCCTTCAAATTGCAGGCTTTTTTCTTTTTTGCTACATTTCTGAATTGCAGATTGCAACAATGGCAAGTGCAGGGCTCCCCTTGCATGAGTGGCTGCTTTGTGCACAGTCATCTCAGTTGACCTAAGGCCAGCCCAGTCTATGGATATGTTTTACTGTGAATTTGCACCAGCAATGCACAGATACTAGATACTATAGGGTTATCCTATATATGAATGCTGATCTGTACTGTTAGAGGAGGAAGCTAGAGAATAGGAAATGTTAACATCGGTAGAAGCATCATATCTGCCAATGCAGAATATCAATTAGAATGCCATTATTAGGAGCAAGAATGAACTGACCGGTCTCAAAGTTGTAGAGGAGGCAGCAAAGAAGCACATTCAGAGCTAGTTGGACTATCCAAGTAATCCATCCAGGCAGAGTATGGTTACAGTGTCATCTGTGGAAGTGAATGCCCTATGATATGAATGCCCTAGGAGATGAACTAGTGATCTAGATGGCGTACACAAAGAAAAATTATACAATTAGGAAAAATTAATCCCAACTTATGCACTTATTGTCTTAAGGGCTGAGGTCATGCTAGACACAGCAAATTTTAAAACTTCAAAGTAAAAAAAAAAAAGCAGAGTCTAAAGACACTGTAACAAAGACAAAATGGAATACTTTTTACTGGACCAACATATGTTTTGCAATTACTCAAGCTTTAGGTTTAGCACAGTCCCTTTTTTGGGAATTATTCATTGATGAAGAGCTCATGCTAGGCCTGTGGTTGATCCACTACACAGTATATTATATCACATCTGTGTTTCAGAATCTGTATTTTCTGTTACAACACATTTCTTAATTTGAATAGAAGCAATTCTATACTTAAAATCCAGTGAGAGATGAGTAATTCTGCACTATTCACACTTCTCTGCTACTTCAGCATTTGCCCTTTCAATATACAAGAGCTTTAAAATCTTCAGCTTTTATAAAACTATCAGTTACTGAAATTCAGTTACAATGCACAAAGTACAGTGAGACATCAATGGAATACCCTGTACTAAAAAGTCAGTCATACTGAAACAAATGCTACATTCATATTTGAAATGCAATCAATATTTTAAATTATATTATTCATAGTTTATATTTGTAACAGGTCAGTCTGATGCAGCGCTTACAAAATATTGAAACTGATGCTTATGTTTTGTTTAAAAGCAACACATCTTTTTTGTACACCCAGTACTGCAAAGTGTATATCCCAGTGATTCAAACTGAATGGTCAACATTCTATTTGTCGATTAACATGAATGCAATTGCATTACTCCATCTGAATTTTATTGTAATCAAATTAATGCTCTGATAATCAACTTCCAAAATTAAGAAATAATTGATTTTCATTGAAGTCCCATGGGATTTTAACAGTTTTTTCCTGTCAAACTGTGAGCATCATATGAATGGAGGGAAAGTGAAACACTTGAAATGCAATGGCTATATCAGAGGGGGAAGATGTGGATATTAGTCTGGGATTCATTATCTGGCTGATGTGGAGGTAACTACTGACAAAAATATAAGGGGAGCTCAAACGTTCACAGATTCATACAGTTTAAACAAGCATTTGTCAGTAGCTCTTTCTGAACAGTGAATGTGTTTATTATGTTCTCTTTTCTATATGATTATCCAAGACTATTTCTTTTAATGCACCTTGATTCACACTCTAATTGACAGTTAATGGCAGTTTTGCATACGACCTTTGATAGCAGTGAAGAACAACTCTGTCTATTTTTAATACATTAAAACTGAATTTAAGGAACAGATATTTAGGTTTTGTATTTAGTTAAGATTAATATATAGTGGCTTGAAAAGAACCAAAACAACTTCTGTAATGAAAACTAGACAGACTCAACTATTGTAGTTCAAGAAATACTGAGTTCAGTACATACGTTTAGGCATTGTTTATACCTGTCACTTTTAAAATTCTTTTTTGTGTAGTGTCTTTAAATTTCTTCTGAATGGATTTGCTATTTGCTCAAGTACAGCAAGGAGATCCTACTTTTACATATATGTATAGCTACTACAAAGGTAAAGAAGAAACAACTCCAGAAAATTATATTTACATGTAATGCTATTTTTATTACTACTTCAAAAATTTCTGAATAAAAACAATGTTGCTGTTTATAAAGTGCATATAAGCTGCCAATTTGTAAGTACTTACTACCAATATCAAAAATGATACCATTGACAAAACAGCAGTAAAAATGTACAGGTAATGCACTATTATACAAAATCTTCTCTTCCTAGTAGTCCATTACCAAGTTAACAAAACTGGGTTCTGTGATGACACCCATGGCTACCTCCCTACGATGTTGAAACGTTCAACTTTAAACATAAAAAATATTCTTCTAAAGTAGCTCCCGATTAGCAAAAACTATTATTCTGGTTGACTTTAATTATCATGCAATAAACTCAGACACTTACACTGCCAATACACAGTAATTTCTAATCTTAATAACAATTCCCTTAAGCATTCAATAAATAAACCTACTAGAGCACATAGCATGATTGACATGACGCTTTAAAAAATGGCTGCCTCTTGCACTACTCTTGTGCTATTTCCTTCCTGAGTGATGTGTGATGTTTGACCACAAATGTATGACTTTCTCCTACAAACTCTCCTAAACCTTTACCATAAACACCATTAAATTTAAGGACTACAAGTATGCCAAGCTCAAGCTACTCTACGATGAAACATCAACATTCACATATCTCTGTATCATCCCTGACAATACACCGCCAAGCTTCAATAAAAAATTCTGCACCAATTTATAACAATGCATAGAGCTAGAAGTCCCAACCACAAGCAAGTATTATGAGAAATTACAATAAATAAATAAATAAACCATTTTGGTTGCCCACTACCATAAATAAAATGTACAATAAACAGAAGAAGCTACTTAAATTATATAGCGGATCCAAGAACCTTCTTCTCTAGGAATATATCAAAAGCTTTAAAAAACAGAAAAAAAACACTATCAGGTCCACCAAAGCAGCCCATGAACTTAAGTTGACCTCTGAAGCCAAAGATATTTTTTTCATTAGCTATGTTAGAAAACAAAGAAACAATACCCTACATTTATGTGAATCTATTCATAATGAAACCTTCTATACTGACCAAAATTACATTATCAATATCCTTGCAAACCAGTTTATTGCCAACTTCATCCCAAGACTTCTCTCCAAAGTCCTGAAATACATGAATCTGTTACCGTTCCAATAATCTCTACAGATCATTTACAAAAAGTGCTAACCAAAAGCAAAAATCCTTCCTGCATGGGACCTGACAATATACCTGGCTGCTTAACTAATAGTGTTAAAGATGCTCTTGCAAACGCACTCCTTCAACTGTTTAACCTAAGTTTAGATAATGGTTTTGTCTCAGCAGTGGTGATGCCCTCCTATAAGAGGTGAACTTAAAACCAACCCAGGTAATCCTATCAGTTTTGCAATACTCATTTACAAAGCAATTGGATGTATTATACTGGATCTCATAAACTACAATATTAAAAATCTTATTAGACTTGACCCTCAGTAGTCACACATTGTGAAGGGTAAATCCCATCTATTGAATTTGGTACACTTCTTTGAAAGGGTTATGGAGGCTGTAGACAGCAGCCAAGAACTACACATGGTATATCTTGATCTGACCATAGCCTTTGACACCATTCTCCATGTCAGCATCACACAGAAGATAAATGATTTAAAAATCAACCTGTATGCAAGATATATAGCAAAGTTGCTGGAAGATGGAGTTGTAAGGACTTCATCAGGAAGTATGAAAGTTATCTGTCAAAGATCAGTGCTAAAACCTCTCTTATCTGGCATTTGTCTTTACTTCTCTGACCTCTAAACAGACAGCCAAGCCTTCTGGCTAACACAATTTGTAAAATGATTGCTAACTGGAGGTTGTTGTTAATGACACCCAAACTCTCCAGAATGACCTCTCCCTAGTAAACTCTTGGTGTACTAAAAATGGGCTCAAACTAAATGCTAAAAAAGTATAGTGACATCACTTTTGGTAGACAGCCCTTCTCGTTGTCAGACTGTATAGACAACATACTGTTACAAAATACAAATGTAGTCTGGGACCTTGGAACATGGTTGATAATTTCCCTCTCTTTTGACCCTCACGTGACACCAGTTGTCAAGAAATCCCTTTACTCAGCACACCTAATTGTCAAAGGAATACCTACAAGGTCTGAAGAGGTAATATTTTCCTTATTCTCATATTGATCAAGCCAATTATTAAGCACAATATCCCTTTTGGGATGCATCTAAAAATGTATCACTTAGAAAGGCCCCGAAGGCTCCAAATAGAGTCATCAAAGTGAATGTCCATTATATCCCTTAATTTGTTGAGCAAATCCAAGACCATTAAAGTAGCTCTAGATGAACTTCTTTTATTTGACCAAGTTTCGCAAGGTTTACATGAATTTTTGAGAGTAGAACATCCAGTGATTCCTAAGATTTTTGGAATCCCGAAAATTCATTCTTCTTTATTTGATCCACCCCTAATCCCAATGTGGCTGCTGGAGGATCAGAACCATTTGCTATATTTGTTGATTCCAGATTGAAGAATTTTTTTATGTCTTTTCCACATATTGTTAAGGATTCTTGGGATTTGCTCAACCAATTAATGGACATTTACTTTGATGACTCAGTGGTCTTTGTGACTTGTGATGTCCAGAGTCTGTTTATTGCCATTCCACATTATGTGGGTTTGGACTGGTTTGGCAAGATTGTGACTAATTTGGGGGCTTGGATGTTGTTGAGACACAGCTGGCTGGATTTCATAGATATAAGTCTTCACAACAATTTTTTGATCTCAGTGGAAAGATTTTTAAGCAGTTTTTTCTCTTTGCAAAACAGTACTATGTTTTAGAAATTTGACTAATGCTGAGGATGTAAAAATCAATTTTTTAGATATTGAAATTACAAAATTACCCCTTGGTGGCAACAAGACTCAAGTGTGTCAGAAACCCACCTTTTGCAATGCTTTTCTATCCTTTAATAGTAGCCACCCCTTTCCCCAGAAGAGAGGGGTGGTAAAAAGTCAGCTAATTAGAGTTTTGATGTTGACTACAGAGGATGAATCATACTTCTTCTTCTTTTGGCTTTTTCCTGGTTAGGGGTTGCCACAGCGAATCCCCTGTCCACTCATGATTGGCAGTGGAGTTTTACAGTGTTGAGTTGCCAGCCTGGTGCCCAACCTTCCATGAAAGGCACACACACACACACACACACACACACACACACACACACACACACACACACACACACACACACACACACACACACACACACACCCCTAGGGCCAATTTAGAGTATTCAGTCCACCTACAGCATGTCTTTGGGATGTGGGAGGAAACTGGAGCAGCCGGAGGAAACCCATGCGACCACAGGGAGGACATGCAGACTCCGTACAGAAGGCACCCCAGCTGAGGATCGAACAGGAGAACATCTTGCTGTGAGGAGGCAACACTAACCACTGCACCACCACGGCCGCCCATATCAGCCACAGTGGATGAATCCTGTTTGGAACAATTCAAGATATTAAAATCTATGTTTCTCAACAGAGATTACCCTCCAGGTTTATTGGAACAAATACAAAGTGAGGTTTGGTCACATAGATGTGACCAATATTCTCCTATCTTTACCTTTGGTATGGGACAGATGACTGGAGGAATCAGGCCAAAATGTGTCCACATTTTCTGGTAAAGGTAACATGATTGTACATTATATGTTGGATGGAGGGGATATTCAAAATATTATTCATTGGAACTAGAACCTGTTGTGATGAAGCAACCAAAAAAACTTTTTTCTCCTGCCCCTAGATTTACATTCAAAAATAGGAGAAATATTTGGAAAAACAGTTGTTAACATTGATGGTCCACCAGTTACTAGAAAATGTGGCCTATGTAAACAATGTTCATATATTTGTACTAATCCCAGTGATGTTTGAAAAATTAAATTGCAACATATAAAAAAAGGAGGGGTTTATAAATGTGACTCTGAAAGAGTAGTTTATCTTGCTCTTTGCAATTCCTGGGCAGCCTTTTATATAGGCAAAACTGTAAACTCTCTTAACAAAAGGATTTACCAGCACTTGTACAGTATAAGTCATGCGAACAGTAAGAGTGGTTTGGCCAGACATTCTATTAAATGTCCGGGGTTCAGACACTTTATGTTCTTGGTGCTGTAACATGTTAAAGTGGATTTATTTCCTGGGGACGGGATGAATTTTTTATTACAGCGAGAAATGTATTGGCAAATCCACTATGATGTAACTAATTTTCTCGCCTTGAATGAAAACATTTCCATCAGTATTGAATTGAAAAGGAGGGCTAATAAGATTTAAAAGTTATTTTGAAGTTATATTCATTTTTATTCTTGGTGATGTTTAGATTATTTTTATTTTTTTTGTGATTTATCATTGTATGGTCATTGAGATTTTTGAATAGGCTGATTTGATTGTCTGATTTTTTTGGGGGGGTGAATATCAGCTGCTTTTAGAGCATTTAAGCAATCTTATGATAACACTTGTGGTTCTGATGATGTCTTTAAGAGACAAAAGCACTTAACCTATTGTTTTGCTTTTTATTTTATTAAAGTTTTCTAGTTACGAGTTCAGCTTCGGGTGTTTTGTGATGTGGTTTTGTTATTAGTGTTTTTATTTTCTACGTCTGGCTCCATGTCAAGTCTGTTGTTTGATTTCATTTCTTATAATTGGGATTGCCCTTTAAGAATGTGGTCCTTCCTCCTAAATAGTCTGCCCAAATTAAATTTATGCCTATGTCCATTGAGAAGTAATTGACTGACTTGTCTTTACTGAAAGATAAAAGAAAGAGAAAAATTTAGTCCTCTCCCTCCTCCCTCGACTGATGACTGTTAATTTTATACCAATTGATCTTTCCCACTAATCTAGTAGGGGTCACATATAAGAATGATTGAGAAATGTATTATCATACATCATATCACTAGAACGGTGAAGTGGTGCAGCGGTAGAGTTGTCACCTCCCAGCAAGAGGTTCTCCAGTTCGATTCTTGGCTGGAGTGCCTACTGTGTGGCGTCTGCATGTCCTCCCTGTGTTCATATGGGTTTGCTCTGGTTTCCTCCCATGTTTCAAAGACATGCATCTGGAGCATTTCTCTCTGGGGCCTCCACTGAAATTTGGCTTTGTTCCAAGTTGGACTTTCCCGGTAAACAAATGTTTAATAAATAAAGTATTCGATTATTTTGGCCCTGTCTGTCGCATATCACTTGAGTCCTAATCCATGCATTCCTTATGTTCAGCCTCTTGTTTGCATATATAAATATTGATTTGCTAAAACAAACGCTACATTCAAATAACAATATAGGTGTTACATGGCTCAATATCTTTAACATCATTCTAATTTACACTCTAAGAAAAAAATCTAACCTAATCGTATTATCCGAAAAAAAAAAAACATATTATCATATTTATCAGCTTACAATAAATGTGTTTCAAAATGTCCAGCACTGTTGTGTTGAGGATATAGTGAACAATTTACAGGGCATAATGCCTTAAACATCAGTACTTTCAGTTCCAAAATGTTTGCATGTATTCAGTTAAAATATAAATAGTGTGCAATAAACTTCTTCTAAAACCAAACTTACAAAGAGTGATATTTTATAAAATAAAATTAGTAAATGTAATACACTGGTACCTTTTGAACATAATCATTCTTGTAATCGGAAAGTGTTTTTTAACTCTAATTGTTAATGAATTGTATGTCATTTCTTTTTCTATAAAATGTCACTGTTAGTATGTTGTTTTCTATTCTCTCTAAAAGGCTTGTTGTGGAGGTACTAGGGGAAGATGCATTTGGTATCTGAAGAAATGTAGTTGCTTCCTTTTTTTAAGTGTTTTTGTAGTTATGTATAGCATGTAATGCATACCTAACAGAAAATAATTTGTCTAATAAAGTCTTAGAAGGAAACCACCAAAAGCCCTTTAGTCTCTAAATTAGTTGGTTCTGAAAGTCCAGAGCTCTTATGTACATTCAGAAATAATGCAATCTAATTAACAAAAATAGTATAATTTGCATTAACATGGAGTATTTTTTCTCTATGATGAACCATAAAATATATGCAGAGACGAAAAAATGATTGACTGACTGAATGAATGAATAAATAAATAAAAGGGAAAGCCCAGTACCTTTGATTTGGAAGGTTTGGGACTGCTGTACACACTAGAAAAAAAAAAACAATCCATGATGTTGTGTGTTCTATTATGCTCCATTCATCATCTAATTCAAATTGTTCAGCTTTCACTTCTTTGGAAGCCTCCTCTTTCCCTTCTGCTTTTGAGATGTAATGTGTTTAATCTTTAGGTTTACAGGAACTTACCAGGTATGCAGTCAAAGGGACTATTGAGGAGACTATCCAAGTTTCCCAAAATCCCAAGAACAGTCAATTTAATTAACCAGTTCAAAGTTACATAGTAGGCAGATGAAGGCTGTCGGAATGAAACCCTAGGCTACACACATGCACACACACACACACACACACACACACACACACACACACACACACACACACACACACACACACACACACACACACACACACACACACACAAAAGCTTGTCAAGAATTCATAGTTTCAATCCACTGCATCATCTGCCAGACTTCAAACTCCCCTCAACACTCACATTAACTTTCTTAAGATTTATTTAAGTTCTATAATTAAAATCTCATGACATTTGTTCTGATATCCAGAACTATTACCAACCATTTTATGTGAAGTAAAAGCTACTAGTCTTGTAAAAGACTAATCTAAATGCTTGAAATGTATACATAGGTTCATAGGTTGATACTAGGCTAGCGGCCCTAGGGCCTATACAAGACTAACCATAAAAATTCCCTGGCTATTTCTTCCCACAATATTTACTTCCCTGGACCCCTGTCTAGCAGGGTGACTGATGTGATCCCCAGGGTAAATTTCCTATCTCCCATCCAATCATCACGGTTCCTTTTGTAGAGGGCCAAAGAGGCACTCTGCTTGACATGCATGGGCTGTCTATTCCAGAGTCTGGGGAGTCTCTGGGTCAGGAACCTATCCTCCAGCATGTTTTGTTCATTGTGATGACATGGTTTAGATCCCTGGAGCATGCGGCTCTGAGGGATTGGGATTTCTTTAAGTGAAGCATGTCCAAGAGCTCTGGGTTTGACATGGCCTTGTAAGTTAAGCAGAAATCGCCTCTGAGTAGACGATATGTGACAGAGTATAGCTGGAGATTTTTTAGATGGTCAGCATAGGGCATCTGCTTTAGGCCTGTGATTCTTTTAGTGAGGTATTTCTGCGGCCTTTCCTGTTGTTGCAGATGTCTTGAGAGGTACATAACAAATGTGGTGTTGTATTCTATAATGGGTCTAATGAGGGATGATGCAGTGGGACAATGACCTCCTTTTTTCTGGATGAAAAGCCCTTAGTGATGAGGTGAGCCACATAGAAGGATTTCCTGACGTTTGTGGTGATGTGACATTCTTGTTTTAGATAAAATGTAATAACAATATTGTGCAGAAAAAGGATGGAAAATCTGATTTAGTTTAATCATCCTTATTATTATTAATATACAGAAACTTGCATCCATTTAAATATATGTTAATACTTATGTTTATAGATACGTACCAGGTATGCAGTTAAGCAGACTCAGTTTCCTCAATATCCAATAGCCTTGATTGTTTAAGTAACTTGGTCAGTCATGCAGTAATCAGATGACGGCTGAGGGAATCAAACCGTTGACCACAAGAAACAGCCCATTAACTGCTGATAGCCTCAGTCTATTGAGCTAACTGCACTAAATGCCAGACTTGGAACTCTCACCAACATTCACATTACTAGCTTTCTCCATACTGCCCAAGTTCCATATTCTATAATAGTCATTTTAATACACAAGAGACATCCGTTGCCTTGCATTAATAACGTACCAGAATGCTTAAAGCATATATATTCTTGCTACAAGTAATCTGTATGAACAGAGTTGTACAGATAAAAACATCACTTATTCAATACACATTATTAAAATGCAGAGCCTAAACAAGTAATCAGGAGCAGAAGTACTAAAGTCACTGCTGTTGAAAACAACATAAATCTGAGAATACATTTGATCAGTCTAAATGCCTGCTATTGGTGATATTTTGCAATGCCCAGGCTGCCAGTTAAAACAAACAAAATATTAATAATCGCAACTATATACACGCATTCATATATATAAAAAAAGTTGGGTGGCACAATGAGGGCACTTCTATGGGCTAGGCTTGCAAAGGCTCTAGGGCCATTAGCCCAGTACACACCTATGAACCTATGAAATGTATCTGGTACAGTCAAGATGACTGGAGAAGACCAAAAAAGTTTATAAAATCAGTCAAGCACTTTAATCTTGGTTCATACAAGACTTTTTCATATATATCTATATCTATATATATATATATATATATATATATATATATATATATATATATATATTATATATATATATATATATATATATATATGCATATGTGTGTGTGTGTGTGTGTGTGTGTGTGGGGGCTATGCGCGTGTAGGTGTACTTGTGTACCTAAAAATATCAAGTGTGTATAAAGTTGACAGCTGTCTAGTCAACTAGGTAGTTGATCAACAGGAGTGTGAGATCAACAATTCCCAGGTTGGGGAATATTTCCTTTCCCTGGGGATAGTGCGATCTCAGAGTTAGTATATGCTCTCACTTCATAATCTCGAATTACTGAAATCCTGAATTTCAGTAACCCGAGACTATAAAGTCAAGCCATTCACAATACCGAAACCCACAATCCTGAATCACACAATCATGAACATACATACACCACATAACACACACCATTCCACCCGCAGCATGGCCTTGTATGTTAAACCACATAACCCTACACTACATATAAGCGGGGGGGGGGGCAAGACCTCCTGCACCCCCCCACTTATATAGACCACCTCCGAGCTTGCACATAACATAAAAAAAAAATAAAAAAATCACATTACGGCATCCTCCACTCGCTGGCACACAAATATACATCACACACACACAAACACCAACAAATCCAACACTCACACTTACACCTCCCTACCCTTCCCCACACATACAATGCATAAAAACACACAAAAGCTCACTCACCTGCAATTTCAGGCACCATAACACTAAACACAATGTACCGGAAATGCATACGTGCAGATTTGAGATATTCGAATTCGCTCTTATGCACTTTCGGCATTCTGTTTTTTGGCTTCATGGTCTCGGGTTACTGAAATTCGGGATTTCAGTAATTCAAGATTATGAAGTGTAACCTACTATATATAATGGGGACAGTGCGATCTCAGATTTAGTATATATAATTAACAAGGAATGTAGGGGCTGCACCCCCCCACACACAACAAACAATGTTTTTCTTTCATTTTTTTTTTCAAGTTTAAAAATTGTATGTGCAGATACTGTTTCTCAGCACATGTATATTGCGGTGTCAAATTCCATGTTTTTGACCATATATGGTTGATGTTTTTGTGGTTGACTATGGGTATGTTCACCAAAATCAGGTACACCCATATCTATCTCTCTCTCTATCTATCTATCTATCTATCTATCTATCTATCTATCTATCTCTATCTAATCTATATACAAAAAAGGGAAAAACAGTTGCACAAGAATGACTGCCTTAGCTATTGGCATATGAATTACTAAAATGGGCCATTGCCTCAACTTCTTATTTAAGATCTGTGTCAAAGATCACTTTCCATTCTTATTAAAAATAAGAAAATAGGATTCAAACTGGAATTGCTTGTTTAGACTGTGGTTTATTAAGTTAAAACAAGAGATGAGTGTTTTTGCCCTTGTCAGATCTTTATATAAAAATTGCCTCAATTTTTCTAATTAAAAATAAGAAAATAGGATTCAAATGGGAATTGCTTGTTTCAACCGTGGTTTATTAAGCTAAAACAAGAGATGAGTGTTTTTGCCGTTGTCAGATCTTTATATGATCTTCATATAAAAATGCTTATATATCATACTGTCTTTGTAAAATCAGGTAAAATATAGAACTCAGCATTAGTAACGAGGTAGAAAAACTGAATAATTATAGGATAGGTTCCAAAAGAGTTGCTCTTAGTGTAAGTCTAACTTGATTCTGAAAGACCTGCTCTCAGTGTAAGTGACTTACTTCAGTGTAAGGTCTGTCTGTAAACAAGCTTACATGAACTGCCAGATTCCAAAAGACCTGCTCTCAGATTAAGTGGTCACTTACACTGAGAGCAAGTCTTTTGGAATTGGGCCATATGCGTAGACATACTGCTGCATATGAATTAGTATTCCTAAACAAACCATCCTTTATTTGCTTGCATATCTTTGTGTCACCTCATACTGTGCACTGTTTACTCTTCCAGTGAGGGATAAGGAATTCTAGACATTTTATGGCATTATTTGAACACTCACTTAAAAAAGAATATAGAAAGCAGGAAAACTCACTCTATTCTCTCTCTACACATGTGCACACCAAACAGGAAGCTGTACACTGGGAGCCCCCCTACTAAGCAGTGAAACTTTAGAGAGTGATTACGTATCTTATTATTTAAACCTCAAGCTTTGGAAGCATCTAAACTGATTATTATTTGTTAAAAAAGTGAGGTCTCTCAAACCTAGCCTAAAAATTTGCATTAACAGAAAAACACAAAAAATGTACATTAATGAGATAATTTGCATATTAAGTATCCAAATAACTTAAATAAATAGTATTGTAATAGTAATGCTCTCTTTTAAAAGAAAAAAAAGTAAATTACTGTAAAACAGTATATTTCTGGATGACACAATATTTTAATGTTAAGGAAATATATTTTACCCATCAATTGCTCATAATTTCATTCAAAGACAACTACAAGCTGGCCTACTGCAACTAAACAAATGGCTTTGTACAATAAACTTTTAATCAACCCTAATACTAATACTACTACTAATAATAATAATTGTCTTTCGGCTTTTCCCAGTTAGGGGTCGCCACAGCGGAACTCCGGTCCGCTAATGATTGGCAGTTGATTTTTATGGTGCTGAGTTGCCAGCCCAATGCCCAGCCTTCAAAGAAGGCACACCCATTCACACACACACCTAACTGCATGTCTTTAACGTCACTCGACTGCTGGGAGGACATGCAGACTCCACACAGAAGGCAGTCCAGCCAAGAATCGAATGGGAGAACTTCTTGCTGTGAGGCGACAATGCTAACCGCTGCACCACTGCGGCCCTACAATAATGATAATAATAATAATAATAATAATAATAATAATAATAATAATAATAATAATAATAATAATAAAAACAGGTCCATATTGTTTGGCCACTAGCCAGCTCCATATCAATGTCCTGAACAGCAACCCAACTGAATCCACCTCTACATTTAGATACTTTGGTATATGTCTTAACCAATCTCTCAGCTTGTGGGACCACATTTAGAAAGTTAGATTCAAAGTCAACTACATTCTTTCTGGGTACAAATGATATCTCAGCTCCTACCACAACCTGCTAGGGATCTGTGCAAAGGTGTACTGCTTGCTCGACTGGAATGCGGCCTAGCCCTCTCTGCCACAGCCTCACAGTAAAACACTTCCACATTACAAATAATTTCTAACAAATTATGCAATTTCATCATCAACACGACTTGGTACAAACATCACTGCAACACCCTTGAAAAGATCAGTTATCTTCTCATTCAAAGCAGACCTTGGGATTTCTTCTTTTAAAACTCTTCTGCCATGGCATTATATCACTACTCCCAGTGAGACTAATCACACCTAACTCAAACTACATCCTAGGAGACAAGTGTCTGAAGGAATTACTCTTCTAATACCATCCACTAAACTACATTCCTCTGACCACAGCTTATCAGTCCTGTCCCCTAGATTGTAGCAACCACAACTCCTCAACTTTACTGAATCACAGACTGCAACATGTTCAGGCTTCAGTTCAAACAATAAATAGCTAAACATTTTAAATGCAGATGTCTGAACACAGGCCTTATCACTTTATTCTCTATGTCTGAGCAAGTAAAATTCTTCCACTACAAAGACTTTACTGACTTCTCTACAAATGTATAACTTGTACTCACTGCTTCCTTATGTGTTCTGTTTCACCCTTCCTTTCAACAACCACTTCCATGTATTAATAATGCAGCTAATAGTATCTTTTGCTTCCTGTTCTCTTCACCCCTACCTTACTGCCTACCATGCAATATGTTCCCACTTCATTTGTTTGCTCAGTTTTTTCCCCACTTGCTGCACCACCACTCGCCAGTTATACCACAATCATTATACATTAGTTGTACAAAGGTATTCCTATAACTCTTTGTTTTTCATTGCGTAGCTCTGTTCCACTTCTTTGTAGTGAACTCTAGCGACTTTTTGTCCATATACATATATTTCTCTGCTGCATGTGCACGTTTTACCTACAGACATTAGTGAACTCTGTAAATAAGCTTATTTGTACTGGATTATTTTCAGTAACCCTGGATGTAATAACATTCCATTTTCAGGAGTCTTTGTTTTTTATTGGAACAATCAGTCTCCCATCCAGGTCTCTGTACTTGTCTCTTTGGGCTTGAATAACTATAGTTTTTTTCCTGAAGATTAATGACCTTTTTAGATTTAAGAAAGTAACAGGAATCTTCTAAAGAGTAAAATAACTTTTCCTTCTGAAAGAGTCTTAAACTGACTGCATATAAAATGTGACACTTATAACCACATTTTAGGGACTTTATCGTGATAAGCATGCCATTATTTTCTGTGAATATTCATTGTCAAATCTGATAACAGAACTACCAGTTTTTGGGGTGGGGGTATGATTTCCAAGTCGTTCTTTTTTTGTCCACATGGGAGATGAATTTTACAGTTAAAAACCTGGAAGGTACTCCTTCCTTAACTGGAAGTTTTGAGAGAGCTCTACAAGCACTCTCCTATACCATATGACAAACCCTCCTGAAGGTTTAACACTTTTGGAATCCAAATGGTGAGGAAATTAACCATATTTCTTTAATTCCATCTTCTCAGGCACACCAAACAATCGCACATTATTTTTTCTCTGCCTGTTATCAAGGTCTTCCACTATATCCAGTAGCCAGTTGTTTTTGTTAAAGCAAAAGTTCATCAAGATTTTCTTGCTCATCAAGTCTCCCCTTAATGTCTTTTAAACTTGTATAATGTCTGTACGAGCTGTTAGATCATAGCTTCTAGAACTTCAAACTGTTTGTTGCCAATCTGTTGTACTTACCACACTTTATCCATGCTGTCAACTTTTAAGAATAATTATTGTCTGGATGACAATATATTCTTGAACTCTTTCTTTGTAGAGATGGTCTAGATTTGCCCAGTAATTTTGGAAACTGACACCCTTCAAGTATTTTGTTGATATTTATTCTGATAGGAGTTTTTAATTATTAATTTGTGACTAACATATTTTTATCTGGAGACAAAATACATGTTGTCCTTTACTTTTAACACTACTGTGCCAAATTTGACAATAGAATTATGTCAAATAACTGCTTAATAACACAGAGCAACTACAATCTGCTGCACTAAAGTTACAGTCTTGAACACACTCCCAACCTGCATAATTGGTGATGATCTGCTTCTGTCAGAGCAGGCAGTTCTAGCCCCTGAGTAGGTTATGCAGCTCAGCTATATGGTTTTGACAATATTCCTAATAAAGGAGTTCATAGGTCATTACTAGGGTAAAGGTCTCCAGGGAGGCTTTTTAAGCTTAGTCATGCTTCCCAAGGTAGCAATCAAATCTTCTACCTTTTGTCTGTAAAGTAATTGTCTTAATCATTTTGCCAACCCCAACAATTCATGAATATCTACCATGGTTTGTACCAACTCTCCTGTATCATTATGTATAACCTCATTAGAAACTACTAGCACCCACGGTCATTGCACTTTATTTACTGAGGGAACATTTTACACACCAGTCTTCTTCAATAGCTTTTGGTAAGCTCATATATATTGTTCTAATGCTTGTTTCTTTTAGTACCACTCTTTCCACTCTTCCTAAACACTATACAAATACAGCTAACCCACATTTTTACTGTGAGACATAAAATTCACTAATTCCAAATAGTTTGTCTGCTGGCATATCTTTAGCCAAAGATCAAGTGTGTTGAACTAACTACTGTAAACACAATTACTTTGTGTCTCACCTTAAACCAAATGATCTGATCTTCAGGGTCGAGTACCTCTCAAACTATGTATAATATTAGAGTCTTTCATGGGGTAAAGTATATTCTTAGAGCTTAAAAATCGATTTCACTAAAAACTCTCTAGTTTGTTGACAAGTACATATAACTGACAATGTACTACAGTAATTAAATTAAAAAACTGTCAAAAATGAAAATTTTTTTCCCCTTAATGCATGCATTTTTAGCCAAAATCTCTCCCCTTCCTGTCTGTTTTATGGGTATAAGTCCAAATTACAAACCCCACCATATGTCAAGGAATCCTCATGAGCACAAAAGTACAGAGCAGCGACAGTCTAAGAAAGAAAAGTTAATTGACATAATAAGACACATAAATGATCTCTCAAGACATCTGCAACAACTGGAAAGGCCGCAGAAATACCTCACTAAAAGAATCACATGCCTAAAGCAGATGCCCTACGCTGACCGCCTTAAAAAACTCCAGCTATACTCTGTCGCATATAGTCTACTCAGAGGCGATCTCCGCTTAACATACAAGGCCATGTCAAGCCCAGAGCTGTTGGACATGCTACACTTAAAGAAATCCCAATCCCTCAGAGCCACACCCTCCAGTGATCTAAACCTTGTCATCACAATAAACAAAACATGCTGGAGGGATAGGTTCCTGACCCAGAGACTTCCCAGACTCTGGAACAGATTGCCCATACATGTCAAGCAGAGTGCCTCTTTGGCCCTCTTCAAAAGGAACCTTGATGATTGGATGGGAGAAAGGAAATTCACCCCAGGGATCACGTTGGTCGCCCTGCTAGACAGGAGTCCAGGAAAGTAAATAGTGTGGGAAGAAATAGCCAGGGAATTGTTATGGCGAGGCTTGTATAGGCCCTAGGGCCAATAGCCTAGTACCAACCTATGAACCTATGAACCTATGTAGACCGTTATCTTTCCCTATAGGGTTTGTAGTACTGAATAATCTACCTGTCTACTAGGTCTTCCTCCTTCTTTATTAAAAAGTAGCAAAGCAAAATTTAATTACGCTAATCAAGTCTCTGAACTAAGTGCACAAATCTGTCTCTTATCCTTTTGCTACATTCATAAATGACGTAGTTTCAGTTGTAATCAGTTTGACCTCATACAAAAACAAATATGGTGACTTGCCATCTCCTTTTTACATCTCACACTTTTGTTTTCATACCATTAACCAGCTCCACTAACACTCTATGATAATATTTTTATAGTTGGGTATAACTTACATTGTCAGTATCTCAGAAACAACTCAGTAAGAACTTAATCCTGCCCAAATGTAAAATATGAGGCAGTTATTGGGCTTGTTTGAGTTGAGCTGTACCATATCTCAGATGTGACATTCTGGATTTTTGAAGTAGAGCACATATTTACTGGATTTAACCACCTGTTTTAACATTCTTCCACATGGAAAGTGATTTCATCGCACTTCTGAAGAACATTTATAACTAATATTGAGATTGTTTTTTGTTTGTGAGCTACATGTATTTCATTTCCTTATGAGTTCCATTATAGTCTCTCCTGCAAGAGAAGGGAAGTTTGAGGATTATGAATATTTATTTGTTACTTGCTTCTTTAGCATTGCTTGTTTCTATCGTCTTCTTGCTCTTTTCTCCTTCTGTTAAGTACTGCTGTGTTGCGTGACTCTGAACTTGTTTCAGCTGAGTTGCACCATTCCTGGTCTAGAGCACATACATACTGGATTTGACCAACTGTTTGATTCCTGTACCACAGGGGAAGCGATTTTTTTTCAGCAGTTTTAAATAACTTGTAGAGCTAATAATAAGATGAGTGTTTGCTTGCTGCTGTTAATTTGCCTGGGAATTTCATTGTAGTTTCTCATTTGAGAGAAGGGGAGTTTGCAGGATTCTGAGTGTTTATTTGCTGCTAGTCTGTTTAGCATTGCTTCTTTCTATTTTCCTTGCTGATTTTTGCTTGCTTAAAGTAGTGCTGCGTTACGTGACTCAGGGATTAGTTGAACAACAGATGGCATTACTGTACTTGATGCCAGAGGGTAACCAGTAGTAGCAAAAACAAGACTCATCTTAGAAGTGTTTTAAACTAGTCACCCTTTGTCTTCTAACATCATTCTATTCCAAGATTTGAATGGTTGCATTTCTTGCTATTACTTTGCTCAGATTAGCCATAATGTAAGTATTAGAATGTTTATAAAACTCAGTTTATAACTTTATAATTTTAAATATATATAACTACTAACTTTTTTCATCTTATAACTTTGCTGGAAATAGAATGTTTAACTACTAGAATCTTTAATATCTCCATTATTAATTTTATAACATCAAAATGTTTTAACTACAAATTGTGTTTATTTTATAATTGTGTTAAAAATAGTGTTTTTATTGACATAAAAATCAAAAACTAGTCACCTCCACATTCAAATACCTAGCTACTGAAACTGCAAAACACTGTCCTCCAAATAGCTAAGACATATACAACTTCCTGTAAATGCAGTGAATCCATTTGTCAGCTTTCTGCATGCTGTGGGGCTACAGTGTTCCCTTATCTCTTCTGCTGCCAGTGCACAAGGTACTCAGAGGCAGTGTAGCAAGTCTCTCATATCACCTGTCAGACATTATTAATCTGTACTAGTTTTGTGAGGGTTTGAAATTGTTGACTTTCGTGTTACCATGAATAATAGCATTGAACTGATGACTGAACCAAACCTTCTGTAGATTGGTCTAATTTAAGCAAAGCATTAAAATGAGTAACTGAACCAAACCTCTTAGGATGGTTCACATTTTTCATTTTGTTAACTGCAGGATGAAATCAGGAATACCCTAACAAAAGGTGTGGGGGTTACTTTAAACAAATGAATATGATACAAAGAATGTAACCAAGGGGGACACACATGTAGCTTAATTCTCACTCATACTACTGATTTCTGAGTTCATGCTGCATTCTACAAATAGCCATCACAATAAGCAGCTGCACGGGCTAGGCTTCCAATCATCCTTGTAATTGCCTGGCATAAACCCATAAACTTATGATGTATAGAAAATAAACATATTAAAAACTGTAGGAACCTTTCCTACAACTGGGATATGTACTCTGTATTTCCTAAAAGAGTACTACAATCTCATTTCTGAATAACAACATTTGTTGTAGATTGAAATAAACAATATCAAATGTCAATAGTTACAAATTGAGATATGAATTTGAAACAATCTTTTCAGTACAATGTGACCCTTATCAACACTTTACATTTACTACATACTGTACCTCTAATGATAACACATTCAACAATAGTGATCCTAACATGGTTAATGCACAATAATAACCAAACCTTCACGTCAAAAAAGGTCCCAGGAATCTGTCAGCTTGACTAAAAAGGTCAAATCCTTGCAAGAATTTTATACAGAAGAGCTTACTAAATAATATTAAAGTAGAAATAAAGAATATAGCATATGAGAGAATTTACCACAGTACCTATATGTTCAATGGCTTCTGTTTCCACTACTGTTCTACAGGCGGCATCAGAGGTGGATCATGGTCAAATGGAACCATATGCAGAGTAATCGATCAGCCCCCCCCCCCCCCCCCATCCCTTCTAACCATTCTACTGGCCTATTACTTGGCTATCTCTCTTGATTTACTATTCAAACCTGTCAGTGTGCATACTATTTCTTGTTTATTTTTACAGTGATTACAGATATTCAGATTTAATTTAAAACTTTTGTCTCAAATATATATAGCACAAACACTAAAAGGCATTTGCTAAACAAAACAATACAATCTCATAAAGAAAACAGACTTAGGATGAATAGCAATAAACTTCTCTGCCCATAAAACTCATACTGATTGAAACTGCATTAAAAGCCACTTTCATAGAAAATGCATCTGGCCAGTGGCAGATTAAGTGTCCCTTCAGACTGTTTTCAAACCCTGCCCCCCCCCCCCCGGCATACAATTTTAGGAGACCATGCATAAATACATGTGTTTTTAATTCACTTTCATGATTTTATTTAATTTTCCTTGTTTAACACAGCATCACTTGCTAGAGTGTATTTTAAATTTGTATTTTTTAACATTTTTCCCATAAGCATCACTTGCTAGAGTGTATTTTAAATTTGTATTTTTTAACATTTTTCCCACAAGACGTGAAACAAAACATGTGAACCAATAATGACAAAACTACATATTTCAGAACATTTCAACCATAAAAGGGCACTCAGACTGATGGCATTATAATTCACCAGTATCAGTCAATAAGCATAATCTCTGCTGAAGTAACTCATCTGAATAATTCCATATTAAATAAAACTATTTAAGAGGTTGCTGCTGGCAAACAACTTTGCATTTCAGTACTTCATCTACAAATTCAAATGCCTGTGTTACATTAAAAAAAGTTGTGTGTCAACACTCAATCTTCCTGATGTGGGAAGGGAAATCACAGTCTTCAAAAGCAAATACACTACCTGGTGCAACACTGACACTGAACAGTACAACTATGAAACTCCTTGACTGACACTGTAATCTTAAGTGATTTACAAAACAAAAAAGCAAAACAAACATAAAAAATAGATAAATAAAATTAAAAGAGACCTGGCAGTTGGTGTGGAGGTTTAAGGCACTTGCTTGACAAAAATTAAGATCAGGGTTTGACTCTGAGCAAAGTAACTTAACTTGACAGTTTCCCAAACTGGGGCATTTTATACACACACACACACACACACACACACACACACACACACACACACACACACACACACACACGCACACCAGTTCTGATCAGGTGTTTGGCAAGTGTATTGACTGTGTCACGGAACAACTCTGATCAGGGGTTTGGCTGCTCTGTATCCACACACAATATGCATCTACTGATGGCTTCCTTCCTTACTGCACAGATGTAATATTTAAATCTCCTGCAGTTTTCTAACAGGGTTTGTGTAACACAAGCCTGTCTAATGCTGAGGTTTCTGGGGTTTGCTCTATGTGGCATATTTTCTCTAAGGTCCTTATGCTGGTCAGTTTGCTGTGCTGTCTCCTGCAAGGTTCTAATGCTAGTTGGTTTTACTTTTTTTGTATATGGAAATCAAAGGTTACTTTTTACTTTGTACTTTTTTACCCTCAGGTGCTTCCCCACACCCCCTTAGCCAAAACAGGCCTAGGCAACTGCCTAGGTTGCCTAGTGCTAGATCAGGCTTTGTCCAGTATCACTGTCTCCCCTTTCAGTCATGTTTCCCCATGATCGTGTTAGATCAGCTTAGGTTAAATCATGCTCTACTTCAGCTGATGACCTTCCAAGTGAGTACCTTAAAATATCAGCTGATAGCACTGCCTATCTTGTCTCAATCTTCATAAATAGGTCAGTCCAGGAATCCCATGTTTCCTCTCTCTGGAAAAAGTCAGACATTATCCCTCTGCACAAAGAAGGACATTCAATGGACATTACTAACTTTAGACCTATAGCAATTTTATCTTCCCTCTCCAAAATACTATAATATGTCCTGTATGATGTTAAAGAACAGTCTTAGGATGACTAAGGCTAATTTTGAAAACAAACTGTATGATATGTTGAATAGTATTTTTTTTTACTTGTGTGGATAATAATAATAAACCCAATATTGTTAGATTAATAACTTATAAAGTAAATCTATTTCATGGAAGCTTGGAATTAGCCAGTGTATTTAATAAGTATTTTGGGTCTGTAAATCAATCAGTTAGCAGTCATCAAGAGGTTATAATGAATTTTAATAAATGTAATGCTAGGAATCCATTTATCAAAGAAAACATGTCTGCATCTCTATTTTGAGTAAAGAATTATAGTAGCCCAGATCCCAACTCTATCCCTGCATGTTTTATACCTAGGATAGCTAATACATATTACCCCAGTGCTTTTGTCCTTGTATAACCTATTAGTATCACCGTGCTTTATCCCTGACTGCTGGACATTGGACAGTAGTGCGACACCTATTCACAAAGGGAGTGTCTTTGATACTATCTCTAATTACAGCTGATTAGGCTGACATCCTTAGATGTTAAACATTTTGAAAGATGCCTACTGGCTACATTTAAGGATGAAGGAAAAGCATGCCCATATATTGATGCATTTCAGCATGGTTTCACTAAAAAGGAGGTTGGCATTAACAAATGCAGTGGACTTGTGTGAATCTGTAGGTAAGGCTTTAGACTTTGATAAATATGTCAGTGCTGCATTGCTGGATCTCTCAAAGGCTTTTGATAGCATCCCCATCATGTTACTATGCAATCAATGACTCAGTTGGCTATAAATCCATACATAGTTAATTAGATAACAAGTCGGCTTAAATATATGTATCACTGAGTGAAGGTTAAAGGTTATGATTCCAGCTAATGATTGTCACAAATGGAGTTTCACAAGGTTTAGTCCTGGGCCCTACATTGATATTTTTTTTCTAATAAATTCCTGTGTCCAAAACTTACTGGATGGATCATTTTTTTCTCATTAATTCTTGTGTCCAAAACTTACTGGATGGCAAAATATGCAGATGACATTATGACTGGTGCACCAATCTTAAAACATGGAAGATTGTGATATTTCAATATTTATTTGTCATATTTGCACAGCTGGCTGAGAGATAGAAAATTTAAAATAAAACATGCAAGTGTGGTGTCATCTTCCTTTTTTTTTTTTTTGGGGAAAACCACGGTTCAGGTTTAATGTTTATATGGGCAACTCCAACTTCCAGGAAGTAAATGAATATAAGGACCTTGGAAATAAAATTACAAACAGCTTTGGGTTTAAGGTAAATGCACAGACATTTAAGAGCAAGGCATTAATTATAGAGTTCATTTTTAAGAATATATCTTCACACTTACAATGCATTCTACCTAAATTATTTATTTCTTATGTTAGACCAGTGTCAGTGTAAAATTAATTATTCTGTGCATATAATAAAAGTGATCTTATGGGTCTAGAAGGTGTACAAAAAACATTTACCAAAAGAATTAGTGTCCATAAGGATTTATTATACAGTAACTAGCTTTAGACAGTACATTACTTGGTCAGCTACAGATAGATGACAGGCAAAGTATGCCTTTTGCAACCAACAAAATGAAGACTTAAGAATAATAATGAATTTAGAACTCCTCCAGTCATGATGAATTAAGAGTAATAATTGATTTAGAACTTCTCCATTCATTAATTATCTCAAGACGCAGGCATGTTACATATAAACTAAGTAAACATAGACTCATGGGTCCATAGGTTGTACTAGGTTAATGGCCACTAAGGCCCTTACAAGGGCTGTGCACCCCAAGCCATTTGGGTCTTGAGTATCTTGGACATCTATATGGGGGTCATATTAGTATTGGAGGTAGAAAAGGATTTGTGGGGAGTGTTAATTAGGATAATACTTTTATTATTGATGCCCTCCCTCCATAAGGTACATAGGGGCCAAAGCAGGAGTACGTTTATGATTTCCCATCTGATTGTCAAAGTTTCATTTGATAGAGTCATGGATGAACTCTATTTTACATGGATATAGAGCCTATTCCATAGTGCAGGGATCTTTTGTGATATGTATCTGTCTCTCCAGCATGTTTAATTTTAATCACAAGTTCATATCCCTGGATCTAGTGTTTCTGGTGCTGTGTGTTTTGCACGTGTAACAGATCCATCAGGGCTGGTTCTGAGAAAGCCCTGTAAGCTAGGCAAAGATCCCCTTTAAGTGTAGAACACATTTTATTATCCAATCATTGCCAAAATTAAGGAACTGAGAATTAAACAGAGTAGCTGTATAGAACAGTTTAAAAGATCACCAGACAACTGGATGGGTCTTTCTATGTATTCAACAAATCTAGAGTCTGCATCCTTAGAGGCCTGTAGACCTATACTTACTACTCTAGCTATGAACTATGTATGCTTAAATTTTATATGCTATATACAGTTGGCAGTGCAATTACCTTTTTTCATTGGAGACACAAGATGATACTTACAGCAAGAAGAAAATATCTGACCAGAGCAATGATGGGATGTATCTGTTTTCACTTACTAATTCCATGAGTTATGAAACATACGCACCTCAGCTACAACCAGTCACAACCAGAAGGGATCTTAGATTAATGCCACATTTGAAGAATAGCATTTCTAGATTGCAGCATATAAATCCAGGTGTCTGGTGAAGGGATAGAACCTACATGTTTCTGATTTTCTGAGCATTAAAACTGGCTGATTCTGTTTCTGTTTACTACTTTCCTTTTTGTGTTTCTATGTATTGCTTTTTGATGTGCTATTAACCAGTGGATATTTCATACACCAAATGGTTTGTTTCTAGTAAAATGTTATTCATGTGCCTGCTGTCTCTGCATTAATAAACACAATTGTTAACAGCTTTAATGTAGCCTTGTGATGTAATGGCTATACGAGAAAATAAGTTACTACATATCTCAGCTGTGTGCATCAGTGCCAGCAAAGATTTACACCTACATGACTGTTCTAAGTGTGTAATTTGCTGCTGATATATGTATGTGCACTTTGTTTTGCATCATAATTGAGACAGGGTGCATAGACAGATAGATAGACAGACAGACAGACAGATAGGTAGATAGATAGATAGATAGATAGATAGATAGATAGATAGATAGATAGATAGATAGATGGATGTATTCTTAGTCAAGAAGTACAGATTCAGTTAAATTCAATAGTTTCTGCTCTGGGGTACAATTTAATAGTTTGATAGATAGGTAGGTAGTTATAACCAGGTTAGTCAAAATGGGCAGTGCTGTTCTAAAGATGGGACTGTGGGGGACAGTCCCCATAAGACAGATATTATTTTTCAACTAAGCCTTGAATACATACATAAACTAATTAGTCATGCAAAAATAGAATTCAGTTATGTGTAAATACAATGTCAGTACAATTTAAATGCCAGTAGTTTAGAGATTTTATATTAAAAATAAAAATATATACATATGATGGACTGTCGAGAATTGCCAGAGTGTGTATACAAGAGTTGCAGCTTAGGGGAAAGAGTTTGCACAGGACTGTCAGCTTTAATTTGCTCTTCAACATTTTGAATTCAAGAAAGCAATGGATACGTCATTCTCTTCAGTTTGCTGATATAGT
This sequence comes from Protopterus annectens, assembly GCF_019279795.1. Lineage (NCBI taxonomy): Eukaryota > Metazoa > Chordata > Ceratodontiformes > Protopteridae > Protopterus > Protopterus annectens. The sequence continues at coordinate 964,142,338 of NC_056729.1, forward strand.
TCAGAGTCTCCAGAATGTGAAGCATTCACTGAGATAAGAGGAAAAATGGCTGTGGAAGCATGAGTAAACTGTGTTTGATATACTGCACAGCAGGGATATATATATGGTTTTGACTTATTAAATATAATAAGTGTCTGATTCTGTTTATTTGTAATGGTGAACTTTTTTGAAGAATCTTGAAAAAGAAAGAGAGATGGAGACAGAATATTTTTCATCTTCATTATAGAGAAAGAAATAACTGGATGGTTAGCTTTGTTTTGTTCATATAAACTGATGTCTATAAATCAACTTGTTATTCAGGGATAGTGGATGATGTATTTTGAAAATAAAAGGAGGTCCTCTTTAGCCATTCATGCATTGGATGTGGTCTAACATAAGTTCAGATTGATTAGTTTATGTCCCATCCCAAGAGCACAGAAAAAATAATCATACTGCAAATTAAGAGAGAAGGATGAAAGAAGTGATTCTGTGTTAATGTATTATTATTATTATTTACATTACAACAACGATGACTTAAAGTTCTTTAAAAACATTTTATCTGGCAAAGATTGCTGTCTTCTAGTTAATAACTACTTTGCTTTGATTACTGGCTGTCAGAGCTATCAAACAAAACCTATTAAAAAGCAGAAACCATACACTACTTGTTAATATTCTTACAGTTTGTCTGGTATTGTGGACAATGCAATTGGTTCTTATCTTTAAAAAAAATTATACCATTGTGTAGTATTATATATAAGTGAAAACTTCTGAGCAAAACTTTCATACACAATCTAGAAAATCATCAGCCTTGGGAAGCTGTTAAACTAGTTTGATAATGGCAGAAAACCAAATAAAGGTTAAAGAGTAAAATCTCTGCCGTACCTGTGCATTTATTTCCCTATCTGTGTTCACAGTAATTTGGACAGCCAGGTAGGCCAAGAGCAGTATGAGTTTCTATAGGTACCATGTGTGGACTTGTTGCTACTAGATTACGGTGTGATCAATGGCTGAGGCATCTATTGCCAATTGTAATGAATCATGCTTAGAGCTTAGACATGATGTTTCTGCCATTTTACACAGAGCTAATTGGAGGAAGGGCACCTACTGTAAATTTGATCTGGGATACTCCTCCCAGTCTAGTGTCATTAGCTCATTCTACCTAATACAGGAGAGCATTTGAGAAGGCCAACCCACTTAGTTTCTTAACCTTGAATTATCTTCTGCTCTTTTGCTCCTCCTTCCTCCCTTTCCACTTTACTAAAAAAAAAATCTAAATTTTAATCTTGTTTCCTGCCTTTCCTGTAACTGGTCTAGTCCAGATACAGATGTGCTGTATCCAGGACTGTTTGGAAGTTTCTGAGCCCCAAAGCCTTTCTGTGTTAGGGGGAAGCTTTCTAGCTTATCAGTGATCAGTGGGTGTGGTGAGTAGTAGGTATCCTATCTACCACAAGAGGAATGGTTTCTGGCCCAGAAATTGTAGTATATTGGCCATTTGGGCAGTTTTTCCATCTCTTTCAACTTTCTGGTTTAAAAGCCCACATTTGTGCTTTCCCCCCTTTCCTGTAGCTAGTCAAGTCCAGATACAGATTTGCTGTATCCAGGACTGTATGTAAGCTTCTGAGTCCACCAAGCCTTTCTGTGTTGGAGGGAAGCCTTCTAGCTTATCAGTGGAAATGGTAAGCACTAGGTAGCCTATCCACCACAAGAGGAGTGGTTTCTGGCCCAGAAATTGTAGTTTATTGGCCATTTCGGCAGTTTTTCCATCTCTTTCAACTTTCTGGTTTAAAAGCCCACATTTATGCTTGTTTCCCACCTTTCCTGTAACTAGTCTAGTCCAGATACAGATTTGCTGTATCCAGGACTGTTTGTAAGCTTCTGAGTGATTTCAAAGTCTGCTCTTCAATTTTCCCCTTAGATCTATTAGTTCTCTGCTCTCCAGCACTTTTACTAGCTTATTAATCTAGCACTTTACCAGACTTTTTGTAGCAATTTTTGTAGCACACAAAAGTGTTACCAGCACTAAACCTTCTATAAGTAAACAGCTCCAGTTCTTATTATTAATTCCCACCCCTCCAGGCATGTCTAAAGGTCAGTTCCCTTTGCTGTCTCCTATTAATCTGGTGAACTTGGGCATCCTGAGGCAATGTAGTAACTGACTCATGTACATTGACAACCCTCTCCTCTTACCTCCCAACATTCAGACTTGCAAGAGGTGCATTTATATATCCAAATTGGAAGCCACGCACTCTCCAGCCAAAACCAGAATAGCTGGTCAAGAGGAGAAGGTCAACACTTGCACCACACCACATGGAACACATAGCCCTCTAGAACACACACCAGCCCTGCCTTTACATAAAAACACAATCCGCACACCCACCTTCATGGAGGATTTCAATAAAATCTACCCAAACAGCAGAGACCTCCAAGGCAGAAACACACTTGACCACCACAACACAACACTAATCATGAGACACATAACTCTCCTAAACAGTGTGCCACTTAACCAAAGCCCTTAAGACAAAACAGCATGCCCAACACACTAGTCATAGGTGACTCGATAGTGAGACACACTGATGTCCCATTCACTAGGCTGAAAAAGGAGAAAGTAACAGTCAGCTGCCTGTCAGGTGCTAGGATCTGGCACATAACCCATGCACTCAGGTCCCTCAACAACAGGTACAAATATGACTCTGTCATTGTACATGTGGGACCTGAGACGTACCTCCCTGGACTACATGAAAAGAGACATGGAGGAGCTCTCAGATTATGTAGCCCAGGCGAGTATGACCCTAGCCCAGAGCAGCATCCTACCATCACTCAGAATTATACCACAGTACAAGCAGAAAATGATTGATTTTTAACAATTAGCTAAGTTTCTGGTGTCATTCTAAGGGGATCCATTATCTGCCTGCCTGGGATGACATGATTGACAGACCTAAATTTTTTACCAGAGATGGCCTGCAAATGTCATCCCTGGGTTCTGTATACTGACCAAGGCTCTTGCCACCCCTATAGTGCCTTTTTTAGATGGAGTTCCAAAGACCAAATTAACACCATAACAGCTACAAATAAATGCAATCTGAGAGTCATGCTGCTCAATGCTAGAAGTCTAGATCTCAAAATGCACTTGGTCGAAGCACTCCTTAAAATGGAGAACATCGACATTTGTGCCATAACAGAGACCTGGTTCAAGGCAGCAGAAAGCACACCTGGACTACCAGGCTATAACTCATTCTACACCTTTCAGCCCCAGAAGTTGGACTGAAGCTCCAAAGGTGGTGGTGTTTCCATATTCATAAAGGATGTGCACACCTCCAGACTGGTAGCCCAACATAACGCAACTGAGATACTTCAGGTGCAGCTAACATTCAGGTTGTAGCCTGCTATAGGTCTCCAACCATGTCCCAAGACTCACACTCCATGTTCCTAAGCACCCTTGAGAATATTAAAGTCCAACCTAACACTCTCATACTGGGCGAGTTCAACTACCCCTCCATTAACTGGGAAAACTACTCATGTACCAATACACCAATACACTTGCCCAACATTTCCTGGAATTCATTAATTCCAATGCTCTGGACCAGCTCGTTCTTACCCCCACTAGAGGTAGCAACATCCTTGACCTGGACATTACTAACATGGGCAACCGTTGCTCTCCACAAATAGTCAACTCCTCCCTGGTTAGCTCCCCCCCACAAAGGTAGCCACCATGAATAACTTCTCCAAAGCTAACTTTGGGCTTCTAAAAATAGAGGTGGCTAACTTCACTGCACCCATGCAAATGGATATCAGTTGTATAACCACTGAATCATACACCAATGCACTGTATGAGCACATACACAAATGCATGGATCTTGCCTTACTCAATAGAACCAAGATGCTCTTCTTCCAAAAAAGGAAGCCAATCTGGTGGTCCCCTGCCATAAACAAACTCTACAACAGAAGGAAGAAACTGATGCGGAATAAGGTGAAGTCCCTTATCAGCCTCAACAAAAAGTTGAAATCAGTGGCGGCTGGTGACTTCAAATCACAGGGGGGCTGCAGGAGACAGCTGAATGGGTGGGGTCAAGGGGAAGGGGTGTGGTCAACCATAAAGGGGAGGAGCTATGCACAAAACCACAAAAAAATAACTTTAATTAAATACGCTGCCCTGGGTGGCAAACCATCATTATGAAAGTCCAATCAAGACAAAAATAAGTGTAGAAGAATAAAAATATTTCAATGCATTGGCTGCATGACAGCTTACTTAATATCTAGATGGAAACAAAAGGTTGCGAGGCATGAAAAAATAAATTACTTTTTAAATACATTACTGGAATGCCAGTCAAGTAACATGCTGAAAGTAGAAATCTATGTGATGCCCCCACTTGTAAAAATGTTTCTTATCCAAAAAAGTCCTGCTGCCTGACAACTTGTTTCATGGGAAAACATGATAAAAGTAAAAAATGAACAGCAAGCAAGAAACAAGCTCAAGATACATTGCTTAAAAGATTACTGTACAGGTTATGGACCACACATGATTGGCATTCTGTTTAGTTTACGGGTAAAGTCTATAGAGATGACTGGAAGTCTCCAACAAGTGTAATGAGCTTTTTAAAATAATGGAATCCTGTCCTTTAATACCCAAGGCTTATACATTATCTAGTCAAGTATTCTCTGCATGGCAACAGAAAGGCTTTCAATGTTGGCAGTTCTTTAACATTATGCTTATTAAAGCTTACTTGCATCTTACGATGTCAGACAAGCTTACCTTATGGTCATTAAAGCATTGGCACTGAGTAATAAGCATAAATCAACAGTACAAAAATATGACAGAAACCAGACCATTCTGCAAAATCAAGGACAGATAAAAAGCCACTGTAGTACTTATGCAGTGTGTCCTCCCCATCCAAGGTAGATACAACTACTCCTTGCCTTGCTTGGACACATCCAGAGTCACTACATAGGGGAGTGGGGTGCAACAAGCATGTCCCAATTTGAAATCTCTCTGGCTGACTGTGATGGCCCTGACATTTCATTTGTCATACCTCTCAACCTCAAGAGCAAGAAATCTGGACAAAGCCATACACAGAAGTGGGACAAAGGCCCAACAATAAGGACAATTTTTAAATATTGCTCTAATAAACTTAGAAAGATAATAGAATAGGTCTTGCATTAGTATGAATTTTCTGAAGGGTATAAAATCTGAAACTCAAATGTCTGTCATTTTCTAACTTCAGTCTTTAGTGATTTGTCACTAATTTGCCAAAAAACACAATTTTATGAAAAATGGACCAAAAATGTGATGCAAAAATATAAAATAGACACACAATACAGCTGCTACCTGTCAAAGAAGGGACACTTTAATATTAGTACTGCTACCTTGAGCAGCTGACAAAATGAAAGAATCTACATGCATTTCAAGTAATCAATAACTTTGATTATTACAGTTATTTCTTAATTGTAAACCCTCTATGTTTTCTTACAAAATTGCTATTTTGCGGAGGGATTATTAGGGGGAAGAGCAACATTTTGAGCCAAAAATTGGGGACAGTTGAGAGGTTGGCTATGCCTAATTCTATAAAGCAATTTATTTGCACGTACCTCTCAACCTGTTAATGCAGTAAATCTGAACAAGGCCAAATATATTGGGGGCACATATAAACAGTACTAAAAATTGCTCTTGTATAAATTGAGGCAGTTGATAGAACAGCTCTTACTTTAACATGCATTTTTCTGAAGGTTATGAAGTCTGAAACTTTATTTAGTGACTTCTGGCAAATCATTTAGGAATTAAAACTACAAATTTTATGAACAAACTAAAAATAAGAAGCAAAAATCTATTCATTCTTTGAAAATCTGGACAGTTGGGAGGTATAGTTCAGCTGGGCCTGTCTGAGTTTGCTGCCCTTCCCCCCTGACAAAATAATGGTTGAATGGAGCCTCTGCAGCCATTCCAATGAACCATTACTTGGCTATTTCACTCCATTTACCATAAACACTAATGCGCATACTGCTTTACTTCTATGATAAGTTGGACTTCATTTTGAAAGTTTTATTTTGTATTTTACAGCACAAACACCAAGTCATCTGTTAAACAAAGCAATGCAGTCTCACAATGAAAACTTAGCATTAAAACTTCTCTGCCCTTGAAACTCACATTCATTGAAACAGCATTGAAACCCACATTCAAAGAAAATACATTTTGCCAGTGGCAGATAAAGATTAATTTTGGGCTGTTTTGAATCATAGGCCCTTGCATATGAAACATACATGTGCTCTTTGATACACCTTCCTCATTGTACTAAAATTATATTCCTTGTACAATACAGTACACTTGTTAGAGGGTGTTTTAAATTTGTTTTGAACATTTTTCCAGTAAGCAATGAAACAAACCATATGCACCCATAATGGCAAAACTGCCCATTTGAGAACATTTATCATAAAAAGTCTACTCAGACTTCCACAGTCCACCATTATTAGTAAATATACACAATTCTACAGTCCACCATTATTAGTAAATATGCACAATTCTACAGTCCACCTTTATTAGTAAATATGCACAATTCCACAGTCCACCATTATTAGTAAATATGCACAATTCTACAGTCCACCATTATCAGTAAATATGCACAATTCTACAGTCCACCTTTATCAGTAAATATGCACAATTCTACAGTCCATTATCAGTAAATATGCACAATCTCTGAAGTAAGTCATCTAAATAATTCCACATTAAAGAAATATGTAACTAATGAAGCGGTTCACCTTTATATTTCATGGTTTCATCGAAAAATAAAGTGTCTGTTGCCCCTCAGGAATAAATTGCCTATATTACATTAAAAAATGATAAGCTAGTAATAATATTGCAAGAGGAAATGGATGGCAAACTGATAACGAACTCATAGTTAGTATCTTCACCAAGGAGAACATTCTGAGTATGGCAGCATCCACCCCTTGTGGGAGTAGAACCCACAGTCTTCTGCATCAAAAGCAAGTACACAACCTGTTGTGCTATAGTATTAACTAGGCATAGCAGTAAACTTCTATTCTCCTGCAGCTCTCAGCTCCTTGTAAAATCTACTCAATACTCAACTGCATGGGGGGGGGGGGGCCCCAAAAACCAGGGACACATTAAACATTGCTTGTATAATCTTGGAAAGTTGCGTGTTGCCACCATATATTTTACTGCCAAGGTCCCTGAGCAAAAAACAGTCAGAGTAACATACCACTACGCCACATCAGCTGCTTTGTAAAAGAGAGGAAGACTGAAACCTAAATGGCTATCATTTAGTGAATTCAGTTCTCACCATAGCTGTCAACCTCTTAGTACAAAACACCTGGACAAACCCAGTAATGAGGGAATACAGCCCTCAAACATATTCAGTGAATTCAGTTCTTGCCATAGCTGTCAACCTTAGCACAAAAACCTGGACGAAGCCAATAATGGGGGAATACAGTCCCAAAAATAGGGACAAATTTAAAATATTCATCTTATAAACTTAGAAAATTGCTAGAAAAAAAGGTTGTGCTACTGTGTATTCTGAAGAACATGAAGTTTGAAATTCAAATGCCGGTCAATTTTACTGCAGACAGAACAAAACCAATTTTCAGCAGAGACGCAGGGATTAATACTGCAGACACGTCTTTGTAAAATGGCAGGGCACCAGAGCAAATCCACACAAACACAGGGAGGAGATGCAGACTCCACACAGAAGCCACCCCAACCAAGAATCAAACCAGAAAACCTATAGCTGTGAGGCAACAATACTACCATTGCACCATCAATTATGCAAGGAATTAAACATTCAGAAACCTGAAGTCTGAAATTCAAATGCCTGTCAATTTTATTTAACATTTGTTAATCAGGACAGTCTGACTTGGAACAAAAAAACAATTTTCAGCAGAGGCCCAGGAAGAAATAATACAGACATGTCTTTGTAACATGGGAGGACACAAAAGCAAACCCACACAAACACAGGGAGAAGATACAGACCCCACAAAGAAGGAACCCCAGCCAAGAATCAAACCTGAGAACCTGCAGCAGTGAGGCAACAATGCTACTACTACACCATAAAATATCAAGCATAAAAACATTTACAAACCACAGATATTATGAGGAACAGATCAGATCAAATATGAGGCAAAAATCTGCAATTTTTTTACAAATGGTGGTGGGTAGGGAACTCAAGTCTTTAACACCTGCATACAGGGTACAGGGTTCAAGCCTGAGGTATTCCCTACCACACCACCATGAGCACCTGGGGCATTTTCTCACACACACACACAAACACACACACCAGGCCATTCATTCAAATATTCATTCACACACTTCCCTACTAAACAGTACACACACACACACCAGGCCATTCATTCAAATATTCATTCACACACTTCCCTACTAAACAGTACACACACACACACACCAGGCCATTCATTCAAATATTCATTCATACACTTCCCTACTAAACAGTACACACACACACACCAGGCCATTCATTCAAATATTCATTCACACACTTCCCTACTAAACAGTACACACACACACCAGGCCATTCATTCAAATATTCATTCACACACTTCCCTACTAAACAGTACACACACACACACACACCAGGCCATTCATTCAAATATTCATTCACACACTTCCCTACTAAACAGTACACACACACACACCAGACCATTCATTCAAATATTCTTTCACACACTTCCCTACTAAACAGTACACACACACACACCAGGCCATTCATTCAAATATTCATTCACACACTTCCCTACTAAACAGTACACACACACACCAGGCCATTCATTCAAATATTCATTCACACACTTCCCTACTAAACAGTACACACACACACCAGGCCATTCATTCAAATATTCATTCACACACTTCCCTACTAAACAGTACACACACACACCAGGCCATTCATTCAAATATTCATTCACACACTTCCCTACTAAACAGTACACACACACACCAGGCCATTCATTCAAATATTCATTCACACACTTCCCTACTAAACAGTACACACACACACCAGGCCATTCATTCAAATATTCATTCACACACTTCCCTACTAAACAGTACACACACACACCAGGCCATTCATTCAAATATTCATTCACACACTTCCCTACTAAACAGTACACACACACACCAGGCCATTCATTCAAATATTCATTCACACACTTCCCTACTAAACAGTACACACACACACCAGGCCATTCATTCAAATATTCATTCACACACTTCCCTACTAAACAGTACACACACACACCAGGCCATTCATTCAAATATTCATTCACACACTTCCCTACTAAACAGTACACACACACACACACACACCAGGCCATTCATTCAAATATTCATTCACACACTTCCCTACTAAACAGTACACACACACACACACACCAGGCTATTCATTCAAATATTCATTCACACACTTCCCTACTAAACAGTACACACACACACACACCAGGCCATTCATTCAAATATTCATTCACACACTTCCCTACTAAACAGTACACACACACACCAGGCCATTCATTCAAATATTCATTCACACACTTCCCTACTAAACAGTACACACACACACCAGGCCATTCATTCAAATATTCATTCACACACTTCCCTACTAAACAGTAAACACACACACCAGGCCATTCATTCAAATATTCATTCACACACTTCCCTACTAAACAGTAAACACACACACCAGGCCATTCATTCAAATATTCATTCACACACTTCCCTACTAAACAGTAAACACACACACCAGGCCATTCAAATATTCATTCACACACTTCCCTACTAAACAGTAAACACACACACCAGGCCATTCAAATATTCATTCACACACTTCCCTAGTAAACACACACACCAGGCCATTCAAATATTCATTCACACACTTCCCTACCATTCTAGACTAAAATAAATAACACACTTACCTGTCCTTGCTGCCATTCCCCATAACGTTAATCCAAATGCCCGCGCAATACTCCATAGTCCCGCGAGATTCCCGCGATCCAAACCCTACTCTTCGGTCCCGACGCTGACTGCTGCTGTTGCAGTCCGGTCCCGACGCGTTTTCCCAGCAAGTCTGTGCACTTTAAAAGTGCACAGACATCTCCTATGTTCCCCTACCTGGATTGCTGGACTGCCGCGAGCATGCGCAGTAGACTCGCAGTAGTCTGGACTACTGCACATGCGCGGAGTCCGCGAATTTTAAAAATATTTTTTTTCTTTTTTCTTTCTTTTTTTTCTTTCTTTTTTTTTTTGGTTGAGGGGGCTGCAGTCCGGCAGCCCGATAGCACGGGCCGCCCCTGGTTGAAATCCCTCATCAAATCTTCTAAAGCTAGGTATGAAAACAGAATAGCAGCAGATAGTAAAGACAACCACAAGGCCTTATATAGTTATGTAAAGAATCTCCACGGCAATACCCAGATTTGCTCTGAGCTACTGCACAATGGTACCTCCTATACCAAGCCAACAGATATTGCCAATATACTGGCCGACAGATTCAGTGCCAACTTTACCCCCCCCCCAAGAGACCAGTCACAATACCAGTAGATTGCCAGACACCCAGTATTACTTTTGCACAGGTTAAAACAGCACTGTTCAAGGCCAAGAATACAGCTTCTATTGGATTTGGCAATATCCCTGGCTGTGTTCTACATGAACTACAGAGTGAACTGGCACCTCACCTGTGTGCCCTGTTCAATCACAGCCTCACTTCTGGCTTTGTCCCTACCGAATGGCGCACTGCTACAGTCATCCCTCTCCCCAATGGAGGAGCGACTACAGACCCTGGGAACTATTGCCCCATTAGACTGATGAGTTTGATATGCAAAGCTATGGAACGCATCATCATGGACCTAATAAACAAGGATATAGGGAATCTCCAAACTCTGGATCCCACACAGTTTGGTTTTGTGAAGGGTAGATCATGCCTGCTCAACTTGGTCGACTTCTTTGAGTCAGTCACCAGAGCTGTGGATGAAGGCAAGGTGGTTCATACAGCCTACCTTCATCTGGCCAAGGCCTTTGATACCATTCCCCACTCAGGAATCACAGAAAAACTCACTAAGCTAGGCATCAACCCCAATATCACTAGGAGGGTTGCAAACTGGCTCACAGGTAGAACCCACAGTGTGAATGTAGCTGAGTCCAAGTCAGACTGCTGACCAGTCATGAGTGGAGTCCCACAGGGTACGGTCCTGGGTCCTCTCCTGTTTGGTATCTACTTCTCTGAAGTCCAGGCCAACACGAAGGGACTCTGGCTGACAAAGTTCACAGACGATTGCAAGTTGGGAGCTATTATTAACTCCCCAAGTGATGTTGACATCCTACAGAAAGGCCTCACTGAGACCAACGACTGGTATCAGAACCATGGCCTTAAGCTCAATGCCAAAAAAATGTGTCATCATCCCCTTTGGGAAAAACCCAGTTCCCATGAACTACCACATCAATGGTAGTCCACTGAACACAGAAGGCATTATAAGAGATTTGGGAACACAGGTTGACAGCAACCTCTCTTTTGACCACCACATTGCCACTGTGGTCAGAAAGTCCTTCTATGTGGCACATCTCATTACTAAGGGTTTTTCATCCAGGAGGAAAGAGGTCGTTGTCTGCCTCTACTCTTCCCTCATTAGGCCAATCACTGAGTACAATGCCCCATTTGGCATGTACCTCACTAAGCACCTGCAACAACTGGAGAGGCCACAAAAGTACCTCACAAAGAGGATCCTAGGCCTTAAACATTTGTTCTATATAGACAGACTAAAAAAACTCCAACTATTCTCTGTCTCATATCGCCTACTTAGAGGCAATCTCTGCTTGACTTACAAAGCCATGTCTGACCCAACACTGTTAGAAATGCTACATCTGAAGAAATCCCAACCCCTCCGCACCACATGCTCCAGAGACCTCAACCTCATTATCACAATCAACAGAACATGCTTGAGGGACAGGCTCATAATCCGGAGACTGGACATGCTATGGAATAGACTTCCCATACATGTCAAGCAGAGCAAGAGAAATCTTGATGAGTGGATGGGAAATAGAAAATTCACCCCAGGGATCACTCCAGAGGCACTAGGAACTATGGTCGGGTGGAACAATGCGGGGTAATCCTATGGGTTAGTCTTGTAAAGGCTCCAGGGCGATTAGCCTAGTACAGTCCTATGAACCTATGAACTAGAAAGGCTTGTTTTCAAGATGTAAATGTTTCATGCTGTGGAAAAAGAGGAAAATAAAATGACAAGAAAATAGGCACTAGAAAGACCACCAATAACTGGGATAAGGGAGATGGTATGACTCCTGGGCTGGCAATACTGTCAATACAACTTGCATTACTAAGTTCTATAACACAAGAGCAAGGTCAACAGCAGAAGGGAAAGGCATGTGAATGGCTCAGGGTCAGGTCATTTGACAGTGACAGACCAAGAATTGCTTAACACAGTTGCCAGAGTTTTAACTATACTAGAGGTTAGTTCAGCTGAGAGTTCTAAACATTGTTCAAGTAGAAATAGAAAGAGTAACAAAACTAAAGATCAAATGACAACTATCACAATTGCTGTTGTTTGTTGATTTTAGCTTTCAGACTAACTAGGTGCTGCAGAGTAATGAACATTAGTTGGGCACTGTAACTTAGAAGCCATTTCGAGATGCAGCAGCTTGGAGACATTCTACAGTTCTAGGCAGCCATTTTCCCTCATACAGAAGTGATTGCGGCATGTAAATGAATTTTTAGGCAATGTTGGTCTCCAGCTACAGGTGTTTAGTAGTTTACTGGATAAAAACACAGCAGTTTAGTGAAAATCATGGAACCATAAAGCATACATAATGTAGTACAGTAGTACAACCACTGCCTCTACTACAGTCATAGTTGCCTCTAGTGTCAAGCTTAGCTTGGACCCATTATTTCAAGCTTATCAATTTACTAGCCTAGGCATGAGCTTTAATGTAGGCAGAGGTTAAATTTCAGAACTTTGTTCAAAGTCAGTAAGGTATTTGATACTAGCAACGGCATCCATATGCCTTCCTTTATGATGTAAACCTATATGGACATTGTGATGTCATCAGAAGGAGATCATATTGGTAAAAAGAATGGCTTTTGCCTTTTCTGTGTTCAGCATGGTATCTAATACTTATGCATGAATGGACTACATCGGATAAGGAAAACATTTAGCAATTACTGTGTTGAGGAAGGGCATAAAAAGAGTACATCTCCAGCCATTAGGTTCATGAATGGACACAGCATTATAGATGGTTCTAGACTGCTAATGTAACTTTTAGAGTTTCATATCTTAGTGACAATATCATCAAAATATATACAGAACTAATCTACCATTTGTTGATAAGTGAGGTCATCCAGTGGGTTGGGGTCTCTTTCTCTAAGGCATCAAGAAACTTTTATAACCTTTACCATCACCACTTTGGAGTTTTCAGCAACACTTTCTGGAGTTTATGAAAACGTTGTTGTTTACTTCTGATTATAATTCTTTAATTCTCTCTATTTAGGTAAAAGGGTGGCCATCTACTGTGTGATATACACTCTCTACAATCTGTTTTTAACATTGTCTTTCTATTACCAGAACTATAGTGTTAATACTTTTGAAGAATGTGAAGCTGAAATGACTCACCATTTCATTAATTTAAGGTGTAGTCATTAAAGATGAACAGTCGGTTAGTTTAATCATATTGTCAAACATCGTATGTATGAAATCAGCAGCAGCATTGTATCAGTGTTCACTCAATATATCTGACACAATGCCCATCATGTTGATGTTTTTTGGATCAGTTGCTTTTATCCAGAAAGGGATAATGACTCCTCCTCCTGTGGTCTTGTCAGGCCTAATAGGTAGGTGTATTAGTTGACTGCAGCTGCAAAGTTTGACATGCATACATGAAGAGAAATGGCGTGATGTGACCAGTAACTGATAATATCATCGATCACCAGCTCTTCGGTTCTCTTATCATTTGCCCTCCAATAAAGACCGTCTTCCAGCAATATTTCTGAGAGTTTGGGTGGAATGTATATGCTTCCCTCTTTCAATAATTTATAGACATCTAGTTTGATGCTAAATAGAGCTAACTTTACCCCCCTCCCCCCAACGAATTAACAGGAGTGGTTTAGTTACTACAAATGTCTACAAATACTGTGAAACCTCCTGCCTTTTATGGGTCTAGTCTCTTCTAAGATGATTACACCAAGCTAGTATTATTTCTATGTCTTTTGTAAATTATTTTTACTATGATTCCACTACTTCTAATCCAATGAGCTTATAAGGATTTACCCAAGACTAGCTCTGAGATACTTTGTAATTAAAGTGCATTAGTTTAATTAATTTTATTTCTTCAAAAATGCATCAGTGCAGAGCAAGGTGCTTTTCTAGATCATAGCTGTGTGCAGACTTCAACAGATGCCACAGTTTCCTTGGACACTAAAGGCAGTTCAGTTCATACCACAGCTATTTACATGTTGGTACTGCCTGTATTCATTGTCCTTTGCAGATACCTATACATTTCTGGGTTAGTGTATTCATTATCTTTAACTCCTGTTATTTGTAGCCATTGTTTGGAGAAGGTTATAAGCAAACTTTTGTATCAGGGTTAGATCTCTTACTGTCCCAGGGCAAAAGCTGATGTCTTCAGCAAAGCCATGACATTCATGTTTCATTCTAGTGTTTTTAGCAAAGGAGGTATCCATAGAACTGCCCCATTTACTGAGGTATTTAGAAGGAGGTGAGGTAAGCAATATTAGGTGACTAACTGTGTTAAAACAGCAGCATTGGATGAGGCAGAATACAATTGAAATGAATGAGTGGAATTAGTAAAATTGATGCATAACTGTGTAGGGCTAGAGGATGGTAAAAAACACATACAACAGTCCTACAGAATTCTGAAAAGATCCCTATTGCCCTAGAGTAGCCTCATATACTACTGCATATTTAGAGGGCTACAGGTAGGGAGTATATATGTAAATTGTAAAATCCACTATTCCTTTTTATATATATATATATATATATATATATATATATATATATATATATACAGAGAGAGATAGATATAGATATATATAAATATATATAGCTATATATAGATACAGGAATAAAATGGAAGACATACAGAACTCAAAACATTATCCATTCTGCTGATGTGACTATTGCGCTAAGCATAATGTAGTTGACTTTACATGTGTGAAATGAAAATCCTAGAAAAAAATATATGCACACCAGATGCAAGGAATCCTGCAATAAAAGCTTACAGTGCCAACTAGCACTGTACTACAACCATACCTGTCCTGAACCCACCACAGTGACAACATCCCATTCCTATCAATCAGTAGGTCTTGCACCAGAACCCTTCATTTGGATAATATGCACATTATAAATATTCTACAGAAGGGCCAGGGAGACTATAATATTTATGAATGATAGTAGCACCAGATGGGGTGGGATGTCTACCAAATGCAGAACTGAATATGAGACTAAAACAGCAATATATTAATAACAAAGTCAATGGAATGCAGGGTACCCTGAACAGGTCATGGCTAATGTTATAATGTTTTCTTGGCAGCAGTAGCTTCTAAGAAAGAAGAAAAAAAAGCATATCACAGGGATTCCACCCATCAACATTGTGTCACCTATCTTTTCTGTTGATAGCTAAAGTTGTTGATAAAGTCTTTAGCAGCACTGCCTGATAAAAATCTGGGGGATATTTTAATAAAAGGAACTTAAAACTACGAATAAATAAGTTCATAAATTAGTAGTAGGCTAACTGCCTGTGTGGGCCATTTTAAGCCTAGCCAATTGCCCCACGTGAGAAACAATCCCTGCACTTGTGTCTGTAAGATAAATACTTTAACCATCATGCCAACTGTAGATTAGTGTGTATATTGTACCTAGTTGACCACTGTACTTAGAGAGTACATGCATATAAGTTACTGAACACATGCAAGATCAGTGCCATTTTGTGTACTCAGCCAGTGTGAATGTAAGCTTGAATGGAAATGCGTATGTGCCTCACAGTAAGATGCTGTCCGGTTCGATTCTCAGCTAGAGCGTCATCTGCATGGAGACATGCATGAATGGGCGTACTTTCGTTGAAGGTTGTGCATCAGGGCTGGTAACTTGGCATGTAAAAATCAACTACCAATCATTAGCGGACCGGAGTTCCACTGTGGCGACCCCTAACCGGGAAAAGCAGAAAGACACAAACAAACAAACTGTGTCAGAAGTAATGATCGGCGCAGTGGTGTAGCAGTAGCATTGTTGCCTCACAGCATGAGGTTCTTCAGTTTGATTCTCGGCTGGGGTGACTTCTGTGTGTAGTCTGCATGTCCTCCCTGCGTTCGTGTGAGTTTCCTCCAGGTGCTCCAGTTTCCTCCCACATTATAAATACATGCGTCTGTGGTGCAGACTGTGGTGCGCCCTAAGAGTGATCCTGGGAAAGATGGGTTATGAGAAATCAACACTTTCATGGCAGTATGCTCTACTACATATACCTCCAGCTGGTATTTCTAAGTCTCAACATAGGGTGTTGATTTCCATATTCATATTTATTAAATATTATATCTCTCTCCATTGGAAGAACCAAACAATAATGTCATGGGTAGGTTTAAAAGAATTAGTTTTTAGACATATAAAGGTTCAGAAATTCCTCTTTTATAAAGGGAATCGTAAGTACCATTCTGAAGACTTTTGGAATTCATTTTTTGCACATTTAGTAACCTGAAATGCTATGTCGTAATCTTTCTATGTATCCTGCATTCACTTTTAGATCATTGCATTTATAATGGTTGTTGTATTTGGGCTATGAACAATTGTATATAATTGTTTTCTTTGTTAACTTGTGGTGTGTGAATTTTATGTGTTTTTGTTTGTTATGTGTGTTTTTGAAAAAGAATTATTATAAAAAGAATTTAAAAAATAAATAAATAAATAAATAAATAAATAAATAAATGCGTCTGGAGTGTTTCTCCCTGGGCCGCCGCTGAAAATTGGCTTTGTTCCAAGTCAGACTTTCCTGATTAACAAGTGTCAAATAAACAGATAACGAATCAGTCAGTAAGCTTATAAAGTTTGAAGTACATGTTCCAGTTACAGCTCCTGATGTATTTATGTACAATAAACGATTTAAACCCATACTGTGCCTCAGTGTCTCATTTGAATACACGAGACATAGGAAATTAAAAGAGAGAATTTATGAACATCTATTAGATATTAGGAAATGTAAGAAATGAACATTAATGCCCACTATAGAAACATTGCAGAATTTCCTTTGCATTCTTTCAAATTTACCATCATGCTGATAAAAATCTGGGGGATATTTTAATAAAAGGAACTTAAAACTACGAATAAATATGTTCATAGATTACTACTAGGCTAACTGCCTATGTGGGCCATTTTAAGTGAATGATCCAGTGGGTTATATTGTTAATGAACATTTGGACAAAAAAGAAATAAAGTGGTAACTATTGTTGAATGCTACATGTCCCCTGGGTTAAATGATGCATGTTCCATCACTGCAATATTGAAGTTAAAGCAACTGGAAGTTTGGTATGTATTTTACACTGCCTGTTCCTTTAAAAGTACTGAGATTATTTAGTATTCATGGACCTTTTGAGATTTGACAATGATTTATTGATTGGTTTTAACAAGGAAGTTTAATTGATAGGTGGTTTTACTAATTTATATGATGCAATATTTGTTCTGATGAAGTTCCTATGGTAGGAACACTGGTACTGTTGTTCATTTGGCTGACACCACATGGGATCGTATGAATTAGCAGTTTGTGGTTATCCTGAGTATTGCCTTCTGTTTACCAGTATTTCTCACAATTCTTACCTTTACACTTCTTTATGGTGTAACCTGGAACTTTAGATGTGGTATGGTATGGTATGGTATGGTATGGCATGGTATGGTGTGGTATGGCATGATATGGTACGGTATTGTATAGCATGGTGTGGCACACCATGGTATGGCATGGTATGATATGACATGGCATGGTATGGTATGGCATACCATGGTATGGTATGACATGGCAAGGTATGGTATGCTATGGCATACCATGGTATGGTATGGTGTGGCAAGGTATGGTATGCTATGGCATACCATGGTACGGTGTGGTATGGCATGACATGGCATGGCATGGTATGGTATGGTATGGTATGATTTGATATGGTATGGTATGCTAGGTATCCTTCTCTGCATCATATTCTATAATAATTCCAATGTGACATGCTTATATCTGCACTGCACTGTTCTGCCTTGTAAAGTAACTTACCCTCTTCACCACAGAACATGATTATGAAATTCATTTAGCTTACCAGTGATATTTTCATCTGCACTTTGACTTCACTTCTAGTTGCTATGCTCTTCATTTCATACTTTGGCACAAGGGCCATTTGCACAGAGTAGAGTGATTATTTAGACAACACATTGCATTGCATTCTATTCTCTTCTGCTTTAATAGCATAAATGCTGGGTTAAACTGGTAGTAGCTCCCATCTGCAGTTCATATTTATTGTAACCCAGTAGCAACCTATTCCATATCATGATTCCCATTATTTTTAAATTGCACTCCCATACTAGTAATGAAACAGCTTATTCTGGAGCATAGCACTTATATACTGCATGCAATTCTTTTTAAATTCCATGGAGTCTTTGATCCTGATGAGTTCATCTTTATCTTTTGCATTATGCCTATCTGAAGCCTCAGTGCAGTCATTAAGCAGTACATTACAGAGTGTTTGTAATGAGTTCCTTACTTTCTTAAAAGTGTTATTGTATCCACATTTGCCTCTGGGAGCAAACGCCTTGCATATCCATCATTATGTAGACACGTATTTGTGTGCTGCTGTTGAAATATAAGGCTGTCTGATATCTTTGACTTCCACTACCATCTCTAGTAGAATTAATCAGGCTATAAGTATAAACTTATTGCTTCTAGCACTTATGAATCTAATTATGAAATGTCTCAAATCACTGCCAAAACAGTACTTAGTCCCAAAAACAACAGCATTCATTGCCAGAATCATCAAACATGTGCTGACACATATATATGAAAAGTATCATCTGGAATGCTAACCAGTTGATGTAAATATCTACCTAGACAGATAATTTAGGTAAAATACTAGCAATTGTGGAGCTTGTAAGCATTTATAATGTAATTGCAGTGATGAAAATATTTTTTCCATTTTAGCAACCTTTAATTTGACAGTAATTTTGAATGTAGCATGCCAGCTTCCAATCCTCTGTGGTAAAATGTTTAAGTAAAACACAAAAGAATTAACTCATATGAAAGAGGGAAGGGGTTACTCTGGAAGGACTTCCACAATGCTATATATATTTTGTCACTGAAAAGATGGATCTCAATATATGCTACCAAAAATCTGTAATCATAACATACAGACAAAAGTTAGCCCATAGTGCTGGGTAATAAAGCCCTGACTGCAGTCAGGTGAAATTGCTTTTATTAGTGGATCCAGGTGATGAAAGAGCTGGCTTACTGGGTGGTGGTGGGGGGGGGGGGTCGAAAACTGGCTCTCACATTCTGTAGAGGGAAGGATAGCAAAGCTTCACTGTTATGTGGCAACAATCAATCAGCACCATTATTATAAACTCTGCTTTGTCAGTGTGTATGCTAACTGTGCTTTGTCAGTGTGTATGCTGTCCAACTGCTACGGAACTGGGGAGAGTGGGGCATTCAAATATCCATTGTGGGGTACTAAAAGATGATGCCACACTGAAGCTGTTCTGTGTTTCTCCAAACTGGAAACAATTCATATATTTTTTTCAAAGATATTCATTCTTCCAGCATTATTCTAAGTTGAGGTAAACCCTCTAAGTTGAGGTAAAAAATTGTTGTTATTAGAAAATGGGGACTATTATAAATATCCTGACAATCAGGGCACTGGAGCTGAGCAAAATATATGGTTAAAATAAGCAAACAATGGAAATGTTAGGCAACTGCATTTAAAGCTAACAAAACTGTATTATACCATGACCCCCCCCAAAACGTGCACGCTGATTGGCCAGCGTGCACATTGTAAATCGAGTTATACTAATGGAAAAAGGTCCGGTCGCCCGGACTTTTTTCCATTAGTATAACTCTACTTAAAACACTGTCTCGCTATGTTAAATGGGTTTAACATGGCGAGACGCTTTAAAATAAGCAGCGGAGATCTCCATTGCTTATTTTAAAGCTGTCTCATATGCTAAACCCATTTAACATAGCGAGAGGTTTAAAAAAGCAACGGAGAAAGCAAGATCTCCGTTGCTTTTTTACTGTTTTGCTATGTTATATGGGTTTAACATAGCAAGACAGTTTTAAAATAAGCAACGGACATCTCCGTTGCTTATTTTAAAACTGTCTCGCTATGTTAAACCCATTTAACATAGCAAATAAAAAGCAACGGAGATCTTGCTTTCTCCGTTGCTTTTACAACTCTGATGTACTGCACAGGCGTGCAGTACATCAGAACTGCCGCGGATGCCAGACATCTGCGGAAGGGCAGTAAACAGGCATTATACTATGCCATTATTTAAGAAAAGTAATAGTTTCTTTTCTTAAATAATGTCATGGTATAATAGCAATAACCCACTTCTGGGTGTGGGTAATGCTGTATTTACCCACAGTTGGCTTTGTTTGGTCCACGCCAACCGTGGGTAAATCCAGCATTACCCACACCCAGAAGTGGGTTATTGCTATATTATACCATGACCCCCCCAAAACGTGCACGCTGATTGGCCAGCGTGCACTTTGTAAATCGAGTTATACTAATGGAAAAAGGTCCGGTCGCCCGGACTTCTTTCCATTAGTATAACTCTAGTTTTAAAACACTGTCTCGCTATGTTAAATGGGAGATCTCCGTTGCTTATTTTAAAGCTGTCTCGCTATGCTAAACCCATTTAACATAGCGAGACAGGTTTTAAAAAAAAAAGCAACGGAGAAAGCAAGATCTCCATTGCTTTTTTTACTGTTTCACTATGTTAAATGGGTTTAACATAGCGAGACAGTTTTAAAATAAGCAACGGACATCTCCGTTGCTTATTTTAAAGCTGTCTCGCTATGTTAAACCCATTTAACATAGCGAAACAATAAAAAAAAAAAAAGCAAGCTCTGATGTACTGCGCAGGCACGCAGTACATCAGAACTGCCGCGGATGCCAGACATCTGCGGAAGGGCAGTAAACAGGCATTATACTACGCCATTGTTTAAGAAAAGTAATAGTTTCTTTTCTTAAATAATGTCATGGTATAATAGCAATAACCCACTTCTGGGTGTGGGTAATGCTGTATTTATCCACATTGGCTTTGTTTGGTCCCTCGGGCTTCACCCTCGGGACCAAACCACACCAACCGTGGGTAAATCCAGCATTACCCACACCCAGGCGTGGGTTATTGCTATATTAATGAATGTTGGATACTTATCTTTATCATTTCTTCAATACTGTAGAACAGATCCTTATGTTAAGCAATAGCAAATGTCCATTTAAGACATACAGTTAATTATACACAGTAATGAGAGAAAGGCTCTAGCAAATGAAAGTAATAAAATAAGTATTCAGTTGGACTGGCAGTGGAGTGTGAGAGCTACTATTATTAGCTACAGACATTCATTTTATGAATGGAGGGTGGGGCTGATATCACTTGATAGCAGGCAAAAATATGGTGGCTTTCTGTCATTAATGGAATTAAGTATTTTTACTCTAAAAAATGAATGGCCAGCTAAGAACGTCATAGCTCACCAAGCAAACATTTTGACCTCAATTCCCAAAGACTTGGTCTCAGAGTAAGTGGTCACTTTCACTGAGAGGAAGTCTTTTGGTGTCAGGGCAAACTTGCACTGATAGCAACTCTTTTGGAATCCGGTGCCTTGAGTTATAACAGGAAGAATAAATAAGAGAAAAACATTGAAATGCCCAAATTGAAGATGCTACAATGATATGGAAATGCACATTTCTATAGGTATAGCCTCTAGAAACATTTACAATATAACACATTTTAATTGAATACCAGTAACTGGCAAAAGTTAAAGTAGATCACAAAAATATATCAACATATAAACATAAATGCCTAAGGTCACTTTGCCCATTGATTAAACTCTGCAGTCATTCAACTTCTTTTGGAATGAAATTTTAATATTTTTCCATTTGATTATAAATACAATGAAATGCAAGATTAAGGAAACAATGCATACATTTTTAAATTAATAGTCCCAGAAACAGACGAGCCATATTCAAAGCAAGAAAGGCTGCAACTAAAAATTCTGGATTACAGATTTTTAAATTTCCATCCATCTGTCTGCCTATTAATCCATATCCACCCAGCCATCTGTCTGTTTATCCGTCCATCCATTTCATAAATTATTTCCTTTTATAGAACTCACTGTAGTAACAAATTAAAAAGGGTAGACCAGATGCCTCTATCCTAGCTACAATCTGTAGGTCATCCTGAGGGATCCCCAGGGGCTTTTAGCAAGCTTAGAGATATAATATCTGCACTATGAACTGGATCTGACCTGGGGCTGTCTTCCACTGGATTATTTCTGATCACCATCCCCTGGAGGAACATAGCTCTCCCAAGGTGCATAAACCACCTTGACTGATTTATCTCACTAATAAGTATTACTTTGTTTTCTATGACTCCTAATCAGCACTTCTTCTATTTCAAAGTCAGTGACCTTCTAATGGCACCTGTCAAAGCAGGGCCTACAGTATTGGTTCCGAGTGCATGCTTCCACATTCTTGACCCAGATACAATGCAAAGTGTGCTTGATAAAACAAGCATGCTGTTCTGATTATAGACTGCTGTTGTCCTTCTCTCTGACATCTATTATTGAAGTAACATTTATAACACTTGATACTGTATAAGGTGCTGTGAAACCATGGCATCTCTAAACAACATCTCCTAAATTGAAATTTAAAAATGCAAATGGACCATGTTGATGAACCAAAATACCCAAAATGCTATGAGAAAATAGGGGGTTATAATGAGGCAAAAAACAGCCACTTCTTGAGGAAGGAAGTAGTCCGGTCTGGACACATAAAAAGTGATCTAGTGACAAACCTCAAATGCATACATATATCTAAACATAACCAACCAACAGGTAACATGCAATTCAATAAAGAGCAACAGGTTCAAGTCCTGATTGTGGGATGTGAAATCAGATTTCAACATATAAAATGC